>NW_027202937.1:7345000-7710000 GCF_024711535.1 Dipodomys merriami | reverse complement strand
GTTGATCCACAGATATGCAACCCATTTTTTTTCTTGTATAAACTGAATCAAAGTGTGAAGATATTGACCTAATTGACGATGAATTCTTGATCTTTGGACCCCTGGAGAATTACTGTATCCTTTAAGAAAGATTATTCCTGCCTTGATTTTAAAACAAAAACAACTCTAGGAAGTGGCGCTATGGTTCAAGCGGTAGAGTGCTCGCCTTGAGCTGAAGAACGCAGGGACAGCGCCCAAGCCCAGAGTTCAAGCCCTACAACCAACCAAAAAAACAAAAAAAAAAACCTCTAGAAGCTTCGATTCAATAGTTATATTTGAATCTAGAAGTGAAGAATTTCCAACTAATGAAAATGGATTAAATATTAACAAACCAACCATGTCAAAGACCATCCCACAATTTAATTTTCTTATTTAATATAGGTAGCAGCCTTCTTACTTATTCACACACATTCAATTTGTTTTATTGCAGTAGATTTTACAATGAAATCACAGATTTTTTTTTTTTTTTGTCAGTTGTGGGGCTTGAACTCTGGGCTCTTCAGCTCAAGGCTAGCACTCTACCACTTGAGCCACAGCACTCTTCCAGTTTTCTGAGTGGTTTATTGGAGATAAGAGTCTCATGGACTTTCTTGCCCAGGCTGGCTTTGAACTGTGATCCTCACATCTCAGCCTCCTGAGTAGCTAAGATTACAGGCCTGAGCCACTGGGCGCCTAGGGAAATCACAGTTCTTAAGTAAACAGTTCAGTGAGTTTTGATAATGTTAATACCTGTGTAATCACCAAGTCAATCAAGATATAAAACAATGCCAGTCTCTAAAAGTTCCTTCATGTGTTTTTTCCCCCAGTAAATCCCTGTGTTTCTGAGCCAACCACATTTTTCTGAGACAACAATAGATTAATTAGTTTGCTGTTCTTAAGCTTTATAGGAATGAGTCATACAATATACTCTTGTGGGCCTGGCCTTTTTTTTTTTTTTTTTGGTACAGTAACTGTGAATCAAGTTATAAGCATTCACGTACAAATTCATATACAAAGGGTGTGTTCTCATAGTGCTGGATCATTACTAAATTTGATTTGCTGTGTCTTGTTTAGGTTTTTTTTTTTCTTCTGTTGGTTGTGGGGCTTGAACTCTGGGCCTAGGCGCTGTTCCTCAGCTCTTCAGCTCAAGGCTAGCCCTCTACCACTTGAGCCACAGCACCATTTCCAGTTTTCTGGAGGTTAATTGGAGATAAGAGTCTCATGGACTTTCCTGACTTGGCTGGCTTTGAACTGTGATCCTCAGATCTCAAGCCTCCTGAGTAGCTAGGATTACAGGCATGAGCTACCAGTACCCTGGATTCCTCTTTCATTTCTGATATTGACAATTTTTATTTTTTTCTGTCAGTGTGGCAAGAATTTATTTACTAATCATTTTGGAGAACAAAATTTGATCTGTCTTATGTTTCTGTTTTGAATCTATGCTTTTATTTTTTCTATGTCTTTCCTCTAGTTCTTTTGGATTTACTAATTCTTCCTTTAGTTTTTCAACTAGAACTGGTTTGTTTTTTTTTTTTTAATTGTTGTTGGGCCTGGGGCTTGAACTCAGCCTGGGCACTGTCCCTGAGCTTTTGTGTTCAAGGCCAGCTAGTGTACTACTGTTTGAGCCACAGCTCCACTTCCAGCTTTTTTAGTGGTTAATTGGAGGTAAGAGACTCATAGACTTTCCTGCCTGGGCTTGCCTCAAACCTTGATCTTTAGATCGCAGCCTCCTGAGTAGCTAGTATTACAAACTTGAGTCACCAGCTCCCGCCTTAGAATTATTTTAAAGTCTTTGCTAGTATATCTGCTTTCATACCTTTTTCAGGAATAGTTTGGGTGGATTTTTTTTCCTTTGATAACTTCCTTTGGATGGATCTCTATTATTGAAATTTGGATCTTTGAGCTCTAGAAGGCAGTTTCTCCCCCTTCCCCAGGAGCTGCTGTTTATTGGTTACTGTTCTTTCATCATCATCATCATCATCATCATCATCATCATCATCATCATCATCATCATCATCATGAAAACCATTGGTTGTCTCAGTATCCAAGAGCAGCCTGAGAGGTTAAGATCTTATCAGGTCTTTTCCAAGTGTTTACATGGACATATATAATTACTTTCTAATTTTCTCCACATAAGCAATTGCTTTTGAATTCTGCCCCCCCACACACATTCTCTCTCTCTCTCTCTCTCTCTCTCTCTCTCTCTCTCTCTCTCTCTCTCTCTCTCTCTCTCTCTCTCTCTTGCTCTCCCTCCCTTTTCCTCTCCCCCTCCTGTCCCCCCCCCCCCCCCCCGCCCCAGTCCGGGCTTTGAACTCTGGGCCTGGGTGCTGTCCCTAAGCTCCTTTGCTCAAGGTAGCACTCTACCACTTGCACTGTAACACCACTTCCAGCTTTTTCTGTGATTAACTGGAGATAAGAGAATCATGGACTTTTCCTGCCTGAGTGGGCTTTTTACTGTGATCCTCAGATGTCAGTCTCCTGAGTAGCTAGGATTACAGGTGTGAGCCACTGACATCAGGCTGAATTCTCTACTTTACTGGTTCCCACAATAATAAAAGTTGAAAAATGAATGAAAAATAAAAAATATGAATGAAAAAATAAATAAAAATTGAAAAATAAAGTAAAAAATGTGCTAGCCCTGTAAATCTCTGGAGGTCATATTTCCAGAGTGGGAGAGGCTTGGAACCAACTGCAATGGCTGCTCTCCTTATCTGCACCTCTGTGATCAGAAGCACCAGTCCGATGCTATGTCAGAGCACAGATTCCCTACCTATGGAGGACAAGGCCACTTCTGCCTGCCTAGGATCCTGCAAGTTGATTACAAGCTGCCCAGGAACACTGTGCAGAGGTGTCTGCCCCTGGCTGAGTGACAGAGAATGGCTAGCTGGTACTGTGCTAAAGAGCTGAAATTAATAGATAAGCAAACAAATAAGGAAGAAAAAGGTTTTATCCACTCCCTTCTCTGGATGGGCTCTATAGTCTCAAAGAAAACCAGTGACATCATATGTATTCTATCTGTTCAATTGTGTAGATGGGAGAGAATTCCCTGATGTTTCTAGTTGGCCATTTTTTCTCTCCTAGTTAGCAAGTTTTGATATTGTTTTCGTTATTTTTATAGAGGATTGTATTGTCAGATGTGTCATTTCAAAAGCTGGTGTTCTGGAACCTTTTTTTTTTTTTTAATTGGCTTTTATCAGTTATACAGGGATGGGGATTGGGGATGTTCACTATTACATTTTCACACTGGAATAATTATTTTTGTTTTGTGCTGGTCCTGGGACTTGAACTCAGGGCTTGGGTGCTGTCCTTGAGCTTTTTTGCTCAAAGCTAGTGATCTATCACTCAAACCACAGCTCACTTCTTTTTGGTGGTTAATTGGAGATAAGAGTCTCACAGACATACATGCCTGTGAACTGGCTTTGAACTTTGGTCCTCAGATCTCAGCCTTCTGAGTAGCTGGGATTACTGGCATGAGCCAATGGCACTTGGCAGATACTTATTATTTTATATCTTTTGTGACTCCGTGCATAAATTCCTCAAGATAACCAAATATGTCCATGTCACAATATGTGGAGAATTCTTGGGTAGGGGTGTGGCTCAGTAGAAGAGCATGTACCTTACATGTGAGAAGCCTTGGGTTCCATCCCTAGAGAATTGGTGAGAAGGAAAGACATTCAGCTTTAGTGATAGAGGCTGGAATTAAATACTACTTACATTACATACTGCTTTCTAGTTATGACCATAGACACATCACTCCACTTACATTCATCTTCTGTATGTACACAGATTCAGTAAATGTCTATTATGCCATGTAAGCCCTTGTAAATTTCATTGAGAAAAAAACATAACCTTTCTTGCAGAGTTCACACTGTGAGTAAGGAAAGTTGATGAGTCAAAGGGTCCTTATAAAATACTTGGTTAAGATTTTTGGTGGTGAAAGGAAAGAGTGCAATGGAGTTGGAAGGGAAGTGCTCCTGAAGTGAATTTGTGGAGTCAGGAAAGGATGTTAAAATGACACTTGAGGGGTAAATGACATTATTCAGGCAAGGAAAGAGGAATGATGCAGGCAGGGAGATGAACCTTTAAAGAGACATGGCATGTTTGAGAAATAGAAGATCAGGATGAGGAGACTGAAGGGACTGGAAGTAGGAGACATGACTGCAGAAGAGGTCACACTGGAGGATCATACAAGCCATCTGGAGGCTGCTTTATGCTAATAGCAGTGGGATGCCATTGGCACATTTTAATCATTGATAGGATCATCTATTTTTTTTTTTTTTGCCAGTCCTGAGGCTTGAACTCAGGGCCTGCACACTGTCCCTGCACTTCTTTTGTTCAAGGGTAGCACTCTACTACTTAAGCCACAGCACCACTTCCGGCTTTTTTTTTCCTGTTTCTGTGGTACTGAGGAATTGAACCCAGGGCACCATGCATGCTAGACAAGCACTCTACCACTAAGCCACATTCCTAGCCCAATTGTTTGTGGGCTTTTTTTTTTTTTAAGATTACTTGGGCTTTGTGGAGATGCATTAGAAGGATTGCAACTGGAAACAAGCACTATGATTTAGAGGTTACTGGAAAAAAAATCCTGAGTGCATAAAAGGTGATGACAGAAAGAGGACAAATGGATAGGTTTGACAGAAAAATTCAATTAACTTTTCTGCCCGGGCTGGCTTTGAACTGCGATCCTTAGATCTCAGCCTTCTGAGTAGCTAGGATTACAGGCGTGAGCCACCGGCGCCCGGCTTTGTTTGTCTGTTTGTTTGTTCCTTTTCTCTTTTCAGTGTGGGGTAGAATCCAGCGCCTCACACATGCTAGACAAACACTGGGCCACAAAGCCCACCCATGCTGAGGGTGTAGACGTGCGGGATGCCCGGGTTCCTGCCTTCAACCAGCAGATGGTCTACCTCTACATGAATGTTCCTCTGTAAAATGATGAGCCCGAGATTTGGTGGCGTGAGGGCATCAGGTCCCTTTAGCTTTGTATCTGATTCTCTCCTCCCGGCTGGAGAGGACGCCTAGTGAGTTTGCCTTCTGCATCCTTTCCCTGGCGGCTCTACGGCGCAGGCGCACTAGACCCTAGGACCGGAGTGGGGCGGGCTGGATCCCGTGCAGCCTTTTCCCAGGGACTTGACTGGGGCCCGGAGGAGGTGGGGCTGGCGCGCGCGCTCTTGACGTCATCAGACCGCGCGGCCTGTAAGGGCGGGACCGGAGCGCGCCGTCGCGGCCAGCGGACGGGGTTCGCTGGTCTGGGAAACGAAACTTGAGGGACGCGGCCGAGGCTCTGCCGGTGGCCGGAGCGGGCCGGGCCCGACGGTAGCGACGGCGACAGTATCGGCCTGACGCCCCCTGTGCGATCCCGGGCACCTCGCCCTCTCCCCTCAGCGTGAGTGCGGACGCGCGGCCCGGGGGGAGCGGGCGGGCGGGCGAGCGGGCCCCGCATCCCCTCCCTCCACCGCGGCGGGGTCTCCCCGCCCTCGGGCCGAGTCTTCCCCCACGGCTGCTTCCCCGGAGCCCCAGCCGCCGCGGATACACATCCCTGCGCACACTCACACACTCAGTGATACCCCAGATGGAAAGGCTGGGTCGGGGGAGATGGGAGCCCGTGTTTTCCTCCCGTGAAAACGGGTGGCGGTGCGAAATCGAGGCGCAGAGAGAAAACCGCGCAGGGGATTGGATGGAGCTCCCCTCGGTAGGCAAGCAGCAGGTAGAACCAGGCCTCTTGCCTTCCACTTAAGATGTTCTTGGCCGGAGCACATCTTCTGGCGTGTGCAGATCGCTTGACCAGGCGTTGGTTAACCCTGTGGCCTTCCTCCATGGGAAAATAAAAGGGTTGGATTTGGATGGCTTGGAAGGCCCAAATCTCAGCTGATGCGATTTGAGAAGGAGCATCGGCACCTGCCTTTCACACCACAATCTCTTATCTCTTCTCCGTGCACCTGCCTGGATACGGTCCATAGTGACTGTCTCATGCTTCCAATCTTCCTGCAGTAGTTTAAGAATCAAAGAAATTCCCCCCCCCCCCCTTTTTGCGTTGGATGTGGGCTACAAACAGGCTCTGTGATGGGTTTTCCTACAGCTAGGCTTCTGGGCTTTTTTGAGGGGATTTAAGACTGTAAAGTGGTCATGGCTCAGTGTGGCCTTGCTTTCTGTGTGCTTTTGTCTCCTTTATATTTCCCCAGTATAGGCCCTGTCTGTGCCAGTTATTTTGTCTCCTGCTGGGGACTTGGCTCAAGTGATAGAGGGCCTATGGAACGAGCATAAAGCTCTGAGTTCAAACATCAGGACCGCCAACAAAACAAAAACTCTCTCAGCGTGTGATTGTGCTTTGGGTTGATTGGCTCATCTTTGGGCTGAAGAGAAGGGATACTGTTCTTTCAAAAATTATGAACTTTTGTGAGATTGTGGGCATCTGTGGCCCCTTTGAATTTCATTGCTTTCTTCCTCTGGCTGCTTCGGCCCAGGTTATAAGACCACTGTTGTTACTTCTGCACCTCCTCTTCCCCAGGGACAGCCCAGCTGCTATTTGCTCCTATTTTGAGCCCTTTCTCATTTTCTGGGGTCTTGATAGCCAATCAGTTGTGGGTAAGCCCCATTGTATTCACTGTTTTTCCTTCAGATTTCAGAGTCACAGGTGACTGTTGATCAAGAGGCACTGTATTCATGAAACTACTTTGTTGAATGGCACTGTATTCATAAACTGCTTTGTTGAATGGCATATCCTTTGTACAACTACTTAAAGATAATAAAAATATTTTTAAAAATTACATAGAAAAAATACTTCAGAGTCTCATAATCACTTCATTCCATCCCATGTTTTTTCCATGCTTTCCTAGCATGGGCCTATCTGTGGGCATGGATGATAGTGACATGGTGTTTGCATCTTTTCTTTCATAATGAAGGGGATCAAATTTAAGGCTTTGCACATGCTAGACAAACACTCTACACACTTGGTTTTTATAGTATTATCTTTAGGCTTTTATTATTAGCTTTAAAAGGGATTTCAATTCAACATGTCAGTTTATGACAGCCCTTGGTTATGGTTTTTGCCAGTCCTGGGCCTTGAACTCTGTCCTGGGTGCTGTCCCTAAGCTCGTTTTGCTCAAGGCCAGCACTTTACCACTTGAGCCACAGCACCACTTCTGGCTTTTTTTTTTTTTTTTTTTTTGTGATTAATTGGACAAGCGTTTCATGAACTTAACTGCCTGGGCTAGCCTTGAACTGTATTTCTCAGATTAGTCCTTGGTTTTTTGAGACAAGATCTCACTATATAGTCCAGGCTGGCTTTAAACTCACAGTCTTCCTACCTTTATTTCCCAAGTGCTGGGATTACAGGTCTGCACCATGCCTGGCACTCCGTTCTTTTGGTGGAAGTGGATTCCTATTCTTAAAATTCTTTTTTTTTTTTTTTGTCTTTTCTTTTTTGGTACTGGGGATCGAACCCAGGACGTTGCACTTGCTAGGCAAGCGCTTTGCCACTGAGCTACATCCCAGTCCTTCTTAAAATTCCTTTTAGCCCTCAGTCCAGTAATCTAGATGCCCAGCAGCACCAATATCTTTTCCCACTCTTTCCTCAACCTCATTCCAACCATTGCTTACATTCCATGCTCTGGGTAAAAACTTTCCCATTTTTTTCCTATTTTCAGACATTAGGAAATGAACCAGAAACTCAGTATTTGTACCATATACTTAAGTAGTCACTTAATTATTTGGTGAGCTGATAATGATAGAACATATCATTCTGGAATAATCCTGCCAACTTGGAATTATTGGTTTATAGTAGGCTTCATAATTCATTTCCTGTATATATTGTCAGGTATAGCTAGTATAGAAAGTACAGAATAACTATTACTGAAGGCCTTTTCCTGGGGCTTATGGCGTTGATGTATGCATGACTTTTTAGTATCTGATACCAGTGGTGCAAGGACTCTGGGTCTGGGAGCACATCACATTTTCCAGTAAAACTAATAGCTGTTATTGAAAACCCGAGCTTGGCTAGCCTTCTTCCTAGACTGCATTCTGAGGAAGAGCTAGCTATTCAAGTGCTGGCACTGGAAGATGTTTGGAGTTGCCAAATCTCATCCCATTGATGGTTTATGCTTTGGAATCCTTCCTTCAACCCTAGTGGCTTTAACCCAAGGGCAGCTGACTGTCTGGATTTATGATTGCAGTAACAATGAAGAGGAGAACAGACCCAGAATGCACTGCTCCCATCAAGAAACAGAAAAAAAGAGTTGCAGAGTTTGCCCTGAACCTCAGCTCCACGTCTGATGATCAGCCGCCCTCTGTCAATCATGCAGTGAAAGGTATGCTTGTGTGTATGGCGTGAGGCCTCCGGCCCTCTGGTTATTTGAATCTTGGTGCTTGGGCTGGCCAGATTATAATCCATTGCCCCTTGGAGAAAATAAGGCAAATTTTATTTTATTTATTTAGGCTATTACTGGGGCTTGAACTCAGTGCCTGGGAACTGTCCCTGAGCTTCTTTTGCTCAAAGCCAGCACTCTACCACTTGAGCCACAGCACCACTTACAGTTTTTTCTCTTTATGTGGTACTGAGCAATTGAATCCAGGGTTTCATGCAGGCTAGGCAAGCACTCTACCACTAAGCCACATTCCCAGTCCCTAAATAAGGCAAATTTTAAAGAAAGATGTTGGTTATGGACTGTCATTTTGCCCTTCTACTGAAAGCACCGAAACTTGTTTTAAATAAAAAAAATTGGAGTTAGGTGCTGGTGGTTCACACCTGTAGTCCTAGTTACTCAGGAAGCTGAGATCTGAGGATTATGGTTTGAAGCCAGCAAGGGCAGGAAAGTCTGTAAGTCTATGATCTTCAATTAAAAAAAAAAAAGCTGAAAGTGGAGCTGTTGCTCAGGGATAGCACCCAGGCCCTGAGTTTAAGCCCCACTATCAGCAAAAATTAAAAAAAGAAAAAGGAGGTTTTTTCAAATGTACCTTGGTTTTGTTGTTGGTTCTTCAATAGGTGGCACTGTTTTGCTGCCTTAAGCCAGTTAGAACAAGCAGAGAACATTGGGTGCTCTGTTTTTAATAGCTCTTAATGACCCTGGGGCTCTTAGGTTGAGGAGGTGTACAGCTCTCTGGTCTGATTCTCAGGTTTTTAGCATGCAGAATTTCTCCATTCCATCAGCAGTACAAGTCAAAACATAACATCATTATGTTTGCTGTTTACATTAAACTCAAAAGATCTCACTGGTTTGTTGAAAGTAGCATTTAGCTTTGCCTAGTTTTTGGGTAGTGGACATTCATAGTTTCTACAGATGCTTTCTGAGAAATTGTAATATCTAGGAGCTTTTTTTCAAACCCCAAACAAGAGTAGTTACATTTGCAGTAACTTTGACTTGCCAACTGTATTTGTTTCTAGTGCTGCTGCATCAGATTAAAATACTGCATTGCTTAAAACAACAAATATTTATTCTCACAGTTCTGAAGGCTAGAGTCTAAAATTAAGGTGTCAACAGGCCACATGCTGTTGAGAAGGCTCTTAAGAAGATCAAGCTTGTGAAGCTTCTAGTAGTTTCTGGCAATTCTTGGTATATCTTAGCTCAGGTGACAGCTTGTCTCCAATTTCTGCCTCTGCCTCTCCTTTTTGTCTGTGTCCCTATTTTCCTCTTCTCACAAGGACATCAGTGACTGGGTCAGGACCACCCTAATTTAGTATTATCTCATCTTCATTACATTTGCAAAGACCCTGTTTTTAAATAAGGTCACATTCTCGGGTTCTTGAGGGGAGGACACTGTTTGGCCAGTTCATTAGCAGGCTTGCAGTTTTGTATTCTCTGCTGGGTCGTTGCTAAACTGGACTGGAAGGTAGTAACAGCTTGGTGACTAAAAGTGTGAGTTTTCTTTGAGGTGGTAGGAGATCTAGTCTCTTCATAGGTGGTAGGCTCATGGCAGGATATTTAATCATTACCTGTCACTTGGAAGCTGCTCCACAGCTAGCCTTGATAGGGGGCATACCTCATGGAGCATTGGTGTAGCTATGATCCAGACTGGAGAAGAAACTCATAACCTGTGTGTGCGGAGGATGTGTACCTTTCAAGTCTCAGTGGATCTGGGTGTATTGTGCTTGCCCCGGTTCCCAGCTGTTTGGGAGGCTGAGGCAGGAGGCTCACTTGAGCCATGAGTTAGAGACCAGCCAGGGCAACATAGCAAGATCCCATCAAACAAACACAAAGAAAGTCATGGTGGATTCCAGGGTAGGAGGTCAGAAAGTTGCATGTAATTGGGGTTTCTAAATGGCATATAGAGTACATTGGTTGTAGGGACTGTTGAGAAAAGATGATTTTGCTCCCCACTGGGATTTGAGTAGCTTGGAAGGTGGGTCTCCTTGGGTAGGGCTCTGGTGTGGGGAGAAGGCCTACAAGGGAAAGGTAGAGCATATCTGGCAATAAATGATACTTGTGTGTGGCTGGTATTGTGGAGGACATTCACTTTCAACATCACTCAGAGAGAAGGTAAATATATATGGTCAAGGTCCCTTTAAGGATATATATTTCAGCTTTTAAAAATGTGACTGTGGGGGCTAGGAAGGTGGCTCAGTGGTAAAGTGCTTGCCTTCCATGCATGAAGCCCTGGGTTCAATTCCTCAGCACCACATAAACAGAAAAAGCTGGAAGTGGCGCTGTGGCTCAAGTGGTAGAGTTCTAGCCTTCAGATGAATTGCTAAGGGACAGTGCCCGCGCCCAGAGTTCAGGCCTCATGACCGACCAAAAAAAAAAAAAAAAAGACTGGGAGCCAGGTACTCGTGGCTCACACCTGTAATCTCAACTACTGTACTCAGGAGGCTGAGACCTGAGGATCATGATTTGAAGCCAGCCTGGGCAGAAAAGTCTATTAGATTCTTTTTTTTTTTTTTTTTTTTGGTTGTGGGGCTTAAACGCTGGGCCTAGGCTCTGTCCCTGAGCTCTTCAGCTCAAACCAGTGCTCTCCCACTTGAGCCACGGTGCCACTTCCAGTTTTCTGGTGGTTAATTGGAGATAAGAGTCTCATGGACTTTCCTGCCCAGGCTGGCTTCTAACTATGATCCTCACTTCTCAGCCTCTCGAGTAGCTAGGATTATAGGCTAGGATTATAGGCTTATATAGGATTATAGCCATCGGCTCCTGGCCCTATGAGACTATTAATCCCCCCAAAACAGGAGGTGGAGCTGTGGCTCAAGTGGTAAAGTGCTAGTCTCGAGTGGAAAAAGCTAAGGAATAGCACCTAGACCATGTACTGGCACACACGCACAAAATGTGATTGTGTGAATTGAAATTATCCATCCTCAATATTCATATACACATATGGTCCTTTTAATTTTATAAAATAGCTTCAACCTTTTCTGGAAGTAGCACCATATGACTCAGTCAGGTTGGGTATAGCTGTTCTATGCACAGAATGGGAATTCATGGGTGGCCAGTGCCTCAGATGTGTCTAACAGTAGGCCATTTGGTCCCTTTTATTTGCACAAAATGAGATAGGCACACTGAAATAGCTTTATTTCCTCAGGCTTGCTACTTTAGGAAGGAACAGCCTCACTTTGGTACAAATACTGAGGCCTGGAGTTAACATGACTACTTTTTGGCTTTTTTTTTTTTTTTTTTTTTGTCCATCATGGGGTTTGAACTTTGTGCCTGGGCACTGTCCCTCAGCTCTTCACCTCAAGGCGGGTGCTCTACCACTTGATCCACAGTGCCACTTTCAGTTTTCTGGTGATTTATTGGAGCTGAGAGTCTCATGAACTTTCCTGACTGGGCTAGCTTTGAACCATGGTCCTCAGATCTCAGCCTCCTGAGTAGGTAGGATTACAGGCATGAGTCACCGATGCCAGACTTGGCTTTTTTTTTTTTTTTTTAATTCTGGTAAAAATTCCAGTTAATAGTTGCTGAACAGAATTGATACAAAGCAACAATAGTATCTTTTAAGACTTAAAATACTTTACTGTGTTCATCTTACCTGTTCCTCTTCAGTGTGCAGATCATTTGATTAAGTACTTTGCCTTCATATCATGTGTTTTGTATTAGCATCTCTTAGACATCCCCTGAACAGTGAGTGAGCATGGTAGTTTGCTGTCTTGCCAGAAACTGCATGTCCTTGAAAATGTATATGTGAAAAGTTCCTGTTCAGTTCTATTACATTAAAGCAGGAATGCTTTCATTTGCCCCAACCTTTTCTACCTGCAGATTCTGTTCAGAAATAATTGAAAAATCCTCTTTATAGGAAGGACAATGAGAAAAATAGAAAAACAGTAGTTACTATTTCTGTCTTGGCCTTGTTTTTTCTTTCCTTGCTAGATCAATGCAATGACTCAGTAGATGTATTTAGTTTAATCAGTTTGTTTGTTTTACATTATTCACAAGGTGGCTGCATTACCAGCTCAGAGCTTGACATTTGGCCAGAGGAAATAAAAAAGTGGGGCTGAGGGATGCTGTTAGCATGGACACTTGCTTTCATATTCTTTTGAGTATTGTTAGAGGAATTTGGAGGCATTTTCAGATGAGGCCATTTTGTTTTTGGTTGTTTTTATTTTTGTTTTTGTTTTTTTCACAACGGAGTTTGGTCTAGACCCAAAGAAAATTCATTGTTCTTTTCCTGGCTGTGTATCTACTGTGGGTTCCTGGTCCTCTTGCAGCATGTTGGACTGGAAGTTGTGAAGCTCCTTCACCAACATCACATTGAAGACATTTTTTCCTCTACCAGGTTTAATTCTTTCCTAAGTAGGCTATTTGCCTTGATATACCATTGCTTTTCTGCCAGCCCAAATTCATGATCTTAATCAAAAACTCCCTTTATCAGTATCTGTTTAAATTGCTCTAACAATTACCATTTGTCTGGCACAAAGGAGAAATTGAGTTTTTAAACAGAAATGAGTGTATTCCTCAGCAGTTGTAAGGTAGGATGGGGTCTTTATTAAAATTCCTTATTTATTTTTTATATGTGCGTGCTGCTTACTGTGGCCACGCGTGGTTGGAGGCCCTCCTATGTGTAGTCACTGTCATTTTCAGTGTTGACATTTTACCCTACTGCTTTCTTGCCATGTGAACAATTTGGCCAACAGCTGGAGCCTCTTCTTCCCTGTGAGGTGAACCTTCTTTAAGATGACTTAATATGGATTTCTGTCAAGTGGAGAAGAAATTTGAAATGAAAACCCTAAATAATGGTTTGGGCTCTGGTAGATTTTAGAACGGAAGCTCCTTGGGAGGTAAATGGGGGTGTCACCCAGCTTTGGCAAGTTCCTAATGAAACTGACAATTTTAATAGACTGACCTTATTAGTCCTGCTAATTTATATCCTCATTACAAAATTCTCTGCTCATGTTTGCTAAACTCTTACCAGCCTTGGAAGCAAAAGCTCCTCATTAGTTCATATGGCAGCCATGCTGGTTGTTTCCATTTCATCTCAACAGAACAGAGAGAGAGGCCGAGTGGCAAAAACAAGTAGTGGCTATAGCTGTCTTTGGTCATTAAGGCTAAGCTATAGATTAGCACTGGTGGCTCATACCTGTAATCCTAGCTACTCAGGAGACTGAGATCTGAGGATCACGGTTCGAAACCAGCCCAGCAGGAAAGTCCATGAGACTTTTTTTTTGTTGTTGTTTTTCCTTTTTGTCAGTTGTGGGGCTTGAACTCTGGGCCTGGGTGCTGCCCCTGAGCTCTTCAGCTCAAGGGTAGCTCTTTACCACTTGAGCCACAATGCTGCTTCCGGCTTTTTTTTTGTTTTTGTGGTGCTGAGGAATTGAGCCCAGGGCCTCATGCATGTGAGGCAAGCACTCTGCCAATAAGCCACCATCACAGCCCCAAATTCTTTTTTTTTGGGTCCGGTTGTGGGGCCTGAACTCTGGGCCTGGGCGCTATCCCTCAGCTCTTCAGCTCAAGGCTAGCGCTCTACCACTTGAGCCACAGCACCACTTCCGGCTTTTTTCTTTTTGCTTATGTGGTGCTGAGGAATCGAACCCAGGGCCTCAGGCATGCAAGGCAAGCGCTCTACCACTGAGCTACCTTCCCAGCCCCTAGCCCCAAATTCTTTTTTTTTTTTTTGGGGTCCGGTTGTGGGGCCTGAACTCTGGGCCTGGGCACTGTCCCTCAGCTCTTCAGCTCAAGGCTAGTGCTCTACCACTTGAGCCACAGCGCCACATCTGGGCTTTTTTCTTTTTGCTTATGTGGTGCTGAGGAATCGAACCCAGGGCCTCATGCGTGCAAGGCAAGTGCTCTACCACTGAGCCACCTTCCCAGCCCCAGCCCCAAATTCTTTTTTTTTTTTTGTCGGTCGTGGGGCTTGAACTCTGGGCCTGGGCGCTGTCCCTCAGCTCTTCAGCTCAAGGCGAGCGCTCTACCACTTGAGCTACAGCGCCACTTCTGGTTTTCTGGTGGTTTATTGGAGATAGGAGTCTCACGGTCTCTCCAGCCCGGGCTGGCTTTGAACCGCGATCCTCAGATCTCAGCCTCCTGAGTAGCTAGGATTATAGGCGTGAGCCACCAGCGCCCGGCTAGCCCCAAATTCTTATCTCCAATAAACCACTCAGAAAACCAGAAGTGGTGCGGTGACTCAAGTGGTAGAGTGCTAACCTTGAGCTGAAGAGCTGAGGGACAGTGCCCAGGCCCAGAGTTCAAGGCCCACAATCAACAACAACAACAACAACAACAATAAAAAGATGAATCTATGAAACTTTTTCTTAAATTATGGTCTCATTTGTCACAGTAATAAATCAAAGAGAAAAATAAGATTTTGTTGCTTTTCTTACATACTCGTTGACATTATAAGGAATTGCCCAGAAGGTGACACGTCACGCCCTTCACCCTCACTCTTAGAGCCTGGAATAGACAGCATATCGTCAAGAAGGATGGTGTACAAAGATCTTGTGTCAGAGTCTGCTGTCAGAGCTTTCTATCACAGTCGCCACTGATCTGCAACTGAACAGTGTAGGTTTAAGGCATGGACACACCTAGAGTTCAGAGCTCAGCCCTGAAAGTATGGGTCTTTCCGCATGTGGGCACCCTGCTGTAGAGGGTGTGTCTAGATGAGCAGCCCAGGGGAGTCTTGAGCCACTCAGGAGGCTTTGCCCCTAGGTCTGCTGCTCTCGGAAGGTTTTTCTGAGAGGCTTAGAATGATCATTCTTTATAACTGCATTTTTTTACTCTTAATTTTCACACTTAATATATTCTTGTTTCTCACAAATATATTCTTGTTTCTCACAAATGCGGAAAAGTGAAAAACAAAATAAATATCACCTCACCTCTCAGTTTCCATGGTTACTCATTGCTAATGCTTCTTTCTGAGTGGCACTCTGTGACGTTGGTCTCTCAAAGCAAGACATGTCTTCAATAAGGGAATTGGACAGCCATCTTAACCTGAAGGGGTGGATTTTTGTGCTTCTTTTGCAGAGATATTCTCAGCCATAACTCCTGCCTAATTAGAAGCCAGAATTTTGGTTTTGAGTTTATTTTGATCCCCTCTCTTTTACATCCTTTCTTTTATAGAATGTAAATATTCTTAAAAATTGCATATTGTCTTTTTTCTTTTTTTTCTCTAATTTTCTTTTTTACAATCTTGTAACCAGCCCAATTATTAGTATAAGAGTTTCATTGTGATCATTTAAACAAGCTTTGGTGTTGCCAGGCCTGGGTACTATCCTATTGAAATTTTTTATCAGAAATAGTGCTCTACCACTTGAGCCACATCTCCACTTCCAGCTTTTTGGTGATAAGTGTCTAGACTTTGCTGCTTGGACCGGCTTTGAACCCTGATCCTCAGATCTGAGCCTCCTGAGTAGCTAGGGTTACAGACATTAGCCACTGCACTGGTGCCTAGCCCATCCTCAAACTTTTGAAGCATGAAGTTCTTTTACTACTTGTATGAGGAAATAACTTAAAGACCCATACACTCATTGGGTCTTCAGAAAAGGTGGCACTTGGACGATAAATATTTAAATTCGCTACAGTAAGAACTTAATGCATTTCTGTTAAATAGAAAATCTCTGTCTAGGAGTTGGGGATATAAAGTTGATGATGAGGAAGTTCCTTACTCTGAGCCTGGGTGCTGTCTCTCAGCTCTTCAGCTTAAAGCTAGCTCTTAGAATAACCCTGTAGAGTGGGGGTGGCATGTAGCATATGTAACTTTAGAGCAACATGGTAAGTGCTTTGCCATGGTGTGAATACTAGTGTTATTGAGGCACAGTGGACAGGAGGATCAAGTAGGCCTGGATACTTGATAAGGCTGGCTTGTTCTCTCTCCCTCTCCCTCTCCCCTCTTTCTCTGTCATGGTGCTTGAACTCTGGGCCTGGGTGCTGTCCCTGAGCTCTTCGTCTCTAGGCTAGTGCTCTACCACTTGAGCCACAGCACCTCTTCAGTTTTCTGGTGGTTAATTGGAGATAAGAGTTTTACCACCTTTCCTGCCAGGGCTGGCTTTGAACCTCGGTCCTTAGATCTCAGCCTCCTGAGTAGCTAGGATTACAGGTGTGAGCCAGTGGCGCCTGGCTAGAAAGGCTTTCCTATCAGCGTGTTTGTGTTATAGCAGAGAAAGAGATGGATCAGTACAGAGAGGTCTTAGAATCATGGAGTATACACACACATAGTCAAGTCTGTTTCTTTGTTGCTATTCTGGTTGATTGTTTAAATTATTTATCTCAACCAAGGATTCCCCCTCCTCCCCCTGCCACATATCAAAGATAGGTCATCTACTTTTAGTTTTCATGTTTTAGTAAAGGCCGTTTTATTCCTAATTTTTATGAAAACAATTCTTTAAGTAGTTATACAAGGGGCTTCAATTCCACAGGTCATATTGTGAGGACAATGCGTTTTAATCAGTGTCAGCCCTTCTGTGTCCTTCCTTCCCATTTACTCTAGTTCTGCTTCATCTTCTTTCCTTCCTTTTCTTTGAAGTCATCATATCTGATCATATTTTTTGTCCTCTTGCCTGACTTTATGTATACTTTCCTTTTATCTATAACCAGAGCTATTTTCTTGCTCATATTTCCTGCTACCCCTGTTCTCCAATTTCTAATCTTTCCTCATTACCTATCCTACAACAGATAAGTAGATTAGCTGAACATCGTTCTTTTTTTTTTTTTTTTCTTCCTATTTTTTGTTTGTTTTGTGTTAGCTGTTTTGAGTTTTGGTTATTTTTTCTTCTTTTTTGTCATGGTTGCTGTTTTGCTGTGTGTGTGTGCGTGTGTGTGTGCGTGTGTGTGTGCGTGTGTGTGTGTGTGTGTGTGTGTGTGTGTGTGTGTGTGTGTGTGTGTGTGTGTGTGTGTGTTCAATTCTCTTCATTTCGCCTCCTCCCTCAGCAACATTAGCTAGATTTTTTTTTTTTGGATCAGTTGTTGGGCTTGCTTTGGGCCTGGGCGCTGTCCCTCATCTCTTCAGCTTCAGGCTAGAGCTCTGAACCACTTGAGCCACAGAACCACTTCTGGCTTCTTCTGTGTATTTGGTACTGAGAAATCAAACCTAAGGCTTCATGCATGATAGGCAAGCACTCTACCACTCGGCCACATTCCCAGCCCTTTTATATATATATTTTTTGTCAGTCGTGGGGCTTGAACTCTGGACCTGGGCACTGTCCCTCAGCTCTTCAGCTTAAGGCTAGCGCTCTACCACTTGAGCCACAGCACCACTTCTGGCTTTTTTTGTTTATGTGGTGCTGAGGAATCAAACCCAGGGCCTCATGCATACAAGGCAAGCACTCTACCCCTGAGCTACCTTGCCAGCCCCAATATATTTTTTTTATTATAAAGATACTGTACAGAGAGGTTACAGTTACATAAGTAAGGTAATGAGTACATTTCCTCTCAAGCATTGTTGCCCCCTCCTTCGTATTTCCCCTACGGTCCCTTCCCTCCCCACCTCTGGAACTACCCTCCCCCCAAGTTGTAAAGTTCGTTTTCAACTTAGTATCTTGTACATCTCATTGTTTCATTGTTACAGTGGGTCAATCTGTATCCTTGTTTCAGCATTTTGTTAGTTCCCTCCCTCTCCCCAAATTAGAAAAATGTATATACAAGATGCAGGGCACCAGAATCAAATATAGTGAAAACAGAGGTTACACAAAAGAAAAAAAAAAAAGTCACATAATACCGTAAAAACAATAGCTTCAAAGACAAAACCTCTTGTGTCCCTATCTTGGGGTTTATTTCACTTAGCATCATCTTATATGGTCATACGTACATTAGCTAGATTTATTTTTCTATTATTTCACTTCACTTTCCCATTATCCTCTCCTATTAGGGTTACCCTTATCCCTTTCTTCCCCATGTAACTGAATACTTGACATTATTCCCATTATTTCTCTCTTGTTACCCCTCTGGTTAACTAAGATCTTCCTAGACCACTAGGATACATCTTTGCTTCTATAGTCATAGAACATAAAACTTTAAAAGATATTGAGTAGTACTGGTGACTAGTCTTCATTAGGTATTGCCACAAACACAAGGTTGTGGTTTAACTCCAATAGTTTTCATAGCCAAACTTCCTCACCTGAGTGGAGAAGAGTTCTATACACAGTATCTTGAGCATTGAAATTGATTATTTGACAACTGAGATGCACCCCTCTAATCTCGTAACAGGAAAATACACCACAACCAAGCCATTACCCTGGCATAAGTACTCTGCAAGAAATCACCAACCAAAAGGACACAGGAGATTGAAATCTCCATCAAAACTGGGTCCCAGATGCATAAGTCCCAGCAGAAAAAAAAAATCACTAAATTTATGAATAAACAAAGCAACATGTTTTCCTCAAAAGCCAACAACTCCACAATAAAGGACCTAAGTGAAAACGAAGAGGAAGAAAGTTAAAAAAAATGAGCTCAATAGAACCATGAAAGAATGGTCCGTGAAATCAAGGAGATGATGATTGAATACCTGAACCAGTTCAAACAGGATACAGACAACTAGAGAATTCAAACAAACAGCTGAATGAAATAAAGAAAATGCAGGTTATAAAAGAGAAATTCAGTGAAGATATAGTAATCTTGAAAGAAAGTCAAATTGAAATACTGGAAATGAAGAGTTTGGTAGCTCAAATAAAAACTCAATTGAAAGTTGAAAATAGGGTGTTAGGGGTTGAAGATAAAGCAGAGGAATGTCTCAAACAGAGACATTGCAAAATCACTGAAGAAGATGCAAATGGAAGACGATGCAAATGGAATTTAGAAGACCACTCTGACTCCATCAATAAAGCAAACCTACAAATCATGGGTGTAGAAGAAGAAATAAAGGCATTGAGACTCAATTCAATAGAATAATAGCAGAAAACTTCCCTAACCTCGAGAAACAGTCCAGGTGGAGGAGGCCTACAGAACACCAAACATGCACTATCAGAGAAGAACACTTCTTAGACACATAATAGGTAAAAAAATTAAACACAGAATTAAAGAAAGAATATTGAAAGCTGCAAAAGAGAGGAGACAAGTTACTTACAATGGTAAGCCCATTAAAATAACAGCATATTTCTCAACACAAACTAAATGCAAGGAGAGTATGGAAGGACATAATTCAAGCCCTCAATAGTGACTACCTTGATTTGTACACAATCAATTATGTGGTGCCATCTGCCCCTTTTCTCAACACTTTTGAAGGCAGCCAGGCTTTGAGTTAGTCTCTTAGCAACGTCCCTTCTTCAAAAGAATTATGCCACATTGCTAAGTTAATTTTTTATGTGTATTTTACATTTATTTTATTGGGGGGGGGCTTCACATTCTCACTTTTCCTTTTCTACTCAAGATTGGCACTCTATCATTTCCACTATACCACCTCTTTGCTGGTGAATTGGAGATAAACCTCTCATCAGATTTCAGCCTCCTGAGTAGCTAGGATTACACATGTGAACCACTGGTACATAACTTGTATTTTACATTTTAATAAGCAATTCAGAAATGTAAAATGGTATGTAACTTTTAAAAATATAAGAATATAAGTCGGGTACCAAAGGCTCATGCCTGTAATCCTAGGTACTCAGGAGGCTGAGATCTGAGAATCATGGTTCAAAGGCCAGCTGGGACAAAAAAAGTTCCTGCAAGACTCTTATCTCCAATTAACCACTCAAAAGTAGAAATGGGGCTGTGGCTTAAAGTGGTAGAATGCGCACAGGCCCTGAGTTCAATCGAGCTTCTCAACCAACAAAAATTAAAAAATATATATGTGAACTATGATATGAAATTATAGATGAAATTTTATTTCATTTTTGTTTGTTCCAAGCAATCATTTTGGTATTTTAAATTTTTTCTTATTTTTAAATACTATTTTGGTATTATCTCCATGTCTCAAACCCTGCATGTGCAGACAATCAGTTTTATTGGTCATATATACTTTACCCTCCAAAGTTCAATTTCATTTTCATTCACAAGTCAGAACATCATGCCTTTTTTTGGTTTTACTCTTCTAACTTTTTTTTTTTTTTTTTTTTTTTGTTAATTTGTGGGCCTTAGGTACTGTCTGAGTTTTTGTGCTCAAAGATAGTGCTCTACTATTTGAGCCACAGCTGTACGTCTGGCTTTTCACTGGAGAATTGTAGATAAGAATCTCACAGATTTTCTTGCCCAGGTTGACTTCCAATTGTGATCCTCAGCTCTCATCCTCCTGAATAGTTAGGATTATAGGTGTGAGCCACCAGCACCCGGCTATCACTTTTTTCAGGTCTTGTTTTCATGATCTGTTTCAAAGTAGGTAGCTGGTGTTCTCATGCCTCAGGTTTCTTGGTAAAAAGTTCTTAGTGTTCTCTCCTGCCCCCCCCCCCTTAAAAAAAAATCTCACAGTACAGATGATTTCTGTAAATTCAAATGACAAAAATGTTTATCCTAAAACATTAAAACACTTGAATGAATGACAAACGTAAATTTAAAAAAAATCATTGTATTTTTAGAAAGCTACAGTTACATATGAGTAAGCAGTATGCTGTGAGGTAGTTGAACTTCTCATGCCTTGGAATCAAAGACTACCCCTTCCTTCCCTATTCTACATTCCTCCTGGTTTACAATTCTTTCCAGTTTCAATGGGAATATGTAGAAATTGTGCATTGAACTTTTGAGATATGGTCTGTTTCCAAATCCAGGCTGGTTATCTGAGAAACTCCCTGAATGAAATTACATTGGATTGCTAGGCATTGGAGGCTCTTAGCTACTCAGTAGGCTGAGATCTGAGGATCGATGAATGAAGCCATCTGAGGCAGAAAAGCCTGCGAGACTCTAATCTTCAGTCAGTCATCAAAATGCCAGATGTGGAGCATGGCTCAAGTGCTAGTCTACCAGCCTTGAGTGAAAAAACGTTCAGGGAGGCTGCTAGGCTCAAAGTTAAGCTCCAGTACCAGCACAAAAAATATTACATTGGGTTGAAGTAACTTTCAGGTTAGCAGATTCATTTATCTACATAAAGGAGGGAAAGAGGTTGTCATAGACCAAGGGACAGGTAGCCCATCATGTGTAGCAGCTGCTGAGGTGTGTCTTACTTGCTTTATTTTTTAAATTAAAAAAAAACTAGGTTATTGACAAGACAATATTTCTGCTTGCTCGGGCTGCCAGCTCTTCCTTAGCTACATCTCTTCTGCTCTCCACTCCAGTTGGTGGATCTTTTGGAAGCTTCTGTCCCCTTCCTTTCTTATATCCTCTTCCTCTTTCACTGCCTTGTCCTCTTTCCTCTTTCTTCATGTCTCTGTGAGCTAGCTTTTCTGTGCATTTGCAAGGTGCACTCATCCTCTTGACTGTACGTCTGAAGGACTATTAAAGCAAAGAGACTGAATTAGGAGGAGATGAAACAGCCAGACACTAGTAGTCTACTGGTGGAATTGTTGAAAATGAATATTTAGAAACTGATGTTTAAGTTATAAACAGTAGCACTGGAAATGACAATGTATGTTCAAGAAGTAGATGATATTTGACATTGTACTTTCACAGACACTATTTAATCTTCAAACGACCCTGTTAAGTATTATCTTCCCAATTTTACAGTGGAGATCAAGTCAAAAGATGGGAGAGGAAAACTTATTTTTGAACTCTCATTGTCAAGTGCTATTAGGAACCCTTTGTGACGTGCCTAAGATTGCATAGCTAGTGAGAAGTAGACAATAGATTTGACCCGTGGTCACTGCCTTCATTGAAAGCAGTTCGTATACTTGGACTCGAGTAAGTTGACTAAGTGAAACTTGGACTTCTGGAGGTTGTTTTGTGTTATAAATCCATTGAAACACTTTCTTTTCTCTTTTCCAGCATCGGTTACAAGCCTTAGTGAGTCTGACAGTGAGACTGAAGGGAAGCAGCCCGGCTCCACCTCTTCGGACGATGCATTCAAAGCAGACTCCCTGGTGGAGGGAACATCTTCCCGCTACTCTATGTATAATAGTTTCTCCCAGAAGCTCATGGTATGCAGTGCTTTGTAAACTTTCTACAGCAACCCAGGAGAGTAGAGGGGAAAGGAAAACTGGAGTAGAGCATGGATATTTTTGTCTTTGTTTATTAGCTGCCAAAATTTAGCAGGGACTTTAGTTCCTTCCTGATAGAAGTGTCTGTCACAGTGGGATCATCCACAGAAAGTGCCTGTTTCTCCAGGTCCGTCCAGAAATGGACTACTTTCTGGTCTTTTTACTACTGAATTGCTCATACAAACACATGTGAAATATTCCCCCAAACACGGATATATCTCAGTGTATAAAGAGGCTTCATGCTGTGAGTTTTGCTCTAGTAAATGACTTGCTGTCAAAAGAAATGACTAGATTGTTCACTCCTTAGCACTAACATAAAGAAGAGCAGTATGATCTTTTCCAAAGAAGGCCCAGTTCTCTGTCTCAACTTTCACAACCACTGATCTAGTACAAGAAGGAAGAAGAATAGGGAAACCATTCACTTTCTAATCAAAATTTAGTGTATTGTGCAGTTTAGGAGTCCAAGTTTGTTTCCATCTACCTTCCAGAACATCACAGTTGACTCCTCTATTTTCTCTTGGATTCAAGAGTTGAGAGTTGCCATTGCTAAAGCTGTAGGTCATGTTTCTGGTTTGGGTGCCACAAGGTTTTGGGAGGTGGGAGATGGGGAGCCTGTGACTGAGCCTCTGAGCTGGAAGAAGGATTTATGGTTACTTAGAGATCCCTGCTAGCTCACAGCTGACATATTGGTGCTATCTAAGAGGATATAGGCCCTCCAGGAGGAATTAGATCTCTGCATTAGAGGTCTTTGATTAGTTAAGAGTCTGTGAGATTAGAGATTTGGGTCTCTCTGGTCCTTAGGTATGTACCCGGGACCCATAATTCCACAGTTTAGTGTGAAATTGTAGACTTTTAAAAAGTATTGCTGCCTGTAATCCTAACTACTCAGGAGGCTGAGATCTCAGGATCATGGTTTGAAGCCAGTCCAGGAAGGAAAGTCTGTGAGACCCATCTCCAGTTAACTAGCCAAAAGGCTCAAGAGGTAGAGCCACTAGCCTTGAGTGAAGAAGCCAAGCAAATGTTCAAGACCCTGAGTTCAAGTCCCAGTATCAGCACCCAAAGAAAGGATTGCTGTTCCTGGGCTTTGTAGTACTCTGTATACTTCAGTTTTATGTGAAGCAAGCTTTCCAGTTAATCCCTTGAAGAAGGGGTCTCTTGAAAGCCTTCATTGTCTTTACCTAGTAAGGTTACTTGGCTAAGAGAGAAGGTTGAAGCCACTACTGCTTGAAGCTGTTACATTTCAAATTCTCTTTTATCAACTTTATTCTGGATCTACTTTTCCCTTAATCAGACAAATGATCTGGAAGGGGAAGTTGTGCAGATGTCCAGTGAGATTCATTAAATACTTTTGGTGCTTTTAATTACAGCTGTGCAGTCCCTTCTCATTTATCTAATTTCTGGTTGCCCTAGACTTTCACCTGCAGAATAGTCAGTCACAGGATCTACAGCTGTTTGTGCTTTTCTTCATTCAGTTAGAAGGCAAACTTTCTCAGAGTTTATTACAATGTCTGGTCATGATAGAAGCTAAATAATTGTTTGTTGGACTGAACTAATTGTGTTCTGTTCTCTTTTTTTTCTTCAGGCCAAGATGGGATTCAGGGAAGGCGAAGGACTGGGCAAATACAGTCAGGGTCGGAAGGACATCGTCGAGGCCTCTAATCAGAAAGGTCGAAGAGGCTTGGGTCTGACCCTGCAGGGCTTTGATCAGGAGCTGAACGTGGACTGGCGGGATGAGCCAGAGGTAGCTGGTGAGGCAGGGGAGATGAGAGAGCCACTGGTGTATTTGGATGTGTGGCTTTGGCCAGCAGAGGTGGGAGGTGTGGAGACAGGAGGGCCACTGGTGTATTTGGGTGTGTGGCTTTATGAAAGCAGTGGTCCTTAGGCAGTATGACCAGGGTAATTATTGGGGGTTGGAACTGGTGATTATTGGGGTTTGGAACTAGTACTTTAAATGGAAGGTACTAGAAGATCAGGACATAAGGCTAGGTTATCTTTGCTGTCTGTTGCTTTCTAGGACTCTCTTAAGCTCTATAAGCAAAAGATACTCCAAGGCAGAGTTTAGCTCCACAGAGAAGTTTAATAAATAGGTACAACTTTCCACTAATAGAATAGGAAGCTGACAAGGTGATGCTCTCTCTGCTGAAAAGATTCAAGGAGGCCAAGTGAGCACCCGCTCTCATTGTATTAGAAACCATCTGAGATCTTTCCACCTCCACAAGTTCTAAACTTTTTTGGGGGGGCAGGGGCAGGGGTCAGTCATGGGGCTTGAACTCAGGGTTTGGGCACTGTCCCTGAGCTCAAAACCAGAGCACTACCACTCTGAGCTATAGCATCACTTCCAGTGTTCTAGTGGTTCATTGGAGATAAGAGTCTCACGGATTTTCCTACTTGGGCTGGCTTTGAACTGCGATCCTCAGATCTCAGCCTCCTGAGTAACTAGGATTACAGGTGTGAACCACTTCTGCTCCGTGGTATTTGCCTTTTCTGTGTAGCTTTTCTGTTGTGGTTTTAGTCTGTTTATGTATTTGAGTACAATTTGTTGGAAGATAAAAACAGTCTAGATCCTTGTTCATGGGATAGATAGTGTTTAGATTTGATATTAACTAATACCCTACTTAGTTCACAAAGTGTTTGAAATAGTTATAATAAAAGCACTTAAAATCATGGTGAGATATTACTGAGTCAAGATTAGAGAAAATAAGGCACAGATATCCTAACCTTCTATATAGTTGTTTCAGGTATGGTTCTGAATGCTGAAAAACTGCTTTGTTTTTGTCTCCCTGATATTACAACTCAGGAAAGAAGTATATGAATTGATGCACGATGTGAGTCTAATAAGCCTTCAGAGTAAGGCTCAAGACAAGCCAGGAGCTAACAAGTCCAGAGGTCTTGCTCTGCTTCCTCATGGCTGCAGATGAGACCAGTGCATGAAACAGTGCAGAACAGGGCAAAGACTTGTAATCAGTTGCTAGGTATAGGCTCTTGCCTCTGAAATACCTCATGCTTTCCTCATACTCACTTCTGTTAGAACAAGTACTTACAGTCCCTGATCCTTTCACTGAGGAAAATTTGAATGAACTTCATTAAATTCCCAATCTAAATGTTATTCATTAAATCTTCCTTTTTAATGGGGATAGGCTATTGAAATTCCTTTTTGTGGTGAGGCTGTTCCTGTTAGAAGAGTTTGATTCTGCCAGTCATTGGTAGCTATTTCTTTAAGGCAGATGAGTCTGGGTGAGTTGAGGTGATTGTCTACTCCTGGAGTCTCTGTAGGGAAAGTAATCAGTGGTGGCTAGAGCCCAGTATTATGGAATTCAAGATCTGAGGCTTTGGGCGAGGTCTGCTCTGCAGGTAGCCTTAATGGACAGCCTTTGATGGGGAGATTGACTGCTTTTGCTTAACAAAATAACATCCAATATGTATATGAGCATCTTGTTTTCTATAATTTATAATTTACATGTATGCTTAAGGGTGATGGATTTGGCCAGGGGAAGAAACCATGATTTACTGCTAGATTCATGGACAAAAGCCTTCAGTAATTTTCTTTTCAACCTTTTCTTTGATGATGGTGGTTGGCTTCCCTCAAGACCTTACACTGTGATACAGTTTTATGCCTTTTAGAGCATGTAATGTTACCTTTAATCACATTGCTTCAATTTGCAATGGTGAATCTCTTCTCCACACTTGCTCTGACTTGCTCTGGAGGCAGTTTGTGAAGCTACCACACAGGGTAGCCACCTAGTTAGGTTTTATAATCCATGTTTGTCTAGTCCAATGGTACTTCACCCTGAATGCACAGTTAGTCAGCTAGGGGCTTTTTTGATGAAGGCTGGGGCTAGGTGGTGGGGTGGTGATGCTGGTACCAAGGCTTTAACTCAGGGTCTTACACTCTCACTCAGTGTTCTTGTTCAAGGCTGGTGCTCTACCATTTGAGCGATGCTTCTAGGCTGGCATTTTTTGGGTTAATTGTAGAAAGACTCCTTCGGACTTTTCTGCTGCTGGCTGGCTTTAAATCTCAATCCTCTAGGTCTCAACCTCCTGAAAGCTAGGATTTCAGGCATATGTCACCAGTTCCAGGCATGAGACTCTCTTCCAGTTAACTAGCCAACCTAGAATTGGAGGTATAGTTCAAGTAGAGCACCAGCCTTGAGCAAAAAAAAAAAAGCAAGAATGTGAGGCCCCAAGTTCAAGTCCCAGTCCTGGCACAAAACCAAACCAAACCAAAACAAATACATTTTCAGTCCCTACTTTAGGCCATCATAATCTTATTGAAATGGGGCCAAGGCTTCAGGGTTTTTTATTTATTTATTTGCTAGTACAGGTATTTGAACGCTGGGCCTCACACTTGCTCAACTCGCTTGCTTAGTACTATTCTACCACTTGAGTCACACCTTCAGCCAGCATTATTTTGGAAGTAGAGTCTCATGGGCTTTTTCACTGGGGCTGGCCTTGAATCATGCTCCTCTAGATATTAGCCTCCTGAGTAGTTAGGATTTCAGGGTTGAGCTACTGGTCTCATTTCTTTTTAGAAGCTCTGTAAGAGATCCTAATATATATGAGCCAAATGAGAACCAGTAATTTGTGGGGGGTGGGGGGGTGGTCCTGGGGCTTGAACTCAGGGCCCTGGGCCACTGTCTCTGAGCTTATTGTGTGTGTGTGTGTGTGTGTGTGTTGATTCTGGGGCCTGAAATCAAGGCGTGGGCACTATCCCTGGGCTTTTTGCTCAAGGCTAGCTTTCCTTCCCTGGGCTGGCTTAGAACCACAATCCTCAGATCTTACCCTCCTAAGTAGTTAGGATGACATGTGAGAACCACCAACAACCAGCAGAGATATATTAGTTTAATTTGGCATTCCAAGCACTTACCCATAGTAGGTATTCATGAAATAAGTCAATGTATATTCTACAAAAATTAAGCAAAGTGAGGGAAGGGTTGGCTTCAAAGAGATGGGTGAGAATGTTGAAAGGGGAGACAACAAGATGCATTGTATTCATAAACTGCTTTGTTAATTGGCAACTCCTTTGTACAACTACTTAAAGATAATCTAATAATAGAAGAAGATTGGAACAAACAAAAGAAATCTTCAAGACTTGGAAATTTCTAGAGGACTCACCAGAGGCCAGATAGTGGAGGCTGAAATCTTAGGATTATAGTTCAAAATTAGCCCAGACAGGAAAGTCCATGAGATTCTAATCTCTGATTAACCACCAAAAAGCCAGAAGTGAAGCTGTGGTTCGGATTACAGGTGGCTCACACCTGTAATCTCAGGAGGCTAAGATCTGAGGATTGTGGTTTGAAGCCAGCTTGGGCAGGAAAGTCCATGACTCTTCAATTAATCACTAGAAAACTGGAAGTGGCTCTGTGGCTCAAAGTAGTAAAACACTAGCTTTGAGTGAAAAAGCTCAAGGGTAGTGCCCAGGCCTTGTGTTTGAGCCCCATGACCACCACCATCACCACCACCAACAAAAAAAGGCACAGTACCCAAGCTCTGAGTTCAAGCCCCACTACCACACAACACACTCACAAAGGACACAGCAGAATTGGAGCTGGCCTTCAGAAGTCATACTACAGAATTGGAGCTTTTACACCTCACGTTTGACTATTGCTTCAGCAACTTGGGTGCATCTCTGTCTGAGACCATTGATTATTTTGGAGAGGTTCTGGTGAGCTGGAGCCCCATGGGTCTTACCTGACCTTGCTTCTCTTTTTTTGTAGCCCAGTGCCTGTGAACAGGTATCATGGTTCCCAGAATGTACCACTGAAATTCCTGACACTCAAGAAATGAGTGATTGGATGGTTGTGGGAGAGGTAAGATTTCAGGAAAATGCATCCCTGATTCTTAGCGCTTTTTTGACTCTTCTCCTTTGAGCCCAGTGTGTATGTAGATTTGCCGTTTTAAGAAAGATGTGCAACTGACCACTCTGAAAGGAGTAGAGAGAGCTATGTCACAAGGTTGTGTCAAGTGCTGTACAAATGTACCCCTGGGAGTTGTGGTGACTGGTTTTTCCCTTAGACATGTAACTTTCAAGGCAGACAAAGTGTTTAACCTCTATCTCTTCCTTGTGAATGCTTTTTGGAATGACCTATTATGTGTCTGGGTATGTTCTGGTCATTGTGGGCACTGATCCAGGTAAGATAAAAAGACTGTTTCTGTCATCAATAAGTAATGAGGGAATGGCCATACATAAGGATAAAGTAGATGGCTACCAAATCAGTGTGGTCTAGAGCACACTTCTCAGAGTATAGGGCCCCTGGGGATCACCAGTACCCTTTCAGGGTAATCCACACAGTTAAAGTTATCTTCAAAATGATATTGAAAAAGTTATGCACCTCATCACTTTCATTATTCCCTAAGTGTCCAGTGGAGTTTTCTAGAGGCTGTGGCATTTTATATTACATGTGATCGAGATACAAAAGAGTGTCTAGCTGCCTTTCTAGTCAGCTAGATATTGAAAAGATTTACAAAAATAGAAAATAGAACAACTCACTAAACTGTCTTTGCAAATAAGGTTGTTTTTTTTTGTCGGTCATGGGGCCTGAACTCTGGGCCCGGGTGCTGTCCCTCAGCTCTTCAGTTCAAGGTTAGCACTCCACTGTTTGAGCCACAGCGCCACTTCCGGCTTTTTCTGCTTATGTGGTGCTGAGGAATTGAACCCAGAGCCTCATACATGCAAGGCAAGCACTTTAACACTGAGCCACCTTCCCAGCCCATTTTTTAAATAAAATGATTTAGGTTACATTGCTCTTTTAAACTGAATTAAGAAACTTCTGTTTCAATCTTCCTTCCTTCCTTCTTTCCTTCCTTCCTTTCCTTCCCTTCCTTCCTTCCTTCCTTCCTTCCTTCCTTCCTTCCTTCCTTCCTTCCTTCCTTCCTTCCTTCCTTCCTTCCTTCCTTCCTTCCTTCCTTCCTTCCTTCCTTCCTTCCTTCCTTCCTTCCTTCCTTCCTTCCTTCCTTCCTTCCTTCCTTCCTTCCTTCCTTCCTTCCTTTATATTTTTGCCAGTCCTGGGGCTTGAACTCAGGGCCTGGGCACTGTCCCTGAGCCTCTCTGTGCTCAAGGCTAGCACTCTACCACTTCAGCCACAGCACCTTTTCCAGCTTTTTCTGTTGATGTGGTACTGAGGAATTAAACCCAGGGCTTCATGCATGCTAGACAAGCACTCTACCACTGAGCCACATTTCCAGCCCTGTTTCAGTTTCTTTTAATTAATTGATATCTATATGTCTAACTCAGATATCAGTGTTTTGCTTTTGTTTTCCAGTGCTAATAATGGAACTCATGTTAGTCAAGCACTCTGACACTGAGCTGCATCCCTCCTGCAGAGTTAATGATTCTGAAGAGTTTAAAACCTTAGACCAGGCTGGTGGCTCACATCTGTAATCCTAGTTACTCAGGAGGCTGAGATCTGAGGATGGCAGTTCAAAGCCAGCCTAGGCAGAAAAGTCTGTGAGACTCCTTATCTCTAATTAACCATCAAAAAGCTGGAAGTAGAAGCATGGCTCAAGTGGTAGAGCGCTAACTTGAGTGAAAAAGTTAAAGGAGAGCAAGTGTCCTGGCCTTGAGTTCAAGCCCCACACACAAAAAAAAACCAAATTAAAAAAAAACCCAAGCCTGAGAGCCCAGCTGACCATCATTGGTTCACAGGTAGTGGAGGTAGTCACTCCTGGGTGTAGGGCTGGATCTGACATTCCATAAGGCCCTTTGAATCCTGGTATCAAGCATTTGTCCTCCTCTGAGTGAGAGGCTTCCTAGCTGAAGGACATGCTTATGTCATTTGGGCAACACCCATCCTGCCTTCCTTTCAGGGCAGACAGTTTGCAAGTCTCCTTCCTGTTTGCTTTTCCCAGGCTCAGCATTCATGTGTCTTGTTTCCATATGGTGCTCTACTCAGAGCTCCCAGGGGCCTGCTTCATCTTGAAGCCATCTGGAGTACAGCCAGAGGGATTTAGAATTGTCTCTTTCCTGCCCTTCAGGGATTGATGTTTCTTGGCAGGGACTCCAGCCTCTTCTTGCTCTGCTCACTCCCAACCCTGATTCATCCATTCACCCTGACCCTATACACTGTCACACTTGGACATTGTTTGTTTTTCTTCCCCTGTAGAGAAAGATGGTTATTGAAGATGAAACAGAGTTTTGTGGAGAAGAGCTGCTTCACAGTGTGCTACAGTGTAAGGTGAGGCCTGTGGCTGGAACCAGAGGTAAAACCCTCGTGGGGGATACTTAGCTAGGCTTTCCCAACACTACTTTTGAGTCAGTGTGATGAGGCTGAGATTGAGTTTTTTGGTTTTTGTTTTTTAAAATCAGGAATGTAAGTTAGAATGTGTCTTTGAGGTTGTGTGGTTACTTTTCCCTCATGACTGTCTGGCCTTGTAATGATTTGATCATCCCACATTAGTGATACAAGGGAGGTTTCCTTGTGGCATTTCCACACATATGAACAAAATGTACTTATCCCTCCATCACTCTCCTCTACCCACTCCCTCTTCTTAAACCAATTTCAGAAAACTTTATTGTTCTATTTTCGTATATGCAAATAAACTATGTGGGTCATATTCATCCTCATTCACCTCTTTTTTTTTTTGGCTTCCTACCTCTCACTGTTAAACCCTACATCTGAGCCTATTTTACTTAAATGTCTTTTTCTTTTGATGGTCCTAGGGCTTGAATTCAGGCCTGGGCACTGTCTCTGAGCCTCTTTGTGCTCAAGGGTAGTGTTCTACCACTTGAGTGACAGTGCCACTTTTGGCTTTTACTGAGTGGTTTACTGGAGATAAGAGTCTTGTGGACTTTTCTGCCTGGGCTGGCTTTGAACCACTATCCTCAGATATCACCTTCTGGGTAGCTAGGATTACATGTGTGAGCCACCAATGTCCAGCTTTAAATGTCTTTTTTTTTTTTGTCATTGTGTATTAATCACACCAAGGGATTTTACTATGGTATTTCAAACATGGATACATTATATTTTGCTCAAAAAGACTCTCTTTCTTTCTTGATTTCTCTTCCCTGCCTTCCAATCCCCTATTGAAGAACATCCTTATGCCATCTCCTTACCTCTGTGTCTTTTAGTGTTGTGCTGTTAGCAGGATTCAGTAGCAGGAAAGGATTTGCTTTATCTCAGTGGATAAATTCACTGTAATTCCTCAAGTGCCCAGTATAGCCAAATACTCTGAGTCATTATTTAGCATCAGATAAACCTGAATTCAAACACTAATTTTACAATGTTTTTCTTTTCTGTGTGTGTGTGTGTGTGTGTGTGTGTGTGTGTGTGTGTGTGTGTGTGTGTGTGTGTGTGTGTGTGTGTGTGTGTGTGTGTGTGTGTGCGCGTGCATGCATTCATGCGTGTGTGTGCGCACAACTTGGGGCCATTTGCTTCAGAGTCTTAGAGCTTGTTTCTGTATCTATAAAATGGGAGAAAATACTTCTCCAGATGCTTGTGAGAGTTAAGGGAAATAGAGGATGTATAGTAGCTGGGTAAATGTTGGTGTCCCATTGACATTTTTCTGGCTTGATTGTTAATTGTGAAACACATTCCGAGGATAGAATGAACCAGGGAAATTGAGGAGGAGATGGGTTGGGGAAGAATGAAGGCTTCACAACAGTCTCACAGTGGTTATTTTTGTTAGAGTTGAGACTATAAGGTGACTGGATCCCAGGTTAAGTAAGGAAGTTGGAGAAGGAAATTACAGGGCAGAAGGGTCTCACTGTGTATGCATGGATACACTTGAAATTCTGTTCTTGGTGTGTTTCCTTCTCTGTATCTGAGCCAAGGTCAAGGATGTCAGACTGCATACACTGGAAAGTTGCTGCTGGTGTGGGGAAATCATTGCTACAGGATTAGCATTGTCAGAAAGGTGGTTCTGTGTGTAGTGAGATGTGCTATGTTTTAATCTCTTACTGCATGGCAGGCACCTGCTCTGCTTTGTTTTGTGGTGGAGGGTTACAGTGACTGAGCACTTTGTCTAGGGTAACACCATTGGTCCTTTCAAAGCTGAGATGAGCAGGAGTGTGACTTCTTGGAGGGCTGTGTATCTTGATACCCCTGTCCTATCTCAGGACAGGTATAGGGATAGCACTTACCTGGAGAATTTTGTTTCTCTTTGGGCAGAGTGTGTTTGACATCCTGGATGGAGAGGAGATGCGACGAGCTCGGACCAGGGCCAATCCCTATGAGATGATCCGAGGAGTCTTCTTCCTCAACAGGTTTGCCAATCGTTCCCTTCCCTCCCAGCATGCACTGCTCTGCTTTTCCTTTAGTCCTCAGCTTTCTTTACACCTAGAACTGAATCACACTTTTCTATCTTGCTGTGTTTCAGGGCAGCGATGAAGATGGCTAACATGGATTTTGTGTTCGATCGCATGTTTACAAATCCTCGGGACTCTTACGGGGTGAGAATTTGTGGTGCTGAGTAGACTTAAGCTTCACCAGCTCAGAAATTGCAATTTGTTCCCTGTGAGAGTATTTCTTCTGCTGTGTGCTCCCCTGATAGAGTCCCTCAGTGCTTCCCATGGTCCCAGGAGTATTCTGGTTTGCAGAAGGCTCTAGAACTGCACTAAGATCTGTTAATTTTAGTGGGGCCACGTTCCCTCTCTACCCCTCTGAACAAGCTTTGCGCAGGATTATGATTAGTTTTTGGTCTGTCTCAAGAAGTCACATAGAGAAAGATGATTCTCTTTATATTATTGTTATTACTACTATTATTATTATCTTTTAGTAATTATAAAAGAAGTTTCAGTTCAACAAATCAGTTCATAAGTACAGTGAATCTTGGTCAGTGTCACCCCTTCTGTGATTAAGATGATTTTCTGTTCTGCTGTATTTCATTTCTCTGAACACGGAAACCTAGTAATGACAGAGTAAGCAAAAATGGAGACTTCACTCTAGAGTTGCCTTTAGAGTTTCAGAGCATTTTACCTAGTTCTAGAAAGTTAGTTTTTCTTTGACAATGGCAGGCCAGAGCCAGCTTTTTCCCGAACCTGTTTCTGCTTTACTCACCTTCGTTCCACCAGAACCTCCAGTTACCTACCGGCTGAAGAAACTTATTTCCAAGTTTCTTAATGTTTCATCTCCCTCTGCCTAGCAACTTGTTCCATGCTGACAGCACTGGCATGGAGGCCCCTCTAGCCTTTACTCATTTTTATCTCCTAGGGTGCTCTCCCCATTTTCCAGGACCAGCAGGCAGCATAAAAGGGATCTTGGAATTAGCATCTTGAGAAAATTAGGTTGATATAATGTTGATTTAATTTTCTGAGCTCCCAATGATTTCCTTTAGACCCCTGCCTGGAGAGGAACTCTGTTAAGCTGATGGGAAGTCTCGATGTCATTTTGAGCTTTTGAATGTAAACGCCTCCAGCAGCTGGTATCTGGTTATTGTCTTTGGCTGTCATGAAAATGAAGTAGACACCAGGACTGTACCATTCAGGTGTCAGGGGGAGAGGGTAGTTATGTAGGAAGAAGCAGCTGGGTTTATAATGCTGCCTTCTCCTTCAGGCAGCCTCTTGACCTGAATTGATTGCTAGTGGCCATGGAGAATTGCCCTTTCAGAGATGCTTCTCTGCACTCCCACTATAAAAAGTGATTTCTCTTGAATCCCTGATGTTTTCTTCTTTCTCTTCACCTCCATTTTCCCCTGAGGACCAGAGTGACAGCCAAGCCCAGTAGGCTCGGCTTGGTGTGATTTTCTTTTTCAGGCTAGCAGATAGAGACACCACAGCAGATACCCAGCAGAGGTAGGAGTGCCCAGAGGCCCAGGCACCATTCAGGCTTGCTAGGGTCTTGGGACTCTTAGATCAGGCAGATTATAGATTAAGAGAGAATTTGAGGTTTGGAGTATTGTAGAGAAGTGTGTGTGTGTATGTGTGTGTGTGTGTGTGTATGTGTGTGTGTGTGTGTGTAGAGAAGTGTGTGTGTGTGTGTGTGTGTAGAGAAGTGTGTGTGTGTGTGTGTGTAGAGAAGTGTGTGTGTGTGTGTGTGTGTGTGTGTGTGTGTGTGTGTAAGCAAACTAGGCCTCTGGTGCTATAGGCTATAGGCTATTGTAAAAAGGAGACAAGGATCTAGAGAGGACAAGAGTGAAATTGGAAGCAACAAGAGAAGAGAATTTATCTCCTTGGGGTATATGGAAACATTATGTGAGAGATTTGTGTGTCCAGGGATGTTGCTTAGTGAGAAAACATTGAAGTGTAACAGAGGACAAAAAGTATAGCTCTTTGTTTCAGTCCTGTCTTAGGGAAAATTAGGCAGCATGTACAGTGTACTCTGTGTGGAATACTATACTTGGTGGAGGAAGATATGGAGAGGACAAGAGTTTGGACCCTAGGGAAGTGGATCTAGTCAAATATAATATCATCTTACATTTGCATATATTTTATGGTTTAGAAAGACCTTTGTGATAGGATACTTTATTTAATCCTCCAACAGCCTTGAGAAGTAAATCCCTTTCAGGGAGCTTAAGCTTGCTGACTTAAATTTTGTGCCTGTCTTTGACTTGCACAGTCAGTGACAACCAAGAACCCTGGCTGTCTTCTATGAACAGACTCGTAGTTATGACTCGTGAAGGCCCTCATTTTGAAATCATGCAGAATTTAGACGTTGGTAGAAGAGATGAGAAGCTCTCATTCAGTCACTGCCCTTCCAGACTAATCTAGAGCCATGGCCAAAGCCTTTCCAGGGCCAAGAACATTGTTCTTTGCAGTGTGTGTAGGGCTTGAATTTGTGACCCGTTTCCTCGCCACTGTGATGAAATGCCATGAAGTCTGTGTGTGCATGTGTGTGTGCATGTGTGTGCGCGCGTGCACAGATGAATATAATCCAAAAATAGGAATAATTAGTGGATCAGGAACAAAGACTATTGGGGCAGAGTAGTAAGGAAGCTGGGAAAGAACTGATATACCCTAGCATACCTGGAGTGGGCTTGTCACAGGATGATTATTTTTAGCCACAGTTGCTGTTTTGATAAAATTGGATAGCTGTCATCAGAGGCAAGATCCTTGTCACCTAGAAGTGACTGGTTTTGAGCATGTTGTATGTCTCTTTCTTGTAACTTGAAGCTTCTTGATCTTTATCTAGCAGTTGCAAAATTCTGGACAAGCTGTCAGTCATAGCAACCCTCTGGAGAAGGAAAGCAGGGGTCCCTGGGCATCTTCGTCCTCTGTGGTCATTCGCTCCTGGAGCTTACTCTGTTGTCCCAGTGCAGATGGTCTGGCTTTCGTGATATGTCAGTGGAGTTCATCGTCTGGGTTCAAGAATGGGTCAGAGCAGCCGTAGCATTTGTTATAGAGAGTACAGCCTGTGGTGTAGACCAGTGCAGGGGAGGACAGGGAGATCCCAGGTGATGTGGGGCCTTGGATCAGATTCTGGAATGGAAAAAGGATGCTAGTGAGATCTGAATGAAGTTGGAATTTTAACAGTAATGTACCAATGCTGGTTTTTTAGTTTTGACAAACGTATCATGGTGATGTGAGATGTTGACAAAAGTGGCAACTTGGTGAAGGGTGCAGATATCTATCTTGGTACTTTTCTGTAGATCAGAAATTACTCTAAAATAAGTTAATTGGAAACAATAGTTGAGAGAGCCAAGGAGCAAGCCAGAATGGCTGATGTTAGAGCCCCCAGACTTTGGTTGAACAGGAAGGGCAGAGTCAATAGTGCCTGCATTCTGGTTTAACTTTGTTGCAGGCTGGCTGTGGACAGGGTGCTTATGTCTTAGTACCTCTTTTCCCCTACCTATAATGAGGGCATGCAGCACCCACTTTTCTTGGAAGTATTCATGAAAGGCAAAATATGGTGAGGAAAAGACCCTGAGAAGTAAAAATACCACTCGGATACCTCAAGGAGATGAGGTTTTTGTTTTTTTTTAATTTATTTAATTTATTTTTTTTTTGGTCCGGTCGTGGGGCCTGAACTCTGGGCCTGGGCGCTGTCCCTCAGCTCTTCAGCTCAAGGCCAGCGTTCTACCACTTGAGCCACAGCGCCACTTCCGGCTTTTTTCTTTTTGCTTATGTGGTGCTGAGGAATCGAACCCAGGGCCTCATGCATGCAAGGCAAGTGCTCTACCACTGAGCCACCATCCCAGCCCGAGTTTTTTGTTTTTTATTTCTTGTTTTTTATTTTTATTTTTGGTCTGTCATGGGATTTGAACTCAGGGCCTGGGAGCTGTCCCTGAGCTCTTTTGCTCAAGGGTAGTGCCCTACCACTTTGAGCTACAACTCCACTTCTGGTTTTTGAGTGGTTCATTGGAGATAACAGTCTCATGGGGACTTTCCTTATTGGGCTAGCTTGGAACTGCAATCCTCAGATCTCAGCCTCCTGAGTAACTAGAATTACAGGTGTAGGCCGCCAGCATCTGTCTCATTTTTAAATTTTTAAATTGTTATAAAGATGATATGCCAGAGGGGTTACAGTTACATACGTCAGGTAATTAGTACATTTCTTTCTGGATAGTGTTACTTTCTTCCCAGTTTTTTTTTTTCTCCCAGTTTTTCCCTCCTATCCCCACCCACAAATTATATATTTCATTTTCTACATAGTATCTAGAGAGTACCACTGCTGCATTTGTTCCCCCTGTTTATCTGTTTTTGTCTTGGTACTGGTACCGAAACTTGTCCTTGAGCTCTTATTTTGCTGCCCTCCAGCCTCCCCCACCCCCCACCCATGCTAGTACTCTACCACTTGAGCCACTTCTCCAGTTCCAGCTTTTTGGTGACTAGTTGGAGACAAGAATCTCAAAGATTTGTCTGTCAGGCTGGCTTTGAACTTCGATCCTCATGCCTCTAGCTCCTGGTTGTAGGAGATGTTTTTATTAAGCATCTGAGCTAGGCCTAGTTATATGAAGGACTTGGGAATAAGGGTTTGCTTAGGAGACTGCAGAGGGCGATGCTCACAGAAGATAGGCATCTTGGGTGTTATGGCCTTGGCAAGAGAAGGCTTCGTTCCCACCCACCCCACCCCCATTCTCCTTCCCTATCTCTCTCCTCATCTCTGTTTCTGCTGCTTCCCTTACAGAAGCAACTAGTGAAGGACCGGGAGCCTGAGCTTCTGTACTTTGCTGATGTCTGCGCAGGCCCGGGAGGCTTCTCAGAGTATGTGCTGTGGAGGAAGAAGTGGCACGCGAAGGGCTTCGGGATGACTCTGAAGGGGCCTAATGACTTCAAACTGGAGGACTTCTACTCAGCCTCCAGTGAGCTCTTCGAGCCCTATTACGGTAGGAGCTCTGAACAGGCAGAGGTACAAGGGACAGCACAGGACGAAAGAAGTTACCCAGCTTACCCCTGGCACCTGTTACCACGTGCCTTGAGTTTCTCCCTAGGTTTCTTAGCCTGGGGTTCACAGTCTCTGCTGTGAGGGTCTTAGTTCTCTCTGGACTGCCCCATTTTATAACAGGACTGCAGAATTCAGGTTAAACACTCCACTAGCCAAACTCTCATCAAAGCCATATTAATTCCTCCTTACAGGAGCACTCTTCTCATGTGGTGACAGCAGATAATGAAACTGGCTGATCTCTGGCTGAGAACTGGCAGGGTTATTAACAAATAGCAACCACATGCCCATCTCCAGCCCTGTGTGAGGGGCGTGGAATGCACTGGGTAGCAGACAGCTCAGCAGGCCAGCGGTTCCTCTGCTCTGTCTGCTCTGACTTGATTTTTGTGATTTGGCAGCAAATCTGAGCCCTGCCCCCTCTCCCTCTCCCAGACTTTCTGAGTATCTGCATCCACTGTCTCAGAAGACTCATGTTCTAGCTCCTGGTGTGTTTAGGGTGGGTGAACTCACAAGGAATCTATGTCCTGCCAGGTGAGGGTGGGATTGATGGAGATGGAGATATCACCCGTCCGGAGAATATCACTGCATTTCGGAATTTTGTCCTGGATAACACAGATCGAAAGGGAGTCCACTTCCTGATGGCTGACGGGGTAGGTGAACTCTCTCCATACAGTGATACTTTAGGGATTTGTTAATTTAGAGCAGGAGTGGGCAATGTCCAGCCCACAGGCCATATGACACCTATGAAATTATTTTGCGCCTGCTGGGGCTTCTCATTGGCTGCTTGTGGCCTGCAAATGATATTATAAATATCCAAATGACCCTTGGTTGAGAAAAAGGCTCTTCACTCCAGATTTAGAAGTTTGAGTTTGGTTTGGTTTGGTCCTTAAGCAGCTGCTTGAGCCACTGAAGGAGTTCGCTCCAGCTTCATCCAGCAGTTCTCACCTGCTGATCTTGTATTGCAGGCGGTCCTCCTAGGAATGAGCTATGTCTGAACTCTGGCAGAAGGACAGATTGTGTGTCCTTGCCCCTGGGCCATATGATTAGAGAAGAGCCTTGGGAGCTCATTGCATGGCCTCTGAGAAGGAGGAAGGCAAGGTGTCAGGGGTCTCAACACACTCTGACTCCCTAGAGCTTGGTGCACCACAGAGAACAGCGGGACAGGATAGCAGGACAGGCATGGCATGGGAAGGGGGGTGAGGATGCCCCTACTGGACAGGTGTGGGGTCTGCTACCCCTGAGGCAGCCACTGCAATGGACTGGCAGTGGGAGCCCAGACCTGGGCTTTTTTTTAAATAAAAAATATATGAATAAATGTGTATTTTTGAGAAACACTGCTAAACATTTTTTGTTGCCAGTCCTGGAGCTTGAACTCAGGGGCTGGGCACTGTCCCTGAGCTTCTTTTGCTCAAGGCTAGCACTCTACCACTTGAGCCACAGTGCCACTTCCAGCTTTTCTGTATTTGTGCTATTGAGGAATAGAATCTAAGGCTTCATGCACGCTAGGCAAGCACTCTACAACTAAGCCACATTCCCAGCCTCATCTGTTAATTTTTTTTTTTTTTTTGGTAGTTCCTGGGGCTTGAACTCTGGGCCTGTGTGCTATCCCTCAGCTCTTCAGCTCAAGGCAAGCACTCTACCACTTGAGCCATAGCACCACTTCTGGCTTTTTCTGTGTATGTGGTACTGAGTAATGGAACCCAGGACTTCATACATTCCCAGCCCTGCTAAACATTTTTGATTCTGCGTTGTTTAGCTATTGTTTTTTTAAGACTGAGAGGGAGACATAGTCTTTTTGGGGCCAGCTTCCTTTTTAATTTTTTTAAAACTTTTTTTTAATTTTAAGAAATACGGAACAAAATATTTATCATCAAAACTATTAAGTATATGGTCCGGTAGTGCTAAGTATATTCACACTGTTGTGCAACAGATTTCCAGAACTTTAAATTTTGCAAAACTGAAAGTGTACCTATTAAATAACTTTCCTTTTCCTCCCTATCTCCTGGCTTTTTTTTTTTTCCCTACATAGCTTGACTCTCAACTGCCTGCTCCCTGCCATAGCACAACAAAGATAGACACCCTCTAGGAAGAGCAGTACTTGTTCTTTGAGCAGATTCCCATGGACTAGGTTAGATGGCTTTAGGACAGGGTAGGGGATAGTAGGGAAATAATCCTTGGTGGAGAGTGAGAGAGCAAGAACAAGACAGAGGAGGAGAGGAGAAGGAACGGGGAAAGGGAAGTGTGGAGAAGACAGGAGAGAGATACTACTGTGACTATCAGAATGTTAACCTCTCTCTGTTTACTAGTCACAGCCCAACCAGTCTTCTGGACACTGTGTCTTGCTAGTGTCAGGCACTCCGGGCAATTCTGTTTTCTATTTGTGGTTGGCTCATGACTAGGTGGTACTTCAGTTTGTGTTCTGCCTTGATTCCCATGTACGTTTACGATGTTTTGGACCATCTCCTTGAGAAAGCGGACTTGGTCCTGTCCCTCTGAGGGGTCGGAGTGACAGAGCAGGAAGCAGCCCAGGGCCAGCCGTCAGCCAGGCCCTCGCCTCCGTGCCACCTGTCACTCCGACCAAAAGAAGATGGTGGCGTCAGGGCAAGCATTTCCTGAGCAGTTGATGGAGATGGTAGGGTGCTGTGTCAGTCCTCATTTTTCTGTCCCACCCCAATCCCGGTGCTCTTGTTTCAGGGTTTCTCTGTGGAAGAGCAGGAGAACTTGCAGGAAATCCTCAGCAAGCAGCTGCTGCTGTGTCAGTTCCTCATGGCGCTCTCAGTTGTCCGTACAGGTGACACTTCCTCAACTGTCCCCTCATCCCACCCCCACTAAAGGCCCTAGGGGACAAGTGAGTGTACAGGGGTCAGGTGGGAAGTTTTAGTAAAACCAAACCTTGCATCAGGGGACAGGTGAGTAAGTGAGGAATTTCCCCAAGTCCTTTGAAGGGTGATTCTCCCATCACCTGTTTCTGACCCAAGGAACCCAGGTGTGGCCCCTTGTCTTAATCATTCTTATTGCCCCTGGGTACCTCCCCCACCCCCTAGAGTGGCTCCACTGACTACTGTGGTTGTTTTCTCTCTAATCTAGGAGGCCACTTCATCTGTAAAACGTTTGACCTCTTCACACCATTCAGTGTGGGGCTTGTCTACCTGCTCTACTGCTGCTTTGAACGAGTATGTCTCTTCAAGCCCATTACAAGCCGTCCTGCCAACTCAGAACGGTGAGGCCTTCCTTGCTCTGTAGCTGGATGCCATGGCTAACCATCAGAACAGCAAGTCCTAGTGGGCTGCATACTGACATGACCTCCAAGCTATGTTAAAAACTTTAGAGTCATGATTAGAGCTCCTAGAACTAGACCAGCATTCTTCTAGCTAACTGGTCAAGAGCTGTACTAGTTCAGTCTCTGCCTCTTTCCTGATAAGCCTTATTCTCCATACTTATGTGGGAGTTCTCAGCTTGGTCCAGGAAAGATGACCACTAACAGGGACACTTGGAGGAGCATGGGCTAGGGACAGACAAGAGGGCTGCCATTCACAGGCCCTGCTGGCAGCCCAAGTGGGACATTTCCAGTCAGAATTTCCTGGTGGCTTGTTAAAACCACAGATTTCTTTACATATTCTTGGAGAGTAGTTTTTTAGGGCTGTAATTTAAAGACCCCTGCCCATCCAGTACAGGGCACTTGGGAACCATCCCTCTCACCTTGTGTGAAAGCGAAGGGTTTAAGGTGAATGTTTGCAACAGAGAATAGACTTAAGATCAGAAAGCTATTCAGCTTTGTGACTCTGTGGTGGCTGGAGGGGAAAGGATGTGTGGGGATGAGGCATTGCTCCTGGCAGTAATGGAATGTCTCCTGCCAGGTACGTGGTGTGCAAAGGCCTGAAAGTGGGCATAGATGATGTGCGAGAATACCTCTTCTCAGTGAATATTAAACTCAACCAGCTGCGGAACACCGACTCCGATGTCAACCTTGTGGTCCCCTTAATGGTGATCAAGAGAGACCATGAATTTACTGACTACATGATACGGTCAAACGAGAGGTAAGCCAATCAGCTGTTTGTGCTGGTGTCCCTGGAGAACTAAGGAAGACTGGAGTACGAAGGACTTGGTGCCTCTTCATTGTATGGGCTCGCTTTGCTAGTTCCAGGGTACCCTAGAACTTGGGTTGCCTTGTCTGATGCCATGTCCTGTCCCAAAGGTGTCAAGATGGATGCCTGGTTTCTATAGCCTGGCCACAGGAGCCTGAGTCATAGTGGAAAAAGATCAGCCTGTGCTGTTTGGTGGTCGCTTGTAAAGTTCCCTGCCTACTGGCGGGAGGCAGATGGAAGGCAAGTGCAGAGCATGCTTTCAAAATGCCAAAACTTTGGCCAGTTCATGAGTGATATGGTTGCTGACTTTACTTTTAATTTTCTCCCATAACCCTGTTAGTAGTAATAATTTAAAGTTGTGATAATTGGATTCGTGCATTTAGCAGACAAGCCTTAGAAAGAAGTTTTGAGGTAGGTTTGCAGGTTGTACTGTAGCAGTGGTTTGGTAGAAAGTACTCTCTAGGAGCCAAACAGGTGTTAGAAAGGCCCTATTGAGTACCCTATGGGGTATGTGGCCCTGAGGACCCATAGAAGGCAGGAAGTCTTTGTCTCCAGCATCACACGGTGCTTTAACCTTCCAGTACTGCCATGTGAGCAGTCCCAGCTGGATTGTAACGCTGTGCTGTAAGTAGGCCAGGCACACTCCAGATGAGGAAAGAGGTCTGGAGAATCAGCAATGCCGGGGCTGTGTAATATGCTGGCTACATAGTGCTTTCCAGTGTCTGCCACCAGTGAATGTGAACATGGGTAGAGCTGGGCTTCTGCTCGGTGCTGCCCTTGGCAGCATGGTGCTTTTTTTTTGGGGGGGGGGGTCCAGTCGTGGGGCCTGAACTCTGGGCCTGGGCGCTGTCCCTCAGCTCTTCAGCTCAAGGCTAGCACTCTACCACTTGAGCCACAGCGTCACTTCTGGCTTTTTTCTTTTTGCTTATGTGGTGCTGAGGAATCGAACCCAGGGCCTCATGCATGCAAGACAAGCACTCTACCACTGAGCCGCCTTCCCAGCCTTGGCAGCATGTTAAAACCACCTTTAACCAACCACTTCTCTTTCTTAAAAAAAAAAAAAACAAACCTGATATAATTTTGTAAGTGAAATACAGATCTTAAATGTATACTTCAAAGCCCTTAAGATTATTTTGAAAAGTAGAGAGGGGGTGGTAAGAAAGAGTAATGGAAGGGAATAAATTTGAACAAAGAACATATGCATGTATGAAGCCCCATTGCATGATTAATGTATGCCCATTTAAAAAAGTATATATATATATATATATATATATATATATATACACACACACACTTCATACATGTATAGTGAACACAGTGAACAGACTCCTGTACAACTAATGTATGCTAATGGAAAGGTGTGCACTTCAAACAGGTTTGACAAATACATACGTGTAGACTACCCACCCCTTATTATGATAATAACTCCAACAAGCTGACCCCAAAGTAACCACTTTTCTCTCTTCAGACTTACTACTTCAGGTTAGGTTTACCTTTCTAGAACTTTGTGTAAATGGAGCCATAGAAAAAATTTTTTTTTGTCGGTCATGGGGCTTGAAATCTGGGCCTGGGCACTATCCCTCAGCTCTTCAGCTCAAGGCGAGCGCTCTACCACTTGAGCCAAAGCGCCACTTCCGGTTTTTGAGTGGCTTATTGGAGATAAGAGTCTCATGGACTTTCCTGCCCAGGCTGGCTTTGAACCTCGATCCTTAGATCTCAGCCTCCTGAGTAGCTAGGATTACAGGCGTGAGCCACCAAGCCTGGCTCGCCATATTATTTTTATATTTTTATAATTTATATTAACTATAATATTTTTTAGGTTTATTGATATTAATTTGTTCCTTTTTACTGCTGAGTAGCATTCAATCTGAGGAGATTCCATGGTGTATTTCTCTGTTGATGACTACTTAAGGTATTTCCAGCTTGGGACCACTGTGAATGTGCTATGGACACCCTGTACAAGGCTTTGGAGGACAAATGTTTTCATTTCTCCTGAATAAATATCAAGAGTGGAAATTCTGAGTCATAGAATACATTTAAGTTTAACTAAAACTGTCATTCAAATGCGGTTTTGCCATTTTATCTTCTCTCCAGCAAAGTCTGAAGGTGGGCATCCGTCTCAGCGTTTGGTGCTGTCTTGTTATTTTAGGCATTCTAGTAGGGTGGAGTGTTAGATCATTGTGGTTTTAATTTGTATTTCTGTAGTGACTACCGATGTTGAACTCTTTTTAAATGTGTTTTTATATATCTCCTTTTATAATGTCTCTTATTTTCTTCCTCCCTCCTTTCTTCACTTCTCCCCCCTCTCTCTTTCCTTTTTCTTTTCTTTTTTCCTCTTTTCTTGTAGTTCTTAGAATTGAAACTAGGGTCTCAAGCATGCTAGAAAACTGACTAGTACCTTCAGTCCTTCTTCAAGTCTTTAAAAATTTTTGTTTACTTTTTTGTTGTTGTTGTTGGTCATGGGGCCTGAACTCTGGGCCTGGGCACTGTCCCTCAGTTCTTCAGCTCAAGGCTAGCGCCCTACCACTTGAGCCATAGCGCCACTTTCAGCTTTTTCTGCGTCATGTGGTATTGAGGAATCGGACCCAAGGCCTCATGCATACGAGGCAAGCATTCTACCACTGAGCCATCTTCCCAGCCCCTACATTTTTATTAAATTGTAAGAATTATTACATATTTTGGGTATAAGTTCTTTGTTAATTGTATGTTACAAGTATTTTCCCCATGAATTTATATATTCTTTTTAAAAAATATTTTTAGCAATACTCAGGACCTTGTGCTTACTAGACAATGTTTTCAAGTTTTATCATATTGCAACATGTATAACCATTTCTTTTTTTCTTTCTTTCTTTCTTTTTTTTTGTGTGTGTATGGTGTTGGGCTTCAAGTCAGGGCCTGGGCACTGTCCCTCCCTGAGCATTTCTACTCAAGGTTAGCTCTCTACCACTTTGAGCCACAGCTCCCCTTCCAGTTTTTGAGTGGTTAACTGGGGATAAGAATCTCGGGTCTGGGAAGGTGGCTCAATGGTAGAGCGCCTGCCTTGCATGCATGAGGCCCTGGGTTCAATTCCTCAGCACCATATAAGCAAAAAGAAAGAAAAAAGCTGGAAGTGGCACTGTGGCTCAAGTGGTAGAGCGCTAGCCTTGAGCTGAAGAGCTGAGGGACAGTTCCCAGGCCCAGAGTTCAGGCCCCACAACTGGACCCAAAAAAAAAAAAAGAATCTCACGGGGACTTGAACTGTGATCCCCAGATCTCAGCTTCCTGAGTAGCTAGGATGATAGCGGTGAGCCACCATTTCCCAGCCACAATTTAATTTTTTAAACAGAATAATGTTGATTGTATGCTTACACCACTGTCTGTTCACCTGCTGAAGGTCATTTGGGTTGTTTACACCTTTGAGCTATGTTGCTAATAGTGCTGTGAGCACTGGTGTGCGGGCATCTGTTGGAGTCCCTGCTTTGGGAGCTGCTGGGTTGTGTGGTATTTGTTTTGAGGAATGCTGTGCTGAAGTTTTCACAGATCCCAACCAGCACTCGTCATTTCCCTTCTGGGTGTTCTGATAGCAGCCATCCTGATGTACTCCAGTGGTCCTATCTCGTTGTACTTTTGATTTGCCTTTCCCTATTGGCGAGGGATAGTTGAACATTTTTTCATGTGCTTGTGGATCATTTGTGTGTCTTTAAATGTCTATTCAAGGCCTTTGTGCACTTTTTTAAGTGTTTTTTATTGTTGACTTCTCACTGTGTGCTTGTCACAGAAGTGTTTAATACTGATGAAGCTCAATTTGCCCATTGCCTGAGCTGTTGTTATATCCAGGAAACCATTGCTAAACCCAATGTTATGAAACATTTCCCCTCTGTTTTCTTCTAAGTATTTTATATTTTAGCCCATATATTGAGGTCTTTGATCCATTTTGAGGTTTTTTGGGGTTTTTTTGGTACCAATACTGGGGTTTGAACTCAGGAACTTGAGCTCTTGCTTGCTTTAGTTGCTCAAGGCTAGTACTCTGCTATTTGAGCTACACATCCACTTCCAACTTCTTGCTGTTTTATTGGAGATAGAGTCTCTTGGATTTAACCTGCCCAAGCTGGCTTCAAACCTTGGTCCTCAGATCTCAGTCTACTGAGTAGCTAAGATTAGAAGGGTAAGCTAGCTGCCAGTGCCAAGTCTAATTTTGAGTTAAATTTATATTCAATGTAGATAAAGGTCTAGTTTCACTCTTTTGCAGTAGATACCCGATTTTCCCTAGCACCATTTGTTGAAAAGACTGTGCTTTGCCAATGAATTGTCTCGTTACACTTGTAAAAATCTTTCGACCCATATATATGAGAATTTGTTTCTAGGCTCTCTATTCTTCCTCTGTTGGAGTATCTGTTTTTATGCTGGTTTCACACTGTTTTTGATTACTGTTATTTTGAAAGTAAGTTTTGAAATCAGGAAGTTTGAATTTTCCAACTTTGCTTGTCATTTTCAAGATTGTTTTGAGCTGGGTATGGTGGTTCAAGCCTGTAATTCTAGTTATTTGGGAGGCAGAGATTGGAGATTTTGATTCAAGGCCAGCCTGGGAACAAAGAAGTATATGAAAATAACCAGTATAAAAAGTGGTTAGAGCTAGGCACCAGTGGCTCACTTGTGTAATCCTAGCTACTCAGGAAGCTGAAATCTGAGCCTTGGTAAAGAAAAAAAAGTCTCCATGAAACTCTTATCTCCAATTAATTACGCACAAACTGGAAGTGAAGCTGTGGCTCAAAGTGGTAGATCACTAACCTTGAGCAAAACAGGTCAGGGACAGCACCCAGTCTCTGAGTTCAGACCTCATAACTGACACACACACACAAAAAAAAGGCTGGAGATGTTGAGTTCAATTCTAGTACTTCCCCCCAAAAGATTGTTTTAACTACTTGGGGGTCCCTTGAAACATCTTATATGTGTGTTTTCAATTATAGTACTTTCTGGGTGTTATGTCCATGCTAAGCAAGTGCTCTACTAATCAGCTATATCCCTAGCCCCACCCTCCTTTTCAAATTTGTCCAGATTTGTCTCAAATTCTCTGACCTTAGCCTACCAAATAGCTTGGACTACTGGTACTCAGAACTTAACTTGTTCCATATTAATTTTAGGATGGGGTTTTGCATTTCTGCAAAAACTGCCATTGGGATTTTAACAGAGTGCATTGAATCTATGAGTTATTTTGAGTTGTATTGCTGTCTTAATAGTCTTCCAATCTATGAATGTGGGTATTTCCACATTTATGTATGGGTATTTGGGTATTATGGGTATTTCCATATTTATTTATGTCTTTATTTTATTTATATCTTTTATTTCTTTCATTTATTTAATTCAGGTTTTTGTTATCTGTAAATAGTTGTACAAAGTTTGATTTCACTTGTGAGTTATGTGGACATTGCATCTAAATCAGTGTCACCCTTCCCATCTATCTCAGCTGATGGTTCCATTTTCACATAATGAGTATTATGATTGTATTTGCCCACTATTCTTATTCTTTAATTTCTCTCCCATACTTCTCAGGATACAAGTCTTCACATACTTGGTTTAACTTATTATTTGTTCTTAATGAGACTATTGTATATTGTTTTCTTTATTTCCTTTTGGGACTATTCATTGTTGGTGTACAGGAATATGACTGAATTTGTGTGTTGACATTATATCCTTTTAAAGTTGACTAAATTCATTCATTAGTTACAACTAAATCATTACTTATAACTTTTTTGTGAAATCTTCAGGTTTTTCTATTTATTAATACTTTTACTTGTACTTGGATACCTACAAGCTTTACATTTTGATTATGGAATCTGATTTAATCAGTTTTTCTTTTGGTTAGTGATTTGGTTTTGCTCCAAAAGTTGGTTTGCACAAGTCACATAACCTGTACTAATCGAAACTCACAATGTACAAGGCTGCGTCCTGCTTCAGTCTCCCCAAGTGCTGGGATTACAGGTGTGTACCACCACACTGGCCTTGTTTTTGGTATCTACTGACATATTTACCATTTTAGTGTTCCTCATTCCTTCCTTCAGAGCCAGGTTTCTGTTTGCAGTCACTTCCTTTAAGCCTAAGAATTTTTCTTTTTAGCCTTTTATAGTACAAGTCTGCTGGAGACTTAGTTCTTCAGCTTTTGTTTATTAAAGATGTAATTTTTTTTTTTTTGTCAGTAGTGGGGCTTGAACTCTGGGCTTGGGCACTGTTCTTCAGCTCTTCAGCTCAAGACGAGCACTCTACCATTTGAATCACAGTGCCACTTCCGGTTTTCTAGCGGTTTACTGGAGATAAGAGTCTCACGGACTTTCCTGACCTGGCTGGCTGTGAACCGTGATCCTCAGATCTCAGCCTCCTGAGTAGCTAGGATTACATTACAGGTGTGAGCCACTGGCACCTGGCTTCCTTTTGTTTTTGAGTCATGTTTTCATTGGATGTAGAATGTGAGGTTGACTTTTCTCTAAAAGCCAGCATTCCACTTTAAAGACCTTATTCCATGTTTTCTGTTTTGTTCCTATGAGAAGTCCATCTTACCCTTACTTTACTTATCCTTATTGTTTGTTTTTTGTGTGTGTATGTGTGTGTTGGTTTTTTTGTTTTGTTTTGTTTGTTTTTGTCAGTCATGGGGCTTGAACTTGGCCTGGACTCTGTCCCTCAGCTCTTCAGCTCAAGGCGAGCACTCTACCACTTGAGCCACAGCGCCACTTATGGTTTTCTGAGTGGTTTATTGGAGATACAAGTCTCAATGGACTTTCCTGCCAGGGCTGGCTTCAAACAGCAATCCTCATATCTCAGCCTCCTGAGTAGCTAGGATTACAGGCATGAGCTACCAGCGCCTGGCTTTCCCCCCCCCCTTTTTTTTTTTGTCTTTTCTTTTTTGGTACTGGGGATCGAACCCAGGACACATTGCACTTGCTAGGCAAGCCTTTTGCCACTGAGCTACATCCGAGTCTTATTAATCATTATTAGTTTCCTGGTTCTCATGTGTGTTTTGTTGCTCATGGTTAATTTTCATGTTGTTTTCTTTTTTGGGGCGGGGGGTGGGGGGTCCGGGGGCCTGAACTCTGGGCCTGGGCGCTGTCCCTCAGCTCTTCAGCTCAAGGCTAGCACTCTACCACTTGAGCCACAGCGCCACTTCTGGCTTTTTTCTTTTTGCTTATGTGGTGCTGAGGAATTGAACCCAGGGTCTCAGGCATGCAAGGCAAGCGCTCTACTAGTGAGCCACCTTCCCAGCCCCTCATGTTGTTTTCTTAATGTCTATTCTGCTTGTGGTTCACTGACTTGGATTTGTGAATGGATCTTCTTCATGACTCCATGATCTCATTCATGACCATTATGTTGTCAGTGCTTTTTTGTCCTATTCTATTTCTGGGATTCCAGTTATGTGCATGTTAAATAATTATTATCCTGCAGACAATAATTATGGTCTGTTCTGTTTTTTGTTTGTTTGTTTTCCAGTCATGGGGCTTGAACTCAGGGCCTGGGCACTGTTCCTGAGCTCTTTCACTCCAGGCTAGCTCTTTACCACTTTGAGCCACTTCCAGTTTTCTGGTGGTCAATTGGAGATAAGAGTCTCCCAGACTTTCCTGCCTGGCTGGCTTTGAACCATGATCCTCAGATTTTAGCATTCTGAGTAGCTAGGATTATAGGCATGAGCTCCCAGGGCCTTGGCATATGTTTTTTGTTTCTTTACGTTTTAGTTTGTGCTCAGGTTCATTGATTAGTTCCTTTACTGTGTTCAATCTGCTGATAAATCCATCAGAATTACTTTTCATTTCTTATACAGTTTTCATTTTCTAGGATTTTTCTTGCCTTTTGGAAACAGTGTCTCTATCTTTGCTGGACTTCTCCATTGTTTCTGTATTTGTTGTCTACCTGTCCATTGGGTGTTTTAAGGTATGTACTCAGGCCCTTGGGAATTCCAGTACATAGGCCACTCTGAGTCTTGTTCTATCGGGCTGCTTCTGTTCTGTCGGGGCTCATGTTTTCTTTTCTTTTCTTTCTTTCTTTTCTTTTTTTTTGGTCATGGGGCTTGAACTCTGGGCTTGGGCGCTGTCCTTCCGCTCTTCAGCTCAAGGTGAGCACTCTACAGCGCCACTTCTAGTTTTCTAGTCGTTTATTGGAGATAGGAGTCTCATAGTCTTTCCTGCCCGGGCTGGCTTTGAACCGTGATCCTCAGATCTCAGCCTCCTGAGTAGCTAGGATTACAGGCGTGAGCCACCGGCACCCAGCTTCATGTTTTCTTGTTTCATCATGTACTTGATAATGTTTTACTAAATACCAGACATTGTGTGTGAAAAACTGTGGAGACCAAGTAGAAAAGGCAGCTGTGATATGTCAGTGTGGTTTAGGAAGTGGGAAAAGCAGGTGGTGTATCAGTGTGGTTTGCAGTTGAGTTTTGTTGGGTTTTGTTGTTGTACTTAGGTAGTTTACTACTGCTTGCAATTTTTTAATTTTAATTTTTATTCTTCAATTTTTATGCTACTATAGGGCTTGAACTCCAAGTCTTGTATTCTTTCTCGACTTTCTTGCTCAGCTGGTGTGGTCTTTCATGTAAATCATGCCTCTAGTCTGGCATTTTGCTGGTTAACTGGATATTGAGTCTTGAAGACTTTTTTGCCTCTGCTGGCTTTAACTACAATCCTTTAGGTCTCAGCTCCTGAACAGCTGGGATTACAGGAATGAGCCACCATTGCCCATCCAGTACGTTCAGATTCCTTAAGGTTTAGGTGAGACTTTTTTTTAAAAGCAGGACTTGGGATCTGAGTGCCTGGGGATTCCACTCAGTTCTGCTCGGCTCTCAGCCTTCTGGCTGTCCTCTTTTGTCTCTCACCTTCCTCAAATATAAACGAGCGCTGCTCTGGTCAGACTTCTTTGTGCTGATGGCACTTGTCTTGCTCGTCGGTCCTTCGAAATTCACCTTTTTTTTTTTTTTCCCCCTCCTAGCCACTGTAGTCTGCAGATCAAAGCTCTGGCCAAAATCCATGCCTTTGTTCAAGACACGTGAGTACTGCCCACTTTTCAGAACTCACTTCTTTCAAAGGCAGCTCTTTCTCTGCCCCGCCCTGTGCCTTTAGTTATTTCATTTAAAACTCCACTGTGTCTCATATTCTGCTGTGGTCTCTGGAAGATGGCAGAGAGGCATTCCTGGATGGTGCCCTCCAAGATTTGACATTGTCTGCAGCAGATAAGAGTAATGGGAAGAAGGTGTGGGGAAGTTGGGAAGTGTTTGAGGCTGCGCATAGCCCTCCCCCCCCCCCCCCTCGCCTGCACAGGTAGAACACAGGTGTTGCGGGACACAGAGCAGAGAGTGAGCTAGAGAACACACAGAACTAGCCAGGAACACCTGAGTGTGGCTTAACTGGGCCTTGTGAGATACTAGCATAGTGACATCTCCCAGGACAGGGTTCACATGGGGTGGTGCAGAGCTGGGGGATGTCTCCTCCCTTCCCTTGAATGGAAGGGGAGGTGGTCTCATTCCACGAGGAAAGCCACATCAGCACCTTGAGCCACTGCTCATGCACTTACGCATTTATTTGTGGTTGCTGCCCCACTACACAGCAGTCTAGAGCACACAGGGTCCCATTGCTGGGCCTTGTAGACAACTCCATCACTTTCTGGTTTGCTTTTCCTAGGACCCTGAGTGAGCCTCGGCAAGCAGAAATCCGGAAAGAGTGCCTCCGACTGTGGGATGTAAGTTTCCCCAGCCCGGGTTGCTGCAGGCAGGGAAGCTGTAGCCAAGAACAAGACTGTCACCCCACCCACCCCCTGTTGCTACAGCAGCACCCCACCTGAGTGGGTTGTGTTGTTTGAGCTCTCTTGGAAACTGTTTCCTGCCCTTCCTACCAGTTTAGCCTGCAGCTGGGTCAGGAGGGGTGGTGGACAAGATTTCACCTGGGTAATGAAAGCAGCTCAAAAAGCTCCTGAGGGAAGTGGCTTTGGGGTGTGCTGCCGTGGGACCTGATGGGGAGCGGTGGGTACAGACCCCATCTCCCTTTCAGCCCCCTTTCTTGCGTGCCTGTCCTCTTTCCCCCATCTGACTCTGCCCCTCACCTTCACACAGCCCTGAGCAGCAGGCGGGGCACTTGGAAATCAAAGCCCTTGGTTTTTTCCTTTCAGATCCCAGACCAGGCTCGAGTTGCTCCTTCTTCCTCGGACCCCAAATCAAAGTTCTTTGAGTTAATTCAGGTAAATCTGGCTTGAGTGGTGACAAGTTGGAGGCTTTAATCTAGAAGTGGTAGGAATCACTTAAGGCCTCAGATGCCCGGCGTCCAGAAGGCTGCACAGGCATCGCCTGGGCCCTGAGAGCCTCGACTGCAACCTCTGTTGGTGAGAAACTTGGGTGTCAGGTGCAGAGCTAGCAGGCTGACCAGATTCCTGTCTGAGGTGTGCTTGTGGCAGCATTCTTTTCGAGCAGAGATGTTCTGACCAGCATGCCCTGACCATTGCAGGCCTTGTAGGACTTGCCTGCGGAGATGTGGAGTGTTGGCAGAGTGAACCAGAGGTGCCCACTGTGGAGCTGGGCTTGTCCCAGAGACTCCAGCCTGTTCCTGGTGAACTACGCCTCAGAGTTCTTTGGCCTGCTGATCTTTTTTACTGCCTCCCTCCTGCTTCTTGTGGTACTGAATTTGTGGAGGTCAGGGATAGAATGCGGCTCAAGATGGCCTTAGAATAATATTGTGCACAGTTGGTGAGTGGGATAGAGAGGTCATGTCTCTCTGCTCCCAAACCAACTGGAGAATCCTTGCTTTTGCGTGGCTTTTATATTCCGGTGACATTTCCTCATGGCTCTGGTACATTGATCTGTAGTTGGGACTTGGTGACCTTTTCTTTCCCAGCCTCTTCTAATACGTCCTAGACGAACACTCCAAACAGATGGAAATAGAGCCCACTTAGTGCTTGGTTAGGTGAAGAAGAGGGCACAGGGGAGCGTGTTTGGGAGAGCAAGTGCTTCCTGTCCCTTGCTCCTGGCCTGCCTGGCTCCTAGGGGTGTGTGTACGGCCAGGCCCTCCTGTAGTCCCCTGTTGTTTCCTCTCTGCAGGGCACTGAGATTGACATCTTCAGCTACAAGCCCACGTTGCTCACTTCCAAAACCCTGGAGAAGATCCGGCCCGTGTTTGACTATCGCTGCATGGTGTCTGGCAGTGAACAGAAGTTCCTCCTTGGCCTGGGGGTGAGTCTACAACTTATGGAGGTGTCAGCACCCTCTCTCTGGTGTGTTGGGCGGCACCAAGGAGCTGAGGCTTACTCTAGAGAGGCATTTCTTTTTTTTTTCTTTTTGCAATTTTTAAAAATTGTTATTATATAGGTAATACAGAGGACAGGCATTTCTTGATGCTCTATTTCTCTCTCTCTCTGAGTTCACCGAGTGGCATTCATTCATTTATTTCTTCACATGTTTTTCAACTCTGCCTCGCTAAGGGGACTTGCTGTGGTACCTCTTGAGTGCAGGACGTCCCAGGCCAGCAGCAGCTCACCCGGCTCAGCCACGCAGCCAGTCCTTGGCAGCACTCCCCCACTGCGTGCCTTTTCCTGCCTGGCAGTGACATCCCTTTCCTTCCCCTGCACCCCGCGAGCCCGGGAGTGCTCTGCGTCTTACCCAACTGGGGAAAGTCACATGTGCAGTCTCCTTCCACAGTCGTCTCTGTATCTGCACACAGGCTTTTCCTCCTTTTACTTTTCTCCTCTTCCTTATCAAGCTGGATTGTTCTTGAGGACCATTAACCGTGGACTAAAGGCTGTGTTCTACCAGCAGGACTAAGCCTAGTCACCTTACTTTCTGCAGAGGCAGCAAAGAGAAGTTTAACAAACTTTCTATCCTATTCTATGCCATTTCCCAGCTGGTAGCTGCCAATAAAAGCCCTTTGAGAACTGGCCCTCTCAACCCTCAGCCCCATGCTTACCCTCTGTTCTGTCTATAGAAGTCCCAGATCTACACATGGGATGGCCGCCAGTCAGACCGCTGGGTAAAGCTGGACCTGAAGACAGAGCTACCTCGGGACACTCTGCTCTCTGTGGAAATCGTGCATGAGCTGAAAGGGGAGGTCAGCAATGCCTCTGTTTACCTGTTAGTCCTGTGGTGAGGGTGGGGACAACTGGGCACTACTGAGCCTGGCACTATTTGCTAATGATTCCTTCTTGAGCAGTTGCCCTGGCTAAGATAGAGTGCCAGAGGTGACTGTGATTAACTTGGTACATCCAGGGCCCTGGATATAAGCGTTTGTTAGTAGCTAGTTAGGTGGTTTGTTGTTTGTTGTTTTAATACCAGAACTTCTCTGCTAGGAGCCTGCTGTTTCCTGGGATATTCGAGCATGATCAGTGGGAACAGGTGGCCTGGAGTAGAAGCCAGGCCTGGCTAGGGCACTGTGGCAGGCAGCAGCCTAGCCGGCTTTGAGATTCCTGGGGGTTCAAAGCTACAGAAGCCCACTATGGTGCTGAGGATCAGCGGGAGGGAAGCAGGAAACCCCTGTGCCCCAGGGCCTTTCCCATCCCCAGCGAGCCACATGGCAGAGTAGGCAGTGTTCTGTCCTCCTAGGGGAAGGCCCAGCGGAAGATCAGCGCCATCCACATTCTCGACGTCCTTGTGCTGAATGGCAGCGATGTTCGGGAGCAGCACTTCAACCAACGGTCTGACCCGGCCCCGGGCCCCAGTGGAGGAGGGTGGGGCCGAGGCAGGGCTCTGGGCAGCAACCCCTTGAGGCTCTGCCCCTGCCCCTGGCTGCCTCTGCTAACCAGGCCCTGAGTTTCCCTTCCCACCCGCTGGCTGGTCCAAAGTGCAGGATGAGAAATGGGTAGTGGGCTTTGGTCCATCTTACCACAGCTACTCTGACTGAGGTGGTAATTGTGAGGAGAGAGAGGGTCTCTTCTGAGAACATGCCTAGTTCTTGAGTGCCCTGTTTAAGTCAGTGCCTCCGGTGTGACAGTGAAGGTGATGTTTGAAGCTCTCATGGACATGACTGAACTCAGTGGAAAGCACTTGGGGAAATCCAGCAAGACACAGGGGAATTGGAGGCGAGGGCATGGAAGTGGTGTGGAATGGGCAGGGTGGGCCTCTGGACATGGTGCCACTGGGGGCAGTGTAGTGCAGGTTCACGACCTCCCACTATGGCTGTAGAAATGCCTCGGGGCCAGGTGCTGGGGAAGACCTCTTACTTACCTCTGAGGGACTCTGTTTGGATTATAGAATTCAGCTTGCTGAGAAATTTGTGAAAGCTGTGTCCAAGCCCAGTCGCCCTGACATGAATCCTATCAGGTGAGCGTATGGTCTCCCTCCTCCCTCACCCCGGGGTGGGACTGCCGCTGCCCTCGGCCTGCTCCACCTAACCCTGGGTGGGCCAGGCAAGGTCTATGCTAGAAATGGTGCCTTTGATGAGTGATTAGTTTGGGGGTGTTGAGGCTTTCACCCCAGTGTCTCCTCTCCTGCCTGGTGTAGTGTGCAGAACTCCACAGGTAGATTCATTCTGGGGGCTAAAGGCCTCCTTTAAGATGCACGTGACGTGCTTCTGAGCATGCTCACACTCCTCGTGGTGCGCCCATTCACACTTGCATATCATGAGCCCATCAACCTGGCAGTAGGTTTTCCTTTTTTTGGCAAGTAAGAACAGGAATAGGAGTTGCATTTTGTGAAGAGAAGGACGAAGGATTGTTTGAGAGTGTGGGGTGATCCACGTGCTTGGGGAAAAGCCTGGGTTTGTGGCCATTGTAGGCAGTGCGAAGGTTAGAAGTGGGGCAAAGGAGGGGAGGAAAACAGCCAGAGAGAAAACAGATGGAGAGCAGATTTCTCAAGGTCTGCGGTTATTACTAAAAAGTAATAACTGCCAAGCCCTGCCCCTTGGGGCTTCTTGTCACTAGAGACTGAGGTATCTATTTATACTTTATCAAGATTATTATTCATTTTAATGTAAATCTACTTAAAATTAAATCCAGCATTAAGAATGCATTTCCTAGATATCCTCTGAAAGTCTGGAAGCACGCTCTGTCTGCGTGGCGTGATGCCTGGGCCTGGGCTGCCTCCGTTGCTGTCTGCTTGCTGGATCTCTGGCACCTCCCCCTCTTGGGAGGCGAGTTCAGATTTGGGGGACCAGGCATGAAGCACGAGCCCGAACCCTGGTTAGGGCCTCCCTCGCTATGGCTAACGCAACAATTAGGACTGTTTAGAATCATTCTGCTATAGAACGTCAGAACGCTACGTAGGCAGACCTGAGTGAGAACTGGGCCTCGGATTTCTGGCTGCTGGCGGCAGTGAGCGGGACCTCGGGGTGGGAGCGCTGGTCAGGCCTTTGCTCCGTTCCCTGGGGCTTCAGGACCCTTGTGCCTTGGGGCAGGCTGGAGAAGCTGGGTGGCCTTGTGGGCTGCTGGTTGAGGGAGGAGCTGAGGGTGAGAGTAGGCATGGCACCTTCTGCCACCTGTTTCCTGGCTGAGTGGGTCCTCACGAACTTGTGTCTCCCCCTCTCCCCACACAGGGTGAAGGAGGTCTACAGGCTGGAGGAGATGGAGAAGATTTTTGTCAGGTGATGTGAGGGGAGGTGGGATGGGGGCGGTCAGGGTTTACTCTAATTCTACTGTGGTGGGGAGGAGCGCTGGCCCGGGTACCACCTTCACCCCCCGCCGTGCCCCCCCCAACTGCCTCCCGAGTGGCCCAGAGTCTTGGCCATGAGCTGACTCAGCATCTGTCAGGAGCAGGCAGGGCAGAAATACAGGCTCACTGATGCTCTAATAGTTACGCTTGTCCCTGCAAGGGGCAGAGCGGCGAGCGGCTTGAAACGCCATAAATTCCCGCTCATAGTGCAGAGATCCAGATTGAGCCTGGAGGGGGAAGAGGGGCATAACTATGGCTCTGGACTCTTTGCAGCATGTGCTGCTCAAACCCGACTCTCATGTGGCTACAGCCTGCCATGGTGGTAGACCCCCGTGGTCTCACATACTGGTCTCACGTACTGGATTATTTTTCACTCCCTTGTCTCCACTGCTTTGCTGGGGAGTTGGAGCCTGAGGTCTAAGCCCAGCACTGCCACTGACTCTATCCCTGTGTGGATCAGCATTCCCTGAAGTCGGTGCCTCCATCTCTTCTGTCAAACCGGGACAGAATACTGTGGCTGGGGGAATATGACATTAGCCAGGGCTCACGTTAGACCCTCTCTCTCACTGTCCCTTCATTCCTGTGTGCACACTGCTTGGGGAAATCAGGTTGGAAATGAAGATCATCAAGGGCTCCAGCGGCACGCCAAGGCTCAGCTACACAGGGCGGGATGACCGTCACTTTGTGCCCACAGGCCTCTACATCGTCAGGACTGTAAACGGTGGGTGATGAGTGGCCGCCTCCGTGCCCACCCCTTCCCAGCCCCTGCCAGAGCCAGTGCTGTGGGCTCCCTACTGAGGTGGGCAGGACCAGGCTAGCCCTTTCCTGAGGAACATGCTACAGGCATTGTGTTCCTTGGGCCTCTTCTGTTCTCCCAGGGCTGGGAGTTGGGGTATGGAAGATGAACTTGTAGATTGAGAGATAGAGGCCTGTGTGATGCTCGCAGCAGGCGGCAGCAGGTCCAGGAAGACCAGCTTGGTCCCTGTCCCTGTCCCTGTCCCCCCTGTAAGCGCGATGCTGCCTCTTGGGGGTGGGGTCGTCTTCCTCGCGGCTGTTCCCCGCCTGGGAGGGGTGTGGCCCCCTGTGCTGCTCAGCCCCTGGATCTTGGGTGCTTCGTCCTACCTGAGCAATTCTGCTCTTCCTCCTCACAGAGCCATGGACTATGGCATTTAGCAAAAGCTTCAAGAGGAAGTTCTTTTACAACAAGAAAACCCAGACATCCACCTTCAGCCTCCCGGCAGACTCCATTGCCCCGTTTCAGTGAGTAGCTTTCTCCAAGCCACCCCTCAGCAGTCTGGGTCCTCCTGCGGGAGCCAGAGCCGAGGCTGGTCCCTGGTACAGGTGTGGCTGAGCCTGGTAGTGAGCTCAGTGAAGAGAGCGATGCCACGGCCTGCCTGCTAGGAAGGCGGGGGGTCCCAGGTGCGAAGGGCCCACAGAGCAGCCACTGTTCCTATGATATCTGACACCGGCCTGGCGGTGGGGACATGCTGAGGGGCTCCACCTTGTCCTTTGGGATGGCAGGCTCTGTCAGGAGCAGCATCTGTTTGCCAGGGTGCTAGTCACAGGTTTTGATGGCAGCCCAGTGTGCCTAACATGAGCCACGACCCTTGCTGGTCACCACACTTAGGCGGCCCCAGTGGAGCTGACAGATAAACCAGGACGCCTAGTGCGCATGCGCGCCAGTTGGATGCCATTAGCAGCAGCAGTTTGCTGGAAAAAGCAGGTTCTGGGAGGAGCTGAAGGAATTGGTGGCTTGCAGAGAAGACCCTCAACTGGAGTCACGGACAGAACCTCCCCCCCACCCCACACACACATGCACTTAAACCATCCTTGCCTTAAGTCCTGGAAGCCGGGGTGGGCTAGCAGTCCGTCTCTCAGTCCTCAGTTCAGCCCCTGATGTCTCCTCACACTCCCTCCCAGTGTCTGTTACTATGGCCGGCTCTTCTGGGAGTGGGGAGATGGCATCCGTGTGCACGACTCTCAGAAGCCGCAGGACCCAGACAAGCTGTCCAAGGAGGACGTCCTCTCCTTCATCCAGAGGCACAGTGCCTGAGGCCTGGGATCGCTGTGCGCTGGCCCCTGCCGAGTGCTGGCACGGGGCTTGTGCCACTGGTACCTTCTTGACCTGGCCACAGGGAGGGTGGCCTCCTCCCCACACATTCCCTGGGAACCGTTTCCCCACCAGGACTCAGCCCGAAGTGCTCCTGAGGGGTAACACACGGCAGAGCGGAAGGCTTGGGCTCTGCCTTCCCTCTGGAATCCTGTAGACTCACTTTTCTGAGTTCCACGCACTGCCCCTGAGGGTGGCCAGGCCCCTGCTTTGCCCAACTTACGTTGGGCCAACCCTGAGCGGGCAGAGGCCCGCTGTCGTGAGCTGGCCAGGATAGCTGTTGTATAAATCAAGGTTTTGTCTCTTGCTGTTTTGATGCTCATTCGTCTCCTCTCCACTCCTCCTGGAGTCCTCCCCAGCCTGGACCTCTGAGAATTCCTGCAGGCCGGGAAGGAGGCGTGAGGGCCCACATTGGGAACCAGGTGTGTGGTCTTTGGTACTAGGTGTGGCTAGAACTCTCCTGGACCCACCAGATGCCAGGCAGCTCGCGGAGGGCAGGAGGCAGCCTTGAAGACCTGCCTTCTATTCCCGCTGCAGCAGGGGCCCCACAAGTAAGGGGGTACCTCCAGCCCTCTGGCAATCATACGGCCTCTGCCCTGCTACCCTCACCTTGGCCGAGTTCTGAGGTGGAGGTAGCTGCTTGCTATCCTTTTCCTTGCCATTAGGAGATCCCGTCGGCCTGTTTGCCACGCGCCAGTCCATCTCCTCTAGAGCGAGAGAGAAGCCGGGCAGCGCTGCGGGGGACGGGGGGGGGGGGCACCCGTGGTGGTTTGTCATGGGAAATGCCTCAGAGACGTAGTGTCAGCTCTCCAGGGCCCCATCTGTGTCAGACTGGTTTCCATGGAGATAGGGCACTGAGGCTCCTGTGAGGTTGGAATGGATTCCACCTGGGGGTCCTCCAGCCAGTTCCCGCCCCCTGAGATGCTCCATTTCCACCCAGTTCTGGGTCTATCAGTGTCTTGCAGAATCTTGGATTATTAAAGATAAACATATTTTTAATGCCTGTGTGTCTGTGCTGGGGCTGTTCTGGGTGTCTCGGTGCTGTGAGGTGGGGGGACTGGCGTGGGGGACAGCTCAGACGGGAAGTGAGAGGAAGCTCTGCTCGAGACGGGAGGAAGGATGGCCAGCCGAGCAGAGCCCGGCCAGCCCGGGGCCCAGCAGGACTCCTGCGCTGCTGCCGCCGCCGCCGCCCCGAGGCAGGCAGTGACTGAACTCAGCCCCCCAGGGGAGGGAGGCACCCCACCCCACACCAGTACAGCCACATGGCTGGTGGCATGGTCACAGTCCAGAATCAGCTTGTGTGATTGAAACAACTCACAGACCAGGTAGTGTCATGGACCAGGGATGAGGGAAGAGGGACATTTTGTTGGCCCTGGTCAGCGACCCGAGAGTAGCGCCCCCACCCCATTCTGCCTGTGCTGGGGACTGCCCTTGTGCTGTGGGGGGAGATGTGAGTGTTAGCTGCGCCTCCCACCAGGCTGTACATTTTCTACCTGTGACCGGCTGGTTCCCCCGGCGCCTGCCCACCCTTGACAGGTCCTGCCGGAGTGTCTCCTCCTCGCTCAGCGGGCGTCGCCCCCACCCCCACCCCCACCCCCTCTGGCTCCAGTGGGCCCAGACACACGTGTCTGCTGCTCCTGCCTTGATTTACTGATTTACTGGCCGCTGTCACCATAGGTCAGTCAGCCCAGAGGCCTCCGCCCTGCTGGCCTCCTGAAGACAGATGACCTCAGCTCCCCGCACCTCCAAGACCACCTCAAGCCCCGAGCTGCCCTTCAGTGCACAGGCTGCATTTTATGTTCTGCCATTACAGGCCATGGCACTGAGTGGCGGGCATGCGGTGTGTTTGCAGGCCGCAGCACACTACCTGGGGAGGAGCCCAGGGACTACTCCACTTCTGTTGTGTTTTCTGCACCAGGAGCTTGGCATCCTGACGCAGGACGCTTCCCCTGCGGCGCCACACCATGCGTACTCAGAGCAGAGTGACCCGCGCTCTTTATTGCCTCTCCCTTGGGTGGGCGCTAGGAGGAGCCAGCACCATGTCCCTCCACACACACGGCCCACGGCCAGCCGGGGCCCCGGAAGCCAGGTGGGCAGGTCTTCGAACACCGGTAAGGAAGAAGCGTGCCCTGCACCTTGGTCCACTGGTCTTGGTCCCGAGCAGAGAGCCATGACAAAGCCGGTGCTGGCAGCGATCCCAGACTCACATGGTCCAGTGTGCATAGAGCAGGGCCAGGAGGATGAAGATGGCCACTGAAAGCATGGTGTTCTTCCGGTTCTCGTGCCGAAGCAACTTGAGCTCCTTTTCTGGGAGGAAAGGGGGAATGGGATAGTCTGGGCTCACCAGTTAGCCTTCCCATCCCAAATGATCAGACACTGCAGGATAAGAGATTCTGCTTTAGCCACTCCAGCCCGTGCCCTTGATCTCCCATAGCCGCAGAACCTGCACATTTAGGCTAAAAGTCCTGGTGCTTCCAGGCACTGGTGGCTCATGCCTATAGTCCTAGTTCCTCAGGAGGCTCTGATCTGAGGATCAGGGTTCAAAGCTAGCCCAGGCAGGAAAGTCTATGAGACTGTCTCCAATGAACTGCCAGAAAACTGTAAGTGGCGCTGTGGCTCAAGTGGTAGAGCACTTGCCTTGAGCATAAAGAGTCTCAGAGACAGTGTCCAGGCCCTGAGTTCAAGCCCCACAGCTGACAAAATTATGGTGCCAAATTCTGAGCAACCACTGCTCTTCAAGTGCAGTGGGTGGTGGAATCACCAGAAAGGCCACACTTGAAGGGCAAAGCATGCTGGTGGTGTGATGTCCTGGTAGAATGTCACTCATTAGGGCTCCTTCCAGGAGAAACTGAGGGCAGCTAAGACCCATGTGGGCCTCCCCAGCACCTGCCCTCCCTAGCCTGGCGCAGCAGGAACTGGAGACCCAGAAAGGAGGCAGAGGTCCAACGCCGCTCTACTTTCAGGAGTAAGGACTCCCCCCCCCCCCCAGGCCCGGTCCGGCTTGATTTGCATTGGTGTTCTTGGGTGCATCCATGGCCAGGCTTGGCCTCCGGGATGGGAGGAAATTCTGCAGACCATTTTCCCCGGCCGGCCTCGGAGGGCAGGGCTGCTCAGTCAGGGCTCTCCCTGCTCTGCCCCGGGCGCCCAGAAGATGGCAGCATCACTCCACCCACAAGAGCCTGGTCTATGCCCGCAGGGGGCTGCTCTGTTCCCACTGCAGGGGGTTTCCGATGGCAGCTGGGGGTGTGGGAATGGGAGAGAGCAGACATGGGGCCGAGGTGGACATAAGGTTCTGGACCTGGCTGCAGCCACACCCCTCCAAACCATACTGAGCCACTAGGGAACCTTATGCTCCTTTGCAACAAAGAACAACCCTCCTAATCCTGGGGCTGGGTGGGAAGGGAACTTTCTTACCGAAGTTGGAGGCTTTGCTCATGAGGCTGTTCTTCTCTTTCTCCAGAGACCGCCTGTGGAAGGGCGAAGTTTTATAGCTCAAGTCCCTGGGGAGACGTGGGGGGAGGGGACGGGCTGAGGGTCAGGCCAGGGCCCCCATACCCTGGGCCTCAGGCCCAGCCCACACTGGGTGCCCAGGGTGGGTAGTGGGCGGGGAGGAGCCGGAGGGCATTACCTGTCCTCTGGGCTCAGCTCTGCATGGTCAAGCCTGGCGTTGACGGCCTCCAGCTCCTTCCGACAGCGGCTCAGTTTCTCCTCCAGCCCGTCAATCTGAAACACACAGCAGGGGCTGCACTAAAGCCTCGCGGCTTCCTCCAAACACTGGGACGGCAGAGGACGCTGCTAGGGGTCTTCCCTGGCAGGTGCCCTACTCCAGCCCCCCCCTTTGCTGGGAAGAACCCGACATGCCTTGCCTGAATTCCCCCTCCCCAGCAGGGCAGTGGGTGCTGCTCAGGGCCTCACTGCTGTCCTGATCCTCTAGGCCACGCGTGGGCTTGAGGGGGGAGGGCAGTCCCTGGGCCGTTGTCTCCCTGGCACAGTGCCCAATTGGGCTCATAACAGGGGCCTCTAGAGGTACCCGCACGGTGCGACCGGCCCCCACGCAGGACTGGAAGGACACACGTGCTGTGGGAGGCTGCAGGCACTCTATCCGTGAGGTGCAGACCTGGCGGGGACACGAGGCCGAGGTGTTTGTATTTCCCTCGGACAGGCTTCATCTCGGAAGCCAGGGTACCAGACATGTCATAAAAATGAGTGAAAACCATTTCCAAACAACTTCTACCTCTAACTTATTTCTTGTGTAAAAAACATTACTCTTGGCTAGGAAGGTGGCTCAGTGGTAGAGCGCTTGCTTTGCATGCATGAGGCCCTGGGTTCGATTCCTCAGCACCACATAAGCAAAAAGAAAAAAAACTGGAAGTGGCGCTGTGGCTCAAGTGGTAGAGCGCTAGCCTTGAGCTGAAGAACTGAGGGACAGCGCCCGGGCCCAGAGTTCAGGCCCCACGACCGGACCCAAAACAAAAAAAATTACTCTTCATCAATCAAGATGGATGGAATTTGTGAAGCAAAATAGCAACTGAGAGGTGAGATGCCAAAAATATGTTGGGTTGTTGTTTTTTTATGCTGATATTGGGGCTTGAATTCCAGGCCTCAGTTTTGGCTTGCTTGCTCTCCACTAGCATCTGCCACTTAAGCCATATCTCCAGTCTGGCTATTTGCTGGTTAATAGGAAATGGGAGTCTCACAGAATTTTCTGCCTGAGTTGGGCTTCGAACTGTGATCTTCCAGTCTTATCCTCTTGGGAAGGCTGGCCAGAGCCTGGGAATCCCAGGTCAGGTCTGTATTGGGGGGGGGGTGCTGGGCATCTGGGGAGGTGTTTTCCAAGTGTCTGAGCCTCTGGTCCAGATGACACACCGGCCACCCTTCCCTGCGGCCTGGCCACTGCCAACTCCAGTTCAGTCAGCCGGGCCCGGTGGGAGGAAGCCCCTGCAAGTTTTGAGTTAACTGCCTGGTTAATTGTGCTGTTCCTCTGCAAATGGTCACCCAAAGGGAGGGCTGTCCTGGGCAGGGGTCCGTGGGGAGGCCGAAGACCTTCCTGGAACCACATTGAGGGCAGGAACACTGTGGAGCTGGCTGGGGGCAGCGCAAGCCTGATGCCGGGGCCCAGGCCACCCTGTCGTCGGCCCTTGGCGCGGTGCTCCCCATACAGCCCAGTCCTCCAGGGTTCCTGTCTTCTATGGCATAGAAACCAGTCTGGGCTGGGGAGCTGGCTTCCGTGGGAGTGTTTGCCCTGCAAGTGTAGGGTTGGGAGTTCAACCCCCAGTGCTGACACCCAAAACCAGAAAGCACAAAAGCACAGGGGAAGGAAGGGGAGGAGGATGGAACCAAATTCGAGGCTGGAACCCAAGGGAAGCCAAATTCATGATGTCTGCCTCCTCCCCAAACCTGGTGGGAGCCCCCCCCCCCCCCGTCCCAAGCTGTCCTTCTGGGAGGCTGAGGACAGTCGATGCGCACCCCCCGCCTGCTGTGTGTATCCAAGCCCCACCTTTTCCAGCTGCAGCCCCAGTCCACTCATGTCTGTGACCCGCCAGGCCGCTAAGGATGCCTGAGACTGCGGCTCCCACCTTGGAGGGCGCTGCCACCTTCTCTTGGTGTAGGGCCTGACAAACCCAGTCTTCACTGCTGGAGTGGGTGGAGGCTGGGCACGAGTGGCGCGGGCCGAGGACACGGTTGAGTCTCGGGGAATGACTGGCAGCCGAGCCCTCCTGTCATGCCCACAGCTGCCCACTGGCAGCTCGGAGGAACAGCTGTGCTTGCACATAACTTAGGCAGAGCCCAGTCCCAGCGCAGCTCGGTGCCCAGCCTTGTCCCCTGGGCCAGGCCCAGGTCTGCAAGTCATTCTAAAAGGGGGAAGGCACGGGTTGAGGATTTCCGTCCGTAAACCCCTGGAAGGCCACCAGCTGCCCAAACAAGTGGTAATTGCCTCGGAGCGAGTCCGGAACGCACGCTAAGCAAAACTTTACAATTGAGCCTGGCAAACCCCAAGTGGCCAAACCAATCTGCCATCAAGCTCTGGACAGGGCCTGAGGAACTGGCGGTCGGGGGCCTTTATCTGCACAAGCCCAATTTATTCGCAGTTCCACTGAATATCCCCACTTTCATTTGCCTCTTGTTAATGAGGCTTCAATGGGCGAACACAAATCAAGGTTTTAGGGCCGAGTTCTAACCTCCCTGTATGAGTGAGCACACCCCGCTGACTTCCAGCTCCTTTCTACAGCAGCACGTCCCTCCAGCGAGGGAGGCCTGGGCCGCGAGGCGCCCTGCAGGCCACAGCCCAGGCGTAGGAGACCCCGCAGGGGGCCTGGCCTGGCCCGGCTGAGGAAGCCCTTGAGAATTAGAGGCAGTTCCCAGCAGCTGTAAAGATGGGGGACCCCCGGGGACCTGGTGCCTCTCATCATTGTGACTGGGGTCCACAGTGGTGGCTAGAACAGACGGGTGGGGAGACCAGAAACGGGCCATAGAGATTTCTCAGTCAACGCTTCACTCTGTGCCCAGGGATTCCGCACTCTGCAGTCTGCTGCTCACTGTGGTCGCTGGGTCATTCCTTCTGCCCCGCTACGGGCAGCAGTGGACAAGACAGGAGCAGAGGATAAGAAGGCAAACGCTAAGAGGATCCTAGAAGTTGAAGGGGAAGAGCTGGGCAAGCAGTTGGGAGCCCAAGTGTGTAGAAGCCAAAAAGCGTGGTTAGGTGTCGTGGCTATCTGCTTGGGCCCTGACGGTGCTGGCATGCGCTGTGCGTGGCAGGCGACTCGCTCACTCCCGTCCTCCTGTACTGCAGTCGCGTTGCACAGGCCAGCGCGGGGCCGCGCGGTGTGGTCCACGGGCTTTCCATGGGGAATGGTGTTCACTGGATCTTTGGGGAATTGGTAAAAACCAACTCAATGGGTAGCAAGAGTGAGAAATGGGGGAGGGAGGTGTGCTGGTTGGGGTGGGCGGTGGGGGGAGCCCCTCTGGCAGGGATCCGGCCTGCGGGTCTCCCGCGTCTCGGGGGATCAGCCCCCTCTCTGGCTGGGGATGAGGCGCTCCGGGGAGCTGCGCTCCGGCCCGGGCGGGGGCCGGGACAGGGTGGTGTGGAGGCAGAGGGCAGCCGAGCAGGCACGGGGGTGTGGACAGGGGAGACCAGCAGCAGGCCTGGCAGGGGAGTCATGTGCAGAAAGAAGCCCAAAGAGACCCTGAGCGAGTCCAGAGGGGCAGGGAGGAGAGGGGGGAGAGGGACGGAAGGGAAGGGAGGACTCTGAAGGCCAGCGCCTCTGGGCACCTGGCTGCAGGCTGGCCAGCAGCTCAGCTGACCCGTGGTGTCAGGAGGGTGAGCGGGCAGGGCATGCAGGTAGCGGCTCCTTCTCTACCCAGAACAACAGTGGCTAAAAACTGCCCTGAAGATGGCTGGAGAGGAGGGGCTGGCAGGGAGGGGAAGGAGACGGGAGGGGAGAGAGGAGAAGGGGAGCAGGGAGAAGGTGCACCCCTCAGAAAGGTGCTCAAGGCCTGGGGGGAGCCCTGGCCATGAGGCCCAGGACACGTGCAGATTAGCAGAGAAGGCTCAGGAGTAAGGCAGGCTGTTGTCCGGGTACTGCTTCTCGCCATCTGAGCAGAACTTGAACTCAAAGCCAGGGCGTGACTGCTAATGTGGAGCCTGTCTGAGAGGAGAGTCCCAGACCAGGGCATCTCCACAGCCCTGGAGTGCCCAGCAGGCTGAGGTGGACTGCGGGGGGGGGGGGGTTGGGGGGTGCTGGAATCAAGGCCGCAGCCAACCAGAGCCTCGGCTCCCATCGGCAGGTGCCAGGGAAGAAAGGCGTTCTTGCTGCCAGTGTCAGGGCAGGGCTCCTCCGGCAGTCAAGCAGAGGCGATTTGCCCTGGGCCACAGCTGGCAGTTCCGTAGCCCCAGGCCAGATAAACTGAATCCCCTCAGCCGGGGAATATCACCTCACTCTCGGAGCTTTAGGCAAGGCTCCCTGGGGTCCCATAGGCCATAAAACCACTGTGTTAAGAGAAATGGTAAAATTCATCTGAAATCCCCATGAGGGGATTTCCAGTGTTCTCAGTGTGGAGCCTCCAGGAACGAGGCCCTGAATGAGCCTCCTTGGAGTCCGGGAACCTGGTGCCTCTCTCGTGGAGAAAGCAGAGCACAGGGGCCGAGGGCTGGCCCCGCGGGGCCCCACACCATCTACGCTCGGCCCACGGCCTCAGAGCCTCTGCAGGGCCAGGCCTTCTGGAGAGGCAAGGCAGGCACCTCTGGGCTCCATCCAGGAAGTCATTTCTTGTCCCCCCAGGGCCCGGCTCCCAGGGGCTAGCACAAGGTGTGAGGAGGGCGCTGGAAGCGGGCTGGCCTCCAGAGTCAAGTCAAGGCCGTGAGCTCACCTGCAGCTGCCTGGCCAGGTCCTGGCTGTCACTGACAGCATCTAATGAAGAGCCAGGCGGTGAGTCCCTGAGCCCAGCTTGTCATGGGGTCTCCGGAGTCTGGATGACAAAATGTGAGTCAAAGCAGGCTCTGGAAACCAAGAGTCCACTCACAATGAAAGCACACGGTAACAACGCCAGCGCCCCGGCAGCGCGTTCACAGGTGTTCACGGGAGGCATGGCAAGAATAGCATCTCACACTGCTGTGTGAAGTGACTTTCCCAGAGCCACACAGGCCGTCCAGGTCTGCGCCCTTCACCATCACCCCCATCAGAGAGAGAAACGTCAGCCCTAAGCAACTCCGACCCCTGACCACCACCTGCACCCCCTCTACCCTGCACACACACACACACACACACACACACACACAGCAAACTCCACAGAGATGGAGATGCTGAATGATGTGCCTGCAGTGGCAGTGCCCGGGTCTGAGTCTGGGTCTCTGCTTCTGAGCCTACCCCCTTTCCACCACCTTAAGCCCTTTTGCTATCATCCCTCAGGCAAAAATCCCTGACCAGGAAGATTCTGGAAACAGTCATTCCTACAGCAAAGATAAAGCCCTATGAACTGTGCTGTTCTGACTTCACAGCACCTCTACTTGGAACGACCTTGTGCCGGGCTGTTGGTCTGTCCACACAGCAGATGTGCTGTCAGAGGGCCGGCCTGGCATTCGCGAGCTTTGAAACACGGGGGGCCAGGAGCTGGGCGTCTGTGCTCGCACTGAGCCTACACCCCACTTCACAGGCACCCCAGGAAGCCTCCTCCAAACCACCAAACTGTCAAAGCTGCTCCAAAGGCACACAAAACACATCCAGTTGGGAGAGGGAGAGCGTGGGCTTGCGGCTGATAAGCCCCCCGCCCCCCAAGAGTATCAAAGCCTTCCTCTTCCGGCTAATCCATAGTGCAGTGGCCTCGCGTTTCATCCAGCCGCAGCAGCCTGGGGGCCGCTGGGAACGGGTTTCTGGAAATCTGCTGTTTTTTCACACATCGGGAGGCCCCAGGACATTTATTATAATGGGTAAATCGGCCAGAGCACAGGCCCAGATGGTTCCTGGCAGGAGTGCTGGAGCTTTCCATCTGGGGCCTCCAGGCCACACATGGGGAGGAGGGGGGTGAGAGGGGCTTCAATTTTCCAGGTGACCAGCCTCAGACCCCACAGGGCCGATCTAAACCCAAAGGGCCGACTCCTCTGACATGTCTTGGCGTCCTCTAAGGGGGCGAGTCATCAGGCTCTGTGCAGGTGGGAAGCTCCCAAATCAACAGGCCCCGGAAGGGTCTCCCCAGCGCAGGGCATGGGAACACCCGGCCCTCCAGAATCAGTGACCCCTGTTCAAGGCAGCGCAGAGTGAGCCAGAGGGCTGGTCCCTTTTCTCGACACTTGCCCGCCCAGGTGAGGCACAGCGCCCTGGAAACCCCCCGACGGCCAGTCAGTCCTTGCCTGAAGCCTTCAGCTACCCCTGGGCCAAAAATGTTGCTGGGGGTTTGTTTTCTCTTCTTGCTCCCAATATATGTTTCTTGATAAATTAGCAAAAAGCTTCTGCATCACTGAAAGGCTCCGAGCACTTTTCAAGAACTGGCATCCACTCCGAGCCTTATGAATTCATTAATTAAGATGCTGGCAAACTGCCACTCCACACACGCCGCCATCCAGCCGCGTTAGGTAATGAGGTTTTAGTCTCCTGACCCCCGTCAAGTGGAACAGCGCCAGACGCAGGCTGCCGGGAGAAATCACCTGCCCGCCGGCGACCTGTGGCTCTCGCCTGCCGCAGGTGAGGCTCATTTAATGGTCAGTGGGCCCTGAAGAGCCCGCATGCTGCCAGCCTCTCCCCAGCACCTCGTCTCGGCTCTAAACACCAGCGCCATGACCTCTGCCCATCCGACGGCCAGCCAGCGCAGCCAGCGTGGCTGGTTCAAGGGCCGCCCCTTGCCTCTCAGGCCAGTGGAGCAACCAGTTAATGGCTGCCACTAGCTGCTTCTAGCCTTTGTCTGAGGAAGGTGCTAAGTCCATAGCGTTGTGCAGAGAACGGCTCCACCAGACTCGCTGCCCCCCCCCCCAGCCTAACAGGCCTAGCATGCCCCGTGCTCATGCTGGCTGGTCACCGGCCCTCTTCAGCCTACTACCTCTCCTCAGTTCTCAACCATCCTTCCCTCCTAGTAAGAACTCCAGAAAAATGTAAACCACTCCCATTACACGTGTGTGTGTGTGTGTGTGTGTGTGTGTGTGTGTGTGTGCAAGTGCCAGTACTAGGGCTTGAACTCAGGGCCTGGGCGCCATCCCTTAGCATTTTGTGCAAGGCTGGCACTCTACCACTTGAGCCACAGCCCTGCTTCTAGCTTTTTTTTTTTTTTCTTTTTCTTTCTGGAGGTTTATTGGAGATAAAGTCTCCCAGACTTTGCTGCCTGCACTGACTTTGAACTGGGATCCTCAGATCTCAGCCTCCTGAGTAGCTAGGATGACTCACGTGTGGCATTGGTGGCCAGCTTTCCATTAGCTTTTTTTTTTTTGGCCAGTTCTGGGTCTTGAACTCAGGGCCTGGGCACTATCCCTGAGCTGCTTTTGCTCCAGGCTAGCTCTCTACTAATTGAGCCACAGCACCATTTCCAGCCTTTTCTGTTTATGTGGGACTGAGGAATCCAACCCAGGGCTTCAATGTTAGGCAAGCGAAGCCACCTTCCTGATAACTTTTGCTCTAGATACAAGCAGTTGGCCAGCACGGCGCTGACTCCCAACCCCTCCTCCTCTGCTCATCTCCACTGCAGACGCTGGAAAAGCGCGGCACAGGCTTCCCCAGCCTCCCGGCCATGAAAGCCAGACAGGCATGACCCACTTCTGGCCAATGAGAGGCTCCAGAAATCAGCTGGGAGACTCCTGGGAGGGCTCAGGCTCTACTAATAACGGAAGGACAAATAGCAGTGCCATTTCTTTCTCCTTCTTGTCTTCAAAAAAAGAAAAGTTGAATATGGCCTCTGGAAGTGTGGCAGCTATCTCGTGGCTATGAGGACTGAAACATGAACCAGCGGCTAGATAAGAGCTGAGCTTCTGAAGCCATGTGAACAGCCACTCACCCACACATGTCTAGCGGGGTAACCAGTATGCTCCTATTTGCTGAGGTCCCCAAAGCCACTGTTCTGTAACATGAATAGACAAATGCTTCCCAAAGAGAAGCATACTAGAGACCACAGCCAAATTATGCCCTGGATTTAAGACATCAGCTAGCTGGGCACTGGTGGCTCACGCCTATAATCCTAGCTACTCAGGAGGCTGAGATCTGAGGATCGCGGTTCAAAGCCAGCCCAGGCAGGAGAGACCGTGAGACTCCTATCTCCAATAAACCACCAGAAAACCGGAAGTGGCGCTGTAGCTCAAGTGGTAGAGCGCTAGCCTTGAGCTGAAGAGCTGAGGGACAGCGCCCAGGCCCAGAGTTCAAGCCCCATGACCGACAAAAAAAAAAAAATACATCAGCTAACATACCTGGCGATTTCAGACCAGCTAGTCAAGGGGAAGCTAAGGACACCGGGTCAGCATAGCTACAAAAGACATGTGCCATGACCAAATCACAGCTCAGTACTCAGCCCCCCACTTCCTGTCCATGTAGACTGAAGTACATTTCTCTTTAATGAAGTACATTCAAGTCAGGGCCAAGCAGGGCCACTGGTGGCTCCCAGCCACTCAGGAGGCTGAGATCTGAGGATTATAACCTTAGAGGAAAATCCGTGAGACACTTATCTCCAATTAATCAGCAAAAAGCTGAAGCCGGCGCTGGTGGCTCACGCCTGTAATCCTAGCTACTCAGGAGGCTGAGATCTGAGGATCATGGTTCAAAGCCAGCCCGGGCAGGAAAGACTGTGAGACTCCTATCTCCAATAAACCACCAGAAAACCGGAAGTGGCACTGTAGCTCAAGTGGTAGAGCGCTCGCCTTGAGCTGAAGAGCTGAGGGACAGCACCCAGGCCCAGAGTTCAAGCCCCACGACCGACCAAAAAAAAAGCTAAAAGCAGGGCTATGGCTCAAGTGGCAGTGTCAGCTTTGAGTAGAAAAAGCCAAGTGAGAACACAAGGTCCTAAGTTCAAGTCCCAGTGCCGACACACATCTCTCTCTCTCTCTCTCTCTCTCTCTCTCTCTCTCTCTCTCTCTCTCTCTCTCTCTCTCTCTCTCTCTCTCTCTCACACACACACACACACACACACACACAGCCAGTGATTTCCCTTTGGGAAATGAGAAATCATCCCAAATATACTCAGAACTTACAAGTTGCTTCCAATTCTAAGATCTCACCAGGTGGCAAATGAGTGGGAGAAAGAGGCCTCAAAAGGAGCTAGGAGTGCGGGAGGGTGGAAGGTGTCCCGGATGTCCGAGAGGTAGATGCAGCTGGCCTGCTCAGCCCCGGGGTGAGTGCCGCCTGCCTGGTAATTGCTTCATTACAACAAGTGCAGTCTGTTTGCAGGTGCTGAGATCACTCACTTGTGGGGTTTTATTGCACTCGTCAGATTAACAAACATTTTTGATTAAATCACCACTTCATTGGCTCCGAGCACACGACTTTTAATAAGAGGACAATATCTACTGCTACTGAGCATCAGAGCACATTCAATACTCAGCCCCGCTGGGGGCGACTGAGAAGCGAAGAGGAGACACAGCCAGATGCCAGCCTTCTCCTAAGGCACAGCGTCGCAGATTTCAAAACTGTGAGTAACCAAGCAAAAAAGTCGCCTTAGAGACTAGATGGCAAACACCTATGTATTTCTATGTATTTTAAAATATCTATGCAAGCATCAACAAAAATACATCTAGGAATATCAAGAAGATTAAGAAACAAAGAGAAAAAACGGCACTGGTGGCTCATGTCTAGCTACTCAGAAGGCTGAGATCTGAGGGTCCTAGTTTGAAGCCCTATCTTCAATGAACCCTTAAAAAACTAGAACTGGAGGTGTGGCTCAAATGGTAGAGCTCTAGCTGTAAGCAAAAAAAAGCCAAGCCCAAAGCTTGAGACTCTGAGTTCAAGCCTGGTAATGGCACAAAAGGAAGAGAGGTAGATGCGCATACTATGGAACTCAAAACACTTAAAAAGTCTAAACGGAAGGCATGCACAACCCTCATCTGGGCACAGTTTGTAACTCCTAGCTCAGTTCAGTTCAGGTCCTTCATATTGCAGATAGTGAATTTAAGACCCCAATAAATGCGCTGACACAGTCATGGTAGGAAGATGTGAAAGAACCACAAAGGCCAAGAAAAAGACTGCTGCTTATCAATCACCCAGGCTCACACCGGACACTTTCCACCTATCTACCATCTCATTTAATGGCGATAGCCACAATGTAAAAGAGGTACAATTTGCAATGGAGACAGCAAACTGTCTATTCAATGTACCAGCGGGGCACGGGGCCTGCTGGCTGATGAGTGGATTTCCCAGCCTCCTTTGCAGGTATGTGTGGGCCACTGAATCTTAGTTCTTGCCAAGGAAGATGAGCAGTTTGGGTCCAGGATCCTTAAGACAGTGAGTAGTGCCTCCAGCCTTCCCCTGCAATGGGCTGTGTGCTGGTTTCACTGATAAGGTGGTCACAGGACCTGGGAGATGGCAGAGCCACAAGATGGTAAATCTGACAAAGCACCAGTCCCGTTACTCTAGACCAGAGGTTGGCAAATTAAGGCCTAGGAGCCAAACATGTCTTTTGTAAGTGAAGTTTTTGGGGTTTTTTTTTTTTTGAGAAAGGGGGTCTCAAGATCCTCCTGCCTCCGCCTCCTGAGTGTACCAGCATGCTCAGCTATCTGTAGTGTTACTGGAACACCGCCAGTCACTCCCGTATCACCCGTGCTTGCCTTCGTGTTAATACAGCAGCTCTGAATGTAGGTGGCTCTCACTTGTGGTAGTTACGTTCTTTTAAATTTGTTTTGTTGTTGTTATTGGTTTGGTTTTTTGTTTTGTTTTTTTAAACTATACTTTTGGGTTGGGAATGTGGCTTAGTGGTAGAGTGTTGGCCTAGCATGCTTGAAGCCCTGGGTTTGATTCTTCAGCACCACATAAACAGAAAAAACCAGAAGTGGTGCTATGGGTCAAGTGGTAGAGTGCCAGCCTTGAGCAAAAGACGCCCAGGGACAGTATCCAGGCCCTGAGAACAAGACCTAGGACTGGCAAAAATGAAAAACTGTACTTTTTATCTTTTCTTTTTTGGTACTGGGGATAGAACCCGGGATGTTGCGAGTCCTTTGCCACAGAGTTACATTCTAGCCCATGTTCTTTTAAATTCGATACTGGCACAGAAGTAGCAAACACTGAACCAGGCTGGGTTCTCACGAGGCTCTAGTCACATTTTCATCAATGAATCCATACAAAACATTTTTTTTAAATTTGTGTCTCTGTATAAAGCGATCTTATTTCTTGTTGCTTCATTACTACCGAAATCACAGCCAATGGCACCTTACAGTACTGAGCGTATCATGCCTGAAAATAAGTTTATTCAACAGCCTATCTGTCTTCATGTGGCACATCACAGCCTTTGAACACTAGACAGCACTTCAGCAGTATGCTTAGGGGCCACTTAAAGCAGCAAAATCACCAATAAAAAGCATAAAAAATGCAAAAATCATGGCACTAAATAGAGCATAAAAAAGACATTTGTTTATAGAATGATGGCTTACATGGAGGCTCAGCAGCACTGGTTCAACCTTAGCTGCAAATGTGGAACTCAGGTGACTCCATTTTTTTTTCCTACTCTTGATTTGCCTGTGGATGATCACCAAGATGATGCAAGTATTGATTTGGGGAGAAACAAATTTTAGCCAGGAGGGAAATTTTGGAATCTATGAATACTATAGTTATAATCAAGACCACTACTCTACCCACAAAGCCTAAAATATAGACAAGATTTGTTCTAACCAGCTAGAGAAAATGATAAACATTCTTGTTCTTGAAGATACTAAGTTTGGGGACTTCTCTCTTCCAGCAGCTCTGTTCTAATATAAGCTACAAAATCTATGTCCTTCCTACTATAGAGCTTTTCACCACCTTCGTGTGTGTGTGTGTGTGTGTGTGTGTGTGTGTGTGTGTGTGTCCTGGGGCTTGAACTGTTCCTTAAAGCTAAGTGTTCTACCACTTGTGCCACAGCTTCACTTTTGGCTTTTTGGTGGTCCTGCCAAGTCTGGCTTTGAACTGTGATCCTCAGATCTCAGCCTCCTGAGGATTACGGGGGGGAGCCACCGGTGCTGGGCGGCTCTTGCTTCTCCCCCCAAGCTCTCCAGGTAGTTCTTCCCCTTCTTCAGCCTGGGAATCACTTTTTAGATGGTAGACTGATGACGATCATTTCCCTGCATCTCTCTGACAACCTCTGGGAGGATGCTCTGGGGACTGGAGAGATGGGAAGAAAGTCACACATCCTGGGAGACCACCGGGGCAGGACTCCCACGCTCAGGCCCCCGTCCCGCAAGGCCTCCGGCTTCGCCAGCCCCGCGCTCCATCGCGCCGGGCCGGTAGTGAGGATCAATCCCGGAGGACCCAGCGGCCACTCCGTGCGCATCCGTGGTCTTTCCCTTCCATGGAGGGCAACTTATTTTGAAACCCTTTGGTAACACCGTTAATTCTAGAATTTTCTTTATAAAGTCCGCAGGTACTCCAAGTAATTCCCAAGCTACGCGCTTCGGACGCTCGGGGGCTCCCCTGCGGCGGCGCCCCCCGGCCCCCTCGGGCGCCCCCATCTCCACGCCCCCTCCGGGCCCCCGGTCCCACGTCCGCCCCCTCCCAGCCCCCTCCCGCCTGGGCCCGGCCTTCTTTGGGGCTCCCCTGGGGTTTCCCATCGGCCGCCTCCGCCCCGGGAGCGTCCGAACCTCTGGCTCCCCCATCGTGCCCTCTGACCTCCGGGTCACGACCCCCCACCCTGGCGCCCCGTGGGCCCTCTCCCCACCCCCTGACCCTCACTCGAACCCGCGTCGCCCTCGCTTCCTTCCTGTGGCCCCTCTTCCAACATGGCAGCCGGGCCGATCTGCTACCCGGCGGCCGGAGAAGGCAACCAACGACGCGGCCTCACCCCCCCCCTTGTCCCCTCACCTCTTGAGCGACGCCCAGATTCTCCCGCTTCTTTTTAGTCATGTTGCTAGCCGGGATCCCCCTCCCAGTCATTACGGGACACGCCCACCGGGCCCTACTGCGCACGCGCAAGTCCTCGTACTTCCTTTTCATTGGTCGTCGAGGCAGGGAAGGGGTGGGGCTAATCGGTCGCCATCTTGGTGAGGGGCGCGGCCTCCTTGCGGCGGCCATGTTGGTGAGGGGCAGCGTCCGCTTGGGGATGAGGCGTGGGGAAGGCCTGTGGAGGCCCAGAGGGTGGCCTGCTCACAGTCTGAGGCCCATTTACGTCGCTGGGCGCCCTTTTACAGCCCCATCTTCTCCCTCTGCCCCTTCATCCTTAAGCGAGGACCCCCACTCAGCTTTAGGCAAACCCTTCTCCTTCCCATTCGCGTTCTGTCCATTCTTCAAGGTCCAACCCTGGCTCCTTCCTCAAGTCCCCACCTTGAGCCCCCCTGAGCCTTTGGGGATCTTAGAGTGGCCTTCTGTTGTTCGCCTTCCTTTTTGTCCTGTGTTTACTCACTTTTAAATGTTCATTGTTGGGGCTGGGAAGGTGGCTCAGTGGTAGAGCGCTTGCCTTGCATGCATGAGGCCCTGGGTTCGATTCCTCAGCACCACATAAACAAAAAGAAAAAAGCCGGAAGTGGTGCTGTGGCTCAAGTGGTAGAGTGCTAGCCTTGAGCTGAAGAGCGGAGGGATAGCGCCCAGGCCCAGAGTTCAGGCCCACGACTGGACCCAAAAAAAATAAATAAATAAAAAATAAATTTTCATTGTTAAGAAAAACCTACAGCCATCACAGAAAACATAAACGAGAAGCAGCATGCATTATTCTGCCATTCTTACCAGTTCCTGTTCCTTTCTGTATGTTCATCTGCATGGATTCACACAATAGTATTTTATGTTGTTTAGATCTGTGGCCTTGGACATGTTTTGACTCAGACAGACCCACCATTATATATATATATATATATATATATATGTATATATAATCTTCAGGCTGGTGCCAATAGTTCACACCTGTAATCCTAGCTACTTGGGTGGTTTAAGATCTGAAGGATTAGCCGGGCGCTGGTGGCTGTAATCCTAGCTACTCAGGAGGCTGAGATCTGAGGATCTCGGTTCAAAGCCAGCCCAGGCAGGAGAGACTGTGAGACTCCTATCTCCAATAAACCACCAGAAAACCAGAAGAGGCGCTGTAGCTCAAGTGGTAGAGCGCTCGCCTTGTGCTGAAGAGCTGAGGGACAGCGCCCAGGCCCAGAGTTCAAGCCCCATGACCAACAAAAAAAAAAAAAAAAAAAGATCTGGAGGATCATAGCTCAAAGCCAGCTTGGGAAGACAAGTACTTAAGACTCTATCTTCAAAATAACCAGCGAAAAGGTAGGCTAGAAGTATGGCTCAAGTGGTAGAAGGCCAGCTGAGCAAAAAAGCTGAACAAGCTTGAAGTCCTGAGTTCAAAACTCCAGTACAGCCAAAGAAATAACAGAAACCAAATTGTCACAGTAAGTACCTTTACCATCCATGATAAACTGGGATATTGCTTACTGTAGTCTTCTTTAATGGCAGCCAGGTGTAGTCCCAGTTAATTGGAAGGCAGAGATGGGAGGATCACTTGAACCCATGAATTTGAGACTAGCCATTGCAACAAAGCAGGAACTCATTTCTAAACCAGCAACAACAAATCTTTTTAAAAAACTTAATTGGTAGCAAGAGATATAACAAGTAAATATTATTAATGGAGAGTGAAATACAACTTGAAACACATTGTTATAGATGTTTTCCCATGTCTTTGAGATAATCATTATGATAATGATATCCCATTTTTTATAATAAACATTAATTTTTTTAGGCCAGAACCTCCAAATAGTGCTAAAGCAACTGTCTCTGTGCACAGAGTTTTGTCCTTTTATGTTCTTTAATTAAGATAAATTTGCTAAGCAAAATTACCAGGTCAGAGATTGTGACACCAAAACAAAAGCTCCTTGCTTCCTGACTAGTTATCTATCTCTCTGTTGGAGCTTGTGTTTCACTGTGTAAATAATAACCCTGACTCAGTGTTTGGGGAAAACAAATTATTTTCAGCTCTGTCCTCTCTTCCTGATAAGTCACTGAGCAGTGTAGCTGGGAAGGACCTGAGGTTCCTTCTCTTTTGGCCATCTGACTGCAGTCCATGCAAAGAAGGGTAGTAAACTTTGTCTGAGTAGGACACAGGCTGTTGGGCAGCTGTTCAGTGTCGTTCTCAACTTCACACCCAGCACAAGAAAAAAACGTACTCAAGAACATTGTTCGTCAACTGTCAATCAACCACATTTATTGTCAGAACACTTTGCAGCATTGGTTCCCATCCCAGAAAAACCAGACTCTGAGCTTCCCAATTATCCCAGGCACCAGCCCAGGGGAGGTGAGAAGAGGAGGAAGAACACTATGTTCTTTTAGAAGGGGGCTCCTTCTGCACATTTGTTTGGCACCAGGAAGAAGCCACGAAGATCTGGGTGTGCCTCATGTCAGCCCCATCTCTTTCTCCCATTCGTGTGAAAGGATAGTCAAGCTGTTGTCTTTCTCTAAACAGCTAGTCTCACAATTCCCCCAACCAAACTTTGTCCCACAGTCTGATGCTAGAACACTTGAAATGGGCTGGCCTGGGAGGCTCTGTGTCTTGTAGTGAACGGTGCACTTCTGGAGTAAGACCAGCGTGGGCTCCAGTCTCACCTTGGCCACAAAGCAGTTGTGTGATGCGGTGCACGGCACTGCAGCTCCCCTGCCTCAGTTTCACCTAGCGAGTGAGCTCACCACACCAAATGTAGAGGGTGTTTGTGAGAAGCACTAAGATGTCTGAGCTGTGAGTGACCAGGAGAGAGCAGAATGGAGGAGTCTACCAGCTTGTTACAGGGCTTTGCCCTTGAATTTTGTGTTGTTTTGACACTGGTTTCCGTTGACTTTCACATGATTGTAGAATTATTGGTTGGTAGTGCCTTGGGACAAATACTTGGGATGTGTTGTTCACTGCAAAAGGCAGTCCCCGCTCCAAAAGAAAATACACACACGTCTCTGTGCAGAAGCAAGCACCCTGTCTGTCTACTTCTCTTCTAGTCCTTGAGCTGAGATCATCCATCATCGTTTTATATGTCCGGACAGACAGCACAGAGGCGGTGACCTCCATGGCCTGGGGGAGGCTGCAGGTGCTCAGGCAGTCCCCAGGGGACCTTCCATCTCCCTTGAACATGCCAAGACCATCCTTGATTCCCACGGGAACTGTCTGCCGAGTCTCAACATAGCTCGGCCTTGCCCTGGGCCCCAAATGCTGCTCATAAGTAGCTGCATTCCTGGGGCCAGTGGTCTGTATTTGTGGTATTCCTCGATGAGCTGTGGTCCACAGACATCTCAGTGACTGAGTGACAGAGCTCTCTGTATTGGCAGGCAGGAGACCGAGCCATTCCTGGTCACTTCTCACTGTAGGACCTCAGGCCCTTCATGCCTCCTCTTGGCTCCTAATTTCTTCCTCTGAAAAATGGGCAGAGCAGGGAGAACCAGATAACTTAGACACCCCAGGAGTCTATTTTCCCCGACCTCATTTTCTTTGTAAGGGGCCTGGACATAAGACACCTTTGTTAGCCATACAGTAGACATAGGAAATAAGAGCTAATCATTATCCTCGAGATATCTTTAATCTAGTTAGAGAGACAGACTGACAACATGAAATAGTGAATGCCAGACATCATATAATTAAATGCCAGCTGTCGGGTACTTATACTTGATGTATTAGGAAGTCCAAAAGCAGAGAATGCTGGGTATTTGGAGGTGGCTTTGTGGAGGCTCTGGATCATGGAGGACAGCTGAGACTGGGCTGGTTAGAGCTGGCACCGAAGGCATCAGATGGGCTGCAGGGGCTCCTGTGCTGGTGGAGGGATGCACAAGAGCATAGTCCGGTCTAGGCCCATTCCTGGTTTACTTGTCCTGGAGGCAGCCCATTTCTTTTGTCCCTTGCTTCATCCCGGGCTGGTCTAATTATCAGATGCAGGCTGAGGTCCACTGCCGTGCCCGAGGGAGCATTCGCAGACCGGGGGTGAGGGAGAGTGGCACGGATCACTGTCAGAAGCATTTCAGGGAGGAAATGAAGAATTTCGTAGGTGGTTAAAAAATACAGTGGGAGCTGATTTATGTTTGAATTTTGTTCCAGGGCAGCAGATTATAGCCCAAGTTCTGAGGCAAAGGCAGCGGGGTCTTTATGGCTTTTGCTTGGATCAGTTTTATGTCTTAGCAGTTTTTATATGTTTCAGCTAAGCCAAGATGCTAGAACTTTTTGTTGTTGTTGTTCACGTACTTCACTGGGGGAAAAGTCATATATGCCACACCTTGTACTCAACCTCATTTTACTATAGAAAGAAAACAAAATAGATGGAAGGAATTTTATGTTTTTTGTGTTTTTTAGTTGTCAGTCGTTTATTTGTCAGGGTTTGAACTCAGGGTCTGGACGTTGTCTCTGAGCCCAGCTTTCTGGTGGCTAATTGTAAATAAGAATCTCACAGACTTCGCTGGCTGGGCTGGCTTTGAACTTCTATCCTCAGATCTCAGCCTCTTGACTAGCTAGTATTATAGGCATGAGCCGCAGCTGCTGGCATTGTTTTTTATGGGTGCCAGTCCTGGGGCTTTCACAGTCAGGGTCTTGGTGCTGTTCATAAGCTTGCTTTTTTTGGGGGGGGGTCCAGTCGTGGGGCCTGAACTCTGGCTCTGGGCGCTGTCCCTCAGCTCTTCAGCTCAAGGCTAGCGCTCTACCACTTGAGCCACAGCACCACTTCTGGCTTTTTTCTTTTTGCTTATGTGGTGCTGAGGAATCGAACCCAGGGCCTCAAGCATGCAAGGCAAGCGCTCTACCACTGAGCCACCTTCCCAGACCCGCTTTTTCTGTTGTTGTTGTTCAAGGATAGTACTCTACCGCTTGAGCACAAATTGGTTAATTGGAGATAAGAGTTTCAGGGGCACGCTGGGCACTGGTGGCTCACGCCTGTAATCCTAGCTACTCAGGAGGCTGAGATCTGAGGATCACGGTTCAAAGCCAGCCCGGGCAGGAGAGACCGTGAGACTCCTATCTCCAATAAACCACCAGAAAACCGGAAGTGGCACTGTAGCTCAAGTGGTAGAGTGCTAGCCTTGAGCTGAAGAGCTGAGGGACAGCGCCCAGGCCCAGAGTTCAAACCCCACGACCGACCAAAAAAAAAAAGAGTTTTGGGGGCTTTCCTGCCTAGGCTGGCTTTGAGCTACTTTGAGCTACTATCCTTAGATCTCAGCCTCCTGAGTAGTTAATGGTACAGGTGCCCAGTGGAGGGGATATTTTTTACTTACTGCTGAATTGGTATCCAGTTTCTTCTTAAATTAAACCAAATCCTAGACAATCCAAGTGAGATGGTAAAGTAAATGTGAGATGATATTGTGAAAAACAAAAGGAGAGGGATCTAAACGTTGTTGAAAATGCAGATCACTTGATGCTACAGGATCCCTTCTTTCAGACATTGGTGACAAGATGGTGGCCCTTCCTGGCGTACCAACAGGCCTTTCTCGTACAGCTGCTGTAGCTTCTATAACAGGTCATGCTTTCCACTATCCTTTGTGCCAAAGGAGGCTCAAGCCTGAACTTGTTTGGGATTGGAGCACAGCTTCCCATGTCCTAGAGTTTTCCCCTGGCCTTGTCTCCCTCCACTCTATCATGTTTTCTATTTTTATCCCACTGTATTGTGGGAATTTTGGTAAGCTCCCTCAAATCCATTTTTGAAGCTCAAAGGAGAATGAATAAATCAATAGGTACATCCTGTGTTTGTAAACACGGCACTTCCTCCTTTCTAAAGCAATTTTCATATCCTTCAGTTGACTCATTCATCTCCATCTTAAATGCAGAAAACTGAGGTAAGTCCCAGAGTGAAGAGCCTTACAGAACCAGACATTGAGGGCCACACGGACTCCTATGAAGAAGGTAATATAAAGCTAGTAGTTGGTGATTTGTAGAAATGGGAGATTGGGTTTGGTGTTGTCAGAAGAAGATGCAAATTGGGGTGACTCTGACGTTGATGAACCCCCCAGATGTTTACCTCTGAACTGACACACCTCTCCCAAGTTTGTTTTTTTTTAAAACATGGGTGGCACCTGACCTAAGCTGGGTGGCTAATTGTAGAACCACATGCTCCTGGCCATTGTGATTGGTTCAGAGAGTAGATCATGTGACCCGAGCTGGCCCAATCACAGTGCTTCCCTGAGTATTTTTTTTTCCATCTGCAGCTGGGAAATAAAATGCCATCCCTGCTTTAATCAGAACTGCCAGGATGTGATTCTGAAACTGCTCTGTCCTCTTTTGCGCTAAGAAGCTTGTACAGAGGCAAGCAGCATGTACAGGGCATTGGGAATGACACAGGACAAGAGAGAAAGCCAAGGTAAGGTTTGAAACCTGGGTTCCAGATGTCTGTGTCCCATCTTTGCCCTTCCTAGAATACGGGCGAGTTAATCCTTCTTTTTAAAAGTAATACAACTTGAACTAGGGCTCTTTCTTTTACTACCTAGAGATCTCATCATTCATGTAATTTTTAGACTGAGGTTGATTTGTGGGATTTTTTTCCCCCCTTCTTCCCTCCCCCGCCAGAAGTTCTGTGAGAAGCCAAGATTTGGTCTTCAGGCTCCACAACGCCGGAACCTTGATGTGTAGCTTTTTCCAGCGGGGTTAGGCGTCAGGACATAGTCGCCATATGTCTACGCAGAGCTGCACTATAAACAAAGGCAGTGAAACTCAGTGGTTCTGGAAGGTCGCATCTGCCCCTGTTGTTCCTCAACTGTGTGACCGTGGGAAAGTTGTTTAACTTCTGAGCCCCATTTTCCTTGTCTGTAAAATGGGGTAACAATGGTAGCTAAAGGTTCTTGTTAGCACTAAATAACCTGGTGCCAGTGCCTAGCACCGAGTTATGACACCACAACTGTGTTCAATTATGTGAGGTGATTGGGTGTCTCGTGTGTGTGTGTGTGTGTGTGTGTGTTTGTGTGTGTGTGTGTGTGTGTGTGTGTGTGTGTATGTGTGAACACTGTGATGTTCAGAGGGGCTCACGTGCGTGAGAGCCCGGATGTGGGACCAGGGAGCCAAACCAAATGCTTTTCTTTTTGGACCGCACATCCCAGATGCCATGGTGCTAGCTATGGTGAGAAAGCTAATTTCACAGCTTAGAAAGGATGTGATCCCTCTGGAGACAGAGCCCATCAGAGAGACCATGGTGTGGCCAGAGGGTTGCCTGGCCAAGACAGAGGAGGAACACTGGACAGCAGCCCAGAACAAAAGGCTGCTTAAGCTGACATCTCCCGCTGCTGCGGCCAGGGTCTATCAGCCATCCTTTCCTCTTCTTCCCTTCTGCCAGGAAGCAGCACCCAGACATCTCACACATTAAACTTCTGGAAAGCAGCCTGTCAGAACCAGAAGCTAGTAGAGTATGCTATCCACATACCCACGCAACACGCAGAGATTAAACACCTACTGTGTGCCGGGCATAGCAAATGTACTAGGCAAACATGGATCAAATCTCTCAGTTTGCAGAGAGAAGACTGTGTATCCCTGGAAGGAAGAAGATGGCTTTGCTACCGGCTAGAGTGAATTAGTAACTTCATGAAATACCTTCTTGTCCTGGGAGTGTCTGTTGCTTTCACAATAGCCTCCCTCTCTGGAGTCTTAGGTGACCTCACCTTCCTGATCGCAAGTGATTGGACCAGAGGGAGGACTCTGCCGGTAGCTGGGCCAATTAGATTTTATCTCCCAGGACTTCTATTCAGGAACGAAGTGGTAGGATTTGGTCTGGAGAGGAGAGATGCAGAATGGCTAACTGCATGATTCCATCATTGGTCCAGTTGTTCGGTCCATCCCTTGCGTGTCTGCCAGTGCCACACATCCTTTGTCATTCCTCTCTCCTGTTTATCACGGGTGTTTTGCGATCATTAATTTTCTCTTGAAAACCAGGACTCTAAGTTAAGACTGTAGTCTAGTTTTGATTAAAATCCAGGTTCCCCTAATCCAAGACTTGTGTTTCTCCATGGTCCTGACTGACAGCAGCAATGGCGTCCCCAACCATCTCTCAGAACTCCGCCCCTCTAACATGAGTGCGGGTACCCCCAACATACGCAGCCCACCCAAGGGGGTGCTCAGTTCTTCAGGGATCAGATCTCTGGGAGGCGCCAAGTTCCTAGATCTCTTAAGCAGCTGCCCCCAGGGTGTGTATGTGTAAGTCCCAGAAAAGGGGCAGAGGAGCTGGCTACATGTGCGGGCCCTGGCGCTGGCCTGCTCTGAGGAATCCTCCAGCCCCTTCACCCACCGGCCAAGACATTTTGGGTTCCTCCTGTGCTGCCCACCCTGGAGGGTTGTTGGAAGGTTTCATATATGTGTAACTTCCAGACAGTAGCAGGAGACAAATGCTATTGGCTACTCGAGCCGCCACTGTTTGTCTTTTTTAAAGGTGGAGCTTGCCAGGCGAACACACCCAGCCTTAGAGCTTAGCTTTCCCTCACCTCTCTCTCTCTCTCTCTCTCTCTCTCTCTCTCTCTCTCTCTCTCTCTCTCTCTCTCGCCACTTCAAGTCCTCTGACACCCACACTGGACTGTGCAAGCTGCAGGAAAAGCAATCCATGTCTGCCTTTTGATAAATCTCAACGTGTGTGTGTGTGTGTGTGTGTGTGTGTGTGTGTGTGTGTGTGTGTGTGTGTGTCTCAGCCCTTTGAGAAGGCGTCCTGTCTGCTCTTACATGCCCCCAGGGAGGGGAGCTGGCTGGCCAGATTGAACTTCACAGCAAACTTTCACTTGGTAATCATTTACTAAGCGTCTACTACGAGCTGAGCTGCGCTCCAGATCGGGGCTGGGGGGGCTGGGGGCCAGGGCTGTCAGTACAGTGGCAGTCTAGTAGACTGTGTGTTGGAGTGAAATCGGAGGCAGGGGAAGGTACAGCGACCACACGGTGGATGCGGGCCTGCGGAGGGCGGGGCCTCTGGCAAGGGAAGCATCAGTTGGACAGAGTTGGGCAGGCAATGTAATTTCACACCCTTTGGATCACAGACATCTGCCAAAGCCAAGTGTTGACAAGGATGCGGAGCCATGAAAACTCAGAGACATGGCAGCCGGCAGTGTGAATTGGGACACCCAACTTTGGAAAACAAACCAGTATTACAAAGTGTGAGTATAACCAGTGCTCATGTGTACTAGTTAGCTACTGCTGCAATCACGCTAGGTAACAATCCTAAAAATCTTAGTGGAAGTATGATAAACATTTACCTGCTCACCGGACTGCTAGAATGTTTCTTCTCAAGTTCTTCTTGGATCCACATAGTTCTCATTCTGGAACTCAGGTAAAGAAACAAGAACACACCGGAAGCATGCTCTTCTCACCAAAAATGGCATGCCTAGAAGTCAAGCTAAACCCACATGAGAACATTTGAACCCTGTATTTGTTACAGTGTTTGATTGGTTTCATTCCTTTAAGCCAACCCAAAATTTACAGGGCAAGGATGTCTTCCTCCCACTCTTCACATCAAAGGCTATGAATATATAATACAATCTAGTCAGAGAATAAACTTGGGAAGAGTTATTTAATGGAGTTGAGCATGGTCCTGCATATCTGTAATCCCAGAACTCAGAGGCAGAGATAGGAAGATTGAGAGTTCCATGACAAACCAGGCACTGGTGGTTCAGGCCTATAATCCTAGCTATTTAGGAGACAGATCTGAGGATTGCAGTTCAAAGCCAGCCTGCCCAGAACAGTCCCAGTGAGACTCTTATCTCCAACTAACCACTCAAAAACTGGAAGTGGCACTGTGGCTTAAGTGATAGAGTACTAGCCGTGAGCACAAAGAAGCTCAGGGACAATGCCCAGGCCCTGAGTTCAAGCCCCACAACCGACCAAAAAAACAAAAAAGTTCCATGACAGCATGCACTATATATAATATAGTGCAGTAATACAATAATATAACATGACTTTTTAGAAATTGACTATACTGCCAATAGAAGAATAGATCAATAAGTTGTAACTGATTCCTCTATTATACAGCACTGAAAATGAATGGTCTAAATTAGCCAGCTATGGCCCCTGGGCCAAGTCTTGCTCTGCTTTTGTAACAGGTTTCTATGGGAGCCGGCCACCCTGCTCTTTTATGTATCATCTGCGTCTGCCTCCACACTACAATGACAGTGTCAGGCAGTGACAATGGATGACTGAGTCTGCACAACCTAAAATATTTGTTGTCTGTCCCTTTGCAGTTTGCTGACCTCTGACCTCTAGCTATGGCTACACAACGTGGCCATACCTCAGAAGCATTGTTGCAGGGATGGAGCAGTCATTGAAGAATACAAAAAGGCTTGAAAACATTTCCAATAGTCAGTGCCTTACACCGCCATATACCCAACACCTGCTGTGTGGGTAACATAGGCACAAAGCAGGACAGCCAGGAGCCAGTAATGGGGCCATGGCTACAAGGAGGGCTCGGTGCCCAGCCGCTTCTACTGCAATGGTGCCGGGACCCTGTTTAATTTCTTGGACTGGGTGAGGGTGTAATACACCCATGTTGATTTCATTATTGCTTATAACTTTTAGGTAAGTCCCTTATATATTGCCAGTCCTAGGGCTTGAACTCAGGGCCTGGGCGCTGTCCCTGAGCTTCTTTTTGCTCAAGGCTAACACTCTACCACTTGAGCCACAGTGCCACTGCCGGCCTTTTCTCTTTATGTGGTTCTGAGGAATGGAACCAGGACTCCGTGCATGGTAGGCAAGCACTCTTCCACTGAGCCACCTTCCCAGCCCCCCTAAATATTTTATAAGAGAAAAAAAAAGAGTGAGGAGCCAGCTGGAGGAGAAAGGCGAGCATGGTTGGCGTGGGGAGGACGCGGGCTCGGATGAATGGACAAGGACTCGGATGCCAGAGGCACCAGATGCTTGTGGAGGAGGAAATGGGGGCTGCAGGCTGGGGGCTTCCGTCAAAGGCCTTGGTTCTCTGACAAGGTAACTGGGAGTTCTGGATGCTTCTGAGTGGAAGTAGCCAGATTTGTCATCACATGGGTGTTTCAGGAGTTGTAGTAGGGAGGATAAGGGCAGCAGGGATGCAACCTGACCCACGGGTGGCCACCTCTCACTGGCCAGAAGTGCCTCATTCACTACTCCTGACTCGGAGCCCTGGTCAGGAAGTGGGCGGAGCCAGGAAGGGGACCCCGCCCAGGCCCAGAGCCTGAGCCAAAGCAGTCACAGTGGGGAAAGGAGAGGACAGATAGCAGGAGGAGACACAACAGAAGTGTGTGTGTGTGTGTGTGTGTGTGTGTGTGTGTGTGTGTGTGTGAGAGAGAGAGAGAGAGAGAGAGAGAGAGAGAGAGAGAGAGAGAGAGAGAGAGAGAGAGAGAGAGAGAGCACAAGAGTGCTGTGCCATGGCTCACATCTGCAATCCTAGGCAATGCAGAGGCAGTGATCAGGAGGATTGTGGTTTGAGGCTGGACTGGGCAGAATGTCTGTGGGAGCCCTTCTCAGCCAATGGCTGGGCTCAGTGGCCCATGCCTGTCATCTCGTCTGGGCAGGAAGCCTCCAGGAAGGTGGTGATTCTACGCCAGCCCTGGAGACAAACGTTTAGGAGCCTCCTTCAATGAAACGAGCCAGGCGTGGTGGCAGCCGCTTGTCATCCTAGCTGCCCTAAGCAGAAAAGACTGAATGCTGATGAAGATGAGGTAGGAAAGGGAGCGGTTGAGGACATGGTGTAGGGAGGGGGTGCTGCCAATTGCGCTTTCCAAAGATGGCCGAAATGGAATCCTCCACCTCCCGTGCTCTTGGACGTGTGACACTGCCTCTCCATGGAGAGCTGGGCTTTGTGCTGGGATTTCATAGGCTGGGACAGAGATGCTTTGCCTTTTGGTTGGAGAAGGCCACGGGGCGGGGGGAAGGGGGAAGCCTGTATGGGTCCTAAGGGAGGCTCCCCTCCAAATGCTGGATTCCAGAACATTCCTCTCAGGACCAATGCAGGCTGGGAGAGACCACACCAGTGGAGAAGCCACAGCAGGTACCTGGGTACCAGTGCCAGTGGGCCCGGCCTCTGGGACAGCCCAGCCCAGATATCTGACCTGTAATGAAGAATCCTCTAGCAGATTCCAGGGCCAGATCAGTGGATGGTGTCTTCCAGACTTGAGTGTCTTTTTGCCTGAGAAAAGTTTCTCAAGGTATGTGTGTGTGTGTGTGTGTGTGTGTGTGTGTGTTGTTATTGTTGATGTTTTCTTTGGCATTGTGTAGCAAAGGAAAGTCATCCTTGCTGGATTCTGCTAAGCTCTGTGAACAAAATAAAATGATCGCTGCAAGAGACAGTGTGTGGGCGGTCTACTATGGGCTCCCCGCGGCCTGGGATCCCAAGTAGCTGGAACAATCAGGGATGGAGTGGGAAGACAGCAGGGGCAGGAGAGCAACTGAGGGCACTCTGACCTGAAGGTTTGTGTTCCAGCAGGCAAGCCCCCTTCAGACATTGTCCATTTACCCACCACACAGCAAGCCTCCTTCCTCCCCATGAGGGCTTGAGGTTCCTCCAGGGCAGCGTGCCCAGCCCTGAGTTATAACCATCTATTCCTTCTGCCGGTGATTGGCGGAAGAGTATACATGTGACCCCATTCTGGCCAATGACTTATAAGAGAGAGTCTGCTGGGTCTAGCTGGGTATTTTCCTCCATCATAAGAGAGAGGTGTGAGGAAGAAGTCTCTCAGATACTTCCTTCCAGATGTGCATGTTTCTCTTTTTCATTCCATTCATTTCTTTTCGAGGAGCTGTTGGGAAGGGAAAGAGAAGATCCTGTCTTTTACTCATCGGGAGTCTGAAACACGATCGATGGTCTTATGGAACAGGCTGATGCTGGTTGACTTTTCTGTTACTTGCAGCCAAACACACTCTGACTGGGGGAGGCTTGCAGTGCAGCTTGGAAGAAAGAGACCAAAGCTAGCGTTGAGGCTGTGGGCGTTGCCCGGGGCCCTGGAGGCCATCTGCACCCAGGCCCTCCGCTCCCTCTCTGATAGCTCTCTGTCTCCATCATTCTCTCTCCCCCCAGCTGACCTTTGGTCGTTGTTGGAACATGCCGGGCACAGTCCCACTTCAGTGCCTTGACATGTGTTAGTTACTTTCCAGGGCTGTGACAGAGTAATCCGACAGAAACAACTGCAAGGTGGACAGATTTCTTTGGTCTCCTCTATTCTGCCCAGTGGTCTCTGGGCACCTTTGTGTGGGTCTGTGTTCAGGCAGAGCGCCATGACACAGAGGTGGTGTCATGGAACAGAGCTGCTCACCTTGAAGCAGCCAGGAAGCAGAGAGAGCAGAAGGGGCTGGAGACAAGGTCTGCCCTTCGCAGGTATGTCCCCATTCACTTACCTTCTCCAACCAGGCCTTGCTTCCTAGCTTCTGCTACCTCCCAATGATGCTATCAGATGTGTGTGTGTGTGTGTGTGTGTGTGTGTGTGTGTGTGTGTGTGTGTGTGTGTGTGTGTGTGTGTGTGTGTGTCCTGGGGTTTGAACTCAGGGCCTGGGTACTGTCCCTGAGCTTTTGTGTTCAAGGCTAGAACTCTACCACTTTGAGCCACAGCACCATTTCCAGCTTTTTAGTGGTTGAGATAAGAGTTTCGTGACTTGCCTGCTCAGACTGGCTTTGAACTACCACCCTCAGGTCTCAGTCTCCTGGGTAGCTAGGATCACAGGCATGAGCCCCAGCTGCCATCACATTTTTTTTGGGGGGGGGTCCGGTCGTGGGGCCTGAACTCTGGGCCTGGGCGCTGTCCCTCAGCTCTTCAGCTCAAGGCTAGCGCTCTACCACTTGAGCCACAGTGCCACTTCCGGCTTTTTTCTTTTTGTTTATGTGGTGCTGAGGAATCGAACCCAGGGCCTCAGGCATGCAAGGCAAGCGCTCTGCCACTGAGCCACCTTCCCAGCCCCTGCCATCACATTTTGACTGTGCAGGTGGATTTGTCCATTGATGGAGTGAGAGCCCTTGTGATCCAATCACTTCCCTAAAGCGATGAGTGTTACTTACAGCTGGGCCCCACCCTCCCATACCCATGCCGTTGGGGGACACTGCCCATCCAGCCTGCAGCTCCTCTGTTGCTCTCACTGCCTGGAATGCTCTCTTTCTGGATTTCTACATGGCTTCCCCATACCTCCTGAGTCCTTGTCGTCTAAAAGTTGCCTTCTCCATGAAGCCCTCTTTGCCCAGATCTCAACTTCCTGTCGCCCCCCTCCTTTTCCTCACCAGCATTTAGCATGTCTCTTGCATAGTTATTTTGTTGATAGTCTCTCTGCACTAGAATGCTGTTCCATTTCGTTCACGGATGTATCCCTAGGGCCTGGCATGCTGGATAATGATACTAAATGTTCACTAAATCTTCGTTGAATGAATGAATGAGTGAATTTGCAGGAACTCCAGGACTGATAGGAGGGTGTCATTTTTTTCCCCTCCTCTGGCTGATCTCAGCAGCCTAGAGACTGCAAGCAGATGGCTGGAGAGAGTCAGAGGTAGGGTTTTGCTCAGAGGGAGTGAAAGAGAGTCAACATGGCTGGGTAGCTGCGCTCTGCTGAGGGAATGTCTTTCTATATCCATCACGACGTCCTCTGTGGTGGCTAAAGCCGGGGCCTGGGGCTCTATCTAGCCCCTGCGTGGGGCTTGAACTCAGAGCCTGGGCACTATCCCTGAGTTCTTCAGCTCAAGGCAAGCACTCTGCCACTTAAGTCACAACGCCACTTCCAGTTTTCTGGTGGTTTATTGGAGATAAGAGTCTCACGGACTTTCTTTGTCCAGGCTGGCTTTGCACCGGGATCTTCAGATCTCAGCCTTCTATGTAGCTAGGATTACAGGCACTTAGCTTATGTCTGTCCCTTCTGCAGCCCGGTTCATCTCCGAGCCCAGCCCCTCCAGGCCACAGGGTTCACAGAAGGAGAGAGTAAGCGAGGGTAAGGTGCTGCCATTTCCATCAGACCCAGTCTCAGATCAGTGTTCCTTTTGGGTTTCTGGTAAAGCATCACCCGCGTCTCCCCCGGGAGTCACATCTGCTTTCACACCTGCTGGCGCTGTCTTACCTCCAAGAACCCTGAGGAGCGGCACGTTACTGCCGCTTTCCAGACGAAGATAGGCAGGACCCAGAGGTGCAAGAGTCTGCCTGGAGCCCTGGGACCCCAGATGCAAAGGGGCAGCCAGACGTGAGACTCCCTCCTTGCCGCTTCCCCACAGGTGCTGGTTCCTGCTGGTTCCAGCACCGCCACCACCACCGCACCAGCCTCCATTCTGTGGCGGGAGTTTGAACTCAGGACCCAGCTCTTGCTCAGCTTGCTTGCTCACAGCCGACGCCTTGCCACTTGAGCAATGCCTCCCGCAGGGCATTTTGCTGATTAGTTGGAGATGGAGTCCCTTGGACTTTTCTGCCTGAGCTGGCTTCAAGCCACAGTCCTCTGGGTCTCAGCCTCCTGAGTAGCTAGCATTATGGGCCTGAGCCCCTGGTGCCTGGCTCATACTGCACTGTAACAGTGAGCTTCAAGTGTTTTGATTACACGCTCCCCTCCCCGTGGGCAGAGCACTTGGGGCTGTCATTTTGAGGATCTGTCAGGATCCCAGCAAGCAAGCAACAGATGCCTCTTTTAAGCTGGGGCTGATGCAAGGAAACAAACAATTCTGTAGAGATGTGGGTACTGGAAGCCACATAGACCCCTCAGGCAGGCTGGGACCGCCCTCAGAGGGGCAGACACGAGGGAGCACTTACTAGAACCTGGACAGAGCTGGCCACGCAGATGCCTGGAGGCTCAGCTACTCCCATGGCAGCACAGAGAGGCACCTCTACTGCGGCCTGGTCTCAGCACACAAGTCGGCAGAATAGAACTTAGGGAGTGGCGGGCTCCCAGGGGCGGGAGCCGAGGTGACCTAGGGAGGAATCGACTCCCAGGGCGGTGTTCCCTCTGCGCTCCAATCTGATCTCAGCCATTAGCCACCCCCCAGCACCCCACCCGCACCTGGAGGGGCCCAGCGGGGCTGAGGAGGGTGGGGAGACCGCAGGGGGAGCTGGAGATGTTCTGCACAAAGCTGGTTCTCCTTAACAAATTCCCAGCGTGTGCACGAGGCTAATCTCGTATGCACACGCCAGAGTCTCCATAAAGAGAGGAGTTGAAAGGGATGCGCTAACAGAGGAGCCTTCGAGGGCCTTTGGGTGTGCGCTGTGATCCCATCCTGCACGCAGAGGTCACGGTGACCGCGGGGCACAGGGGGGAGAAGGGACAGAGCTGTGTGCCCAGAACCCCGCAACTGTATGTAAGCGTCCCTCACATGCGTGTGCGCATGCACGCCCGTGCACATACGTGCACCTGCACACACACGTGTGCACACTACAGGCCTAGGCACAGTGGGTGTCCTTTGCCTCGTCTCTTCTAGGAGGCCAGCACCGCCTGCCATCTATCCTTTGTTACTACTGCCCCAGTGGCTGGGCCTGGGGCATCAGCTGCTCAGTATCAGCCGGTCACCCACACCCAGCTCTTACTACGTGCTCTGAGCGGCCATCGCCACTCAATATGTATCTCACCACAGCCCCGTGAATGCTCATGCTGTTTTCACCTTCATTTGACACACAAGAAAACAGAGGGGTCAAGTGACTCACCCAAGGCCACACAGCTAGCTGGTAAGGGGTAGCGCTGAGGCCTGGCTTTAGAGGCTGCACTCTGACCCACAGCTAGGCAGCGTCTCTCCTCATTCCTGAAGCAAGGAACTTAACGATCCTTCAAGCTGAGCTGTGTGTGTTTTTCTTTCTTTTCTTCAAATTCACATCTTTTCCTCTCACGGGCTTCCAGGTGGGTGCCCACGGCCTCGGCCAGCTCGGTGGGTGTAGCTCGGTTTGCCCTTGTTCACCCCTTCCTCCACCTGCAATGGGCTCTGGCCTTCTGTCCACCGGTTCCCCAACCTTCTAGGGACACAGAGATCAGGTCCCAGCCCACCTTTGAATCTAATGAGCTCAGAGGTGATCAGCAGGTGGCTGTGCGACTCAGAGCGCTTCTGAGCAAATGCTTGCCAAGGGTATCGCCTGCCCAGCGCTTTTCCCTCAGGTGGCAAAGAAAAGGGAAGACCAGGCAGCCAGACAGGGCAGCCCTTTACAAGGCTGTTCACCAGTTGCCAGGTGTCCTTAGGGCCTAGCAGTGGGGGGGGGGGAAGGGGAGGGCAAGGGGGAGGAGGGGGGGGAGCCCACAGGCACGGAGGCCTGGAGACAGCCTAGTGTCAAGGCCCGCCTGGCTCACAAGACCGGACCCTTCCCTCACACTTCCAAGTCTGTTTTCTCGTGCCTTCCTCTGTTGGGATGGAAGTCTGGGCAGCCAGCCCAGAGGCCAGAGCCCCAGGCAGACACTGCCTCCGCTGGCCTGCGCGTGTGTGCTGCCTCGGCCTGGCCCCTGGCCACTGGGTGGCATTTGGGAGCACAAAAGGGAAGCTGAGCTGTTCTCAAGGCCTCTGGGCTGGAGGGCCTCCCAAGGCCTGCTTTCAGCACCAGGCACTTCTGCTCTCATCCTGACCCTACCTTCTGGGCGTGTGTGTGTGTGTGTGTGTGTGTGTGCTAGTCCGTGTGTGTGTGTGTGTGCTAGTCCGTGTGTGTGTGGGGGGGGGAGGAGACAGGCCTCCACCTGCCCAGCTAGGGAGGAGGATGATGAGGGGAGATGGGTTTCTGCAGGCCTCCCCACCTCCGCCCAGGGCTGAGCTGTGGTTTTTCCCAGGTGTCTCTGCTCTCCCATAAGTGGGGTGGCTGGAGTGGCATCTAGTTACTACCCCAGACCCAGGTCCCCCTCCCTCCCTCCCTCTTCTTCTTTCCCTCCTTCCCAGTGTTAGAGGCCCCTGCTGAGGGGTGCCCAGACCCAGTGCCCCGAGGCTAGAAAGCCTGTGACCATGGGCCACCTTGCTTAATTGGTGTTTCCCTGACTCTCAAGTATCCTCTATGGACCCAGATCAAAGGTCCTGGCAGCTGTGTAGCAAGTCTTCCTCTTGGCAGGAGACAGCAGATTAGAGCCAGGGATGAGATAGAAGACAGTTCAAAACAAACTGCCTTTGTCTCCCGCGGCTCCCTGACCCCTGCCCACGTCACGGGACGCCCCTCCCTCCCACACACCACCAACCCTGTTTCCAGTCCTGGGATGGAGAAGGGTTTGCACATCCCACCTCGCAGGCCCTGTGTTAGTTTTAAATCCATGAGCCTGGGAGGCCCAGTCTGGCTCAGCAGACAGCACCATTTGCTTATTAATCTGTTTATTGATTTTCTGGGCTGTTCTGGGGGGGTCTCTCCTGGGAAGGGCTCCCGGTGACTGGCTGCCCGGCACCCCGCCACCCGTCCATCAGACTCAGGTCTGGGCTTCAGATGCCACAGCTGGCGGACGACCATTGGGTGTCGTGGCTGCTCCAGGGACTCTGCTTCGGCCAGAGCACAGGGTCTGGAGTGCTGCATGTGCACAGGGCTTGGGCATGGCGTCTGAGGGGCAGCACCCTCTGGGGAGGCCCCGGGGCTCAGCCCGGCTGGCAGTAAGAGGCCTTGCTCTTCCTGACAGCAGGCACTGAGCCGTCCAAGGTCTTTGGAGCCCGACAGTGGTGGCGCTCAGAGTCAGGTTTTAGGATGGTTTTCCAACGTGCCAGGATTAAGGGAGGCGAGGGGTGTTTCCAGCCAGGATTCAGCTCTTGCATAATAATACTACAGTACATTAAAAAAAAAAAAAACCCTCCGAGGACAACAAGGAAGTCTGTGGCTTTGTCCCTATTTGAGGCATCTGCCGACTACAGATTGTGGCAGAAGGGAGGGGAGGGGCGGAGGCAGCAGCGTCTGAACAGAATTCTGTCTCAGATGGAAAGATGCAGCCGGAGGACTGGGGAGCCCCAAGAGACTTGGGGAGGGAAAGGGTGAGGGTGTGGGGGTTCTCTAAACCTGGATGGATCCTCAGTTCCCTCATTGATAAGCTGGGCAACTTCAGGCAAGTTCCTTTTCCTCTCTAGGTTTCGTCTCATCTGTAAAATGAGCATTCATGAGAGAGGTAGAAATGAGATGATATAAGAAGTACACTGATGCTGGGCACGTGTTTCCCGCCTGAAATCCTAGCTACTCAGGAGGCTGAGCTCTGAGGATCGCAGTTCAAAGCAACACCCATGAGACTCTTATCTCCAATGAACCACCAGAAAACCAGAAGTGGCACTGTGGCTCAAGTGGTAGAGGGCTCGCCTTGAGCTGAAGAGCTGAGGGACAGCACCGAGGCCACTACTGACAACAACAGCAACAAAGAAGTACACTGAACTGTATTCGGGCCTTACCTCAAATGTTAGGTAAGTAAAGAGGCTGCCGAGCAAGACCACCACCACATATGTGGTATTCAGGCAAAGGCTAGGTTTATTCAGTGGACCAGCTGTTGGCACTCCATGTGGCTGGGTAAAGAAAAGTCTGGCCCTGGCTGGCCCATGCCTTATCTAGGGTAGGGGTGGGGGAGAAGGCGGGACCAGGTAAAGGGAGGGAGGACCAGGCAAGGGGAGGTGGGACAAGGTGGGAGAAAAGTGTGGCCACATCAGATCCAGATATGACCTCACCAGATGTGGATGTGACCTCCTCCAGGTGTGCTAGTTGCCTAGGTAATGCAGGTACTGGGCGGAGACTTGGCTGCTGGGAGGGAGGAGTCTGTCCACCATCCAGGAGTGGACCTTACACCAAATATATGAAAAGCTCACCTCTGAGATGAAAGGGGGAGTCTCTGAATAAATCCAAGGGTTCCCCTTTTGGATTTGATCCTCTATCCCCCCTCTCCCCCCCCCCACCTCTCTGTCATACTCCTGGGGCTTGAACTCAGGACCTGGACACTGTCCCAGAGCTTTTTTTACTCAAGGCTAGCTCTCTGCCACTTGAGCCACAGCTCCACTCCTGGCTTTTTCTGAGTGGTTTACTGGAGATGAGAGTCTCACGGACTATCCTGCTAAGGCTGGCTTCAAACCGCAATCTTCAGATCTCAGCCTCCTGAATTGTTGGGATTACAGGCATGAGCCACCAGCGCCCAGCTTTGTCTTTTATTTTCACTCAAGGCTGGAACTGTACCATTGAGCCACAGCTCCACTTTGAGCTTTTTCACTGATTAATTGGAGGTAAGAGTCTCAGGGACTTTCTTGCCTTTCCCGCTTTGAACCACACAGCCTCCTGAGTCTGGTTGACATTTTTTCCTCTCCCCTCCTTGATTCCTCCACTGGGCTGTCTTCCCAGACTGCAGCCTGCAGGAGGCTGCTGGGCCTTCCAAACCTAAGCCAGTGGGGACTGAGGCTCCTCTGGGGCTGGAGGAGGCGGGGCCGGGGGGGGCGGGGGCTTGTGCATTCTGTCTTTGAGACCCTTGTCTCACTGGGAAGGACAGTAGTGCCCGAGGGGAAGGGCTGCTTTCCCCCCCCCTCCACACCATCTGCTGAGCTCTGGGGGAAAGGGCCACAGAGGGCTGGCGGCACCTCTGACACTGACAGACACTGGGCCAGGGCGGCACGGCGGGCAGTAGTAGGATGGACAACATGCCCTCGTGAGTGGGCAGGGATTGAACACAAGAAGCTCGGCCCTTTTGCAGATGGGCACATCAAGGCCCAGAAACTAGTGAAGGGAATCCTGTCCACAAAGTACGGGCTGCACATTGAATCGTTCATGAAACTTGGGGGACTCTGGACTCGGGCCCTCTGGACTTCATTCCCTCCCAACATAAGGTTGGTCTCTAAGAACCTAGGAATCTCGAAGCACCTGGCTGAACCGGTAGAAGGCTTCAAAAGGGGGCCAGCTAGGTGCCAGTGGCTCACGCCTGTCATCCTAGCTACTCAGGAGGCTGAGATCTGAGGATTGTGGTTCAAAGCCAGCCAGGGCAGGAAAGTCGAGAGACTCTTTATCTCCAATAAACCACCAGAAAACCGGAAGTGGCGCTGTGGCTCAAGCAGTAGAATGCTTACCTTGAGCTGAAGAGCTGAGGGACAGCGCTCAGGCCCAGAGTTCAAGCCCCATGACCGCCGGGGGGGAAAAAAAGGGGGGGGGCAAGTGGATTGTGGGAGCACTGTGTAATGTGCTGTGTAAGAGCCAGGACTCTCCGAGGCTTTGCTTGGGGGCAGAGGCTGGCAGACCACAGGGCGTCGGGGCTCTGCCTTTCTCTTATCACCCCTGGCCCCCTTTCAGCTTTCCTGATCACAGAAAGAACCAGGAGAGAGGAGACAGACAGGCCACACAGGCAAGGCGAGATTGGCTTTGAGCCAGGACCTGGTTGGCTGCCCTGGTGAGGGAGATAGGAGGCTGCCCTCCCCAACCCAGTCCTAATTTAGTAAGTTTTAAAGCACCGTTCAAATGCATAGAGGCCCCAAGAAATCTCATCTGTCATGCTTTCAGGGTGAAAGGGGTCTATCTATCCACCACCGCTATGTGTGTCTTTTTTTTATTTTTTATTTTCTCAAAGTAAATATTGATTCTCAGCAACTGCAAACAGGCCATAAGAATGTTCTCAGGAGCCGAGCTGGCTCACAACTATAATTCTACCTACTCAGGAGGTTGAAATCTGGAGGTTAGAGGTTTGAGGCCAACCCTGGACAGAAGAAGTCCAAGAGATTCCATCTCCAAAATAATCAGCTTAAAGCGAGGCTGGAGGCATGGCTCAAATGGTAGAGTGCCAGCTGAGTGAGCAAGCTGATCAAAAGTGTGAGGCCCTGAGTTCAAACCCCAGTAATAAAAAAAGCTTAGAAAAAAACCAAACCAAACAAGACAAGAAGTGAGACACAGGTAGCTCATGCCTGTAATCCTAGCTAGTCAGGAGGCTGAGATCTGAGGACTGAGCTTCAAAACCAGCCATGGCAGAGAAATCCATGAGACTCTTTTCTCCAATTAGCCACCTGAAAACCCAAAGTGGCGCTGTGGCTCAAAGTGGGAGAGTGCTAGCCTTGAGCAAGAAAGCTCAGTGCCCAGGCCCTGAGTTCAAGCCCCAAGACAGAACAAAAAAAAAACAAGAAAAAAGAATGTTCTTGGTGCTGGGAAGGTGGCTCAGTGGTAGAGTGCTTGCTTTGCATGCATGAGGCCCTGGGTTCGATTCCTGAGCACCACATAAGCAGAAAAAGCTGGAAGTGGTGCAGTAGCTCAAGTGGTAGAGCACTAGCCTTGAGCTGAAGAGCTGAGGGACAGCGCCCAGGCCCAGAGTTCAGGCCCCATGACTGACAAAAAAAAAATTTTTTTTTCTTAAGTGTTCTACTCTACCCTCAGACCCTGGTGGTTCAGGTTTGTTGGGCATTGCTGGTGTGTGTGTGTGTGTGTGTGTGTGTGTGTGTGTGTGTATGTGTGTGTGTGGGTGTGTGTCTCCCTGGGTGAGGAGCTGGGGGACAGCAAAGGTGGGGGTAACAAGGGAGCCATTCACCATCTAGCCAAGTAGTCTGTGTGACCATGTGGAGGTGACTGTCGGGCTGTCTACAGTGGGAGCCACAGCTCCCCCACCCCGCCCCGTCCCTACCCCCCCCACTCCAGGCTGAAACTTTATTCCTGGCCAGAGCAGTTTGTTGGTACTCCGTTCCCTGGCGAGCGCTGGGTCCGTGAGCGGCTGAGAGATATGTTTATTTCCTTTTAATGTTGTTCCGGGTTCAATTTACCCAGTGGCATGTTAGTAAATAAATAAGAAAAGCAAACCTTTGACAGGGGGAAATATGGAATTTTTCCTTCTATATTCCTGAGTAATATCTCAAAACTTTTGTGACTCACAAGGGCCTCTACTGTGTTTGGCTAACAAAAAAGGGGGAGGGGGAATCGTGGGAGAAAGAAAGCCATCTTATTTCATATATACTTGTCAGCAGCTTTGCAGCAAGTGGAATATACACAGAATGAATGCATGTCCCTCTCCGGGGGACACCTGGCTCCCGTGGTCAGTGGCTATGTGTGGGCCCAAGCAAGGGTAATCTGGATCATCATGACCCTGGAGGGCCTTTGTCTCAGCAAGTCTTGTGATACTAATCTCCCAGACCCCGTGATCTGGACTCAAGGGTGGATGGTTATCACACAAAAGTCATTCTGAAGCTCAGTCTTGAGCAGCAGCAGCTGTTGGGGAAGGGGGAGACAAAAAGATTATACAGAGCTGGGTTGGTGGCTCCACACCTGTAACCCTAGCTGCTCGGGAGGCTGAAACCTGAGGATCAAGGTTTGAAGCCAGCCTGGGCAGACAAATCCAATTAACCAGCAAAAAGCTGGAAGTATAGCAGTATTGCTCAAGTGACAGAGCACCACCTTTGAGCAAAATCTAGCTCCTCACCTTGGATGGTCTTCAAAACCTTTTGGTCTGGGCCTTGTGGGCTGGCCACCCTGACTCATCCTCCTGTCCCCTCATCTACCGCTCCGCCTCCCACATACCCCAGGCTCTTCCATTCAAGCCTTGGCCCAGTGGACCCCCAGTTCCCCAAGCCCAGGCCCGGCTTCCAGCTCACTGAGGGCCCTCATAGCAGCTGGGCTGCTGTTGGCCTTTGTTTCTTAGATGGTGGTACTGACATTGGTTAGGCCATCTTCTCCCCTCAAGGTTCATAGTCTTACCTTCAGCCTTCCCAGTCACCAAGTCCAACACTGGTGCGTGTTTCCTCTCCCCTGCAGGCTGTGCCCGTCTCTAGGGTGTGTGTGTGTGTGTGTGTGTGTGTGTGTGTGTGTGTGTGTGTGTGTGTGTGTGTGTGTGTGTGTGTGTGTGTGTGTGTGTGTGTGTGTGTGTGTGTGTGTGTGTGTGTGTGTGTGTGTAAGGAGTGTCTGTCTGCTGCAGCCCCTTCTGCAGCTCCATCACCTCCGAGCAGCAGTTCGGTGCAGGTTTTGCAAACAGCTTGAGATTACTGAATTAATTAGAATAAAATTAATCAAAATACCCACCACAAAGGAACCTGAGCCTGTGGAGTGTGACTTGGGTGAGAGGAGGCTCGTGGAGGGGTGGAGCAGGCTGGACCGCTTCCTCACCAGAGCTCACTGTGGCAGGCTGAAAGCTTGAGCTTTGGAAAGCCCCCCCAAAAGTGCACCCCATTTGGCTTCACCCTACTCACTCCTGGTCCCAATTTTCTGCACATTTCCAGAGGACGATGTTCCCCGCCCCCTAACTCCATCCCCAATCCCCATCCAAGCTGGGTATTCTGGTGGGGAGCCCAGCTGAGCCATCAAGGTGATAAATGGGAGGATGTAAGAGATTAGAGGTCAGTAGACCCAGCGCTGCTGGCATCCTTCTCCCGGCTTCCCAGGATGGATGGGTCTGACTTTATCACCTCTTTCCGTCCTTGTAAGTTGCATACAGTGGACTAGGATTGATGATCCATCAACCCTAGCGGTATAGACCATCTGGGTTCAAGGCTTGACTTTGAGGCTGGGCTTGGTGGTAGTTCATGACTGTAATCCCAGCTACTTGGGAGGCAGAGGTAGAGGATCCCAGTTTGAGGATGGCCTGGTAAAAAGAAGAATGAGGCACTATCTGAGAAACAAAGTAGAAGCAAAAGGATGGCTCAAGTGGCAGAATACTTGTCCAGCAAGTGAGGCCCTGAATTTAATCCCTAGTGCAATAAAAAAAGAAAGAAAAGGGCTGGGAAGGTGGCTCAGTGGTAGAGCATTTGCCTTGCATGCCTGAGGCCCTGGGTTCGATTCCTCAGCACCACATAAGCAAAAAGAAAAAAGCCAGAAGTGGTGCTGTGGCTCAAGTGGTAGAGCGGTAGTCTTGAGATGAAGAGCTGAGGGACAGCGCCCAGGCCCAGAGTTCAGGCCCCATGACCAGACCCACAAAAGAAAAGAAAAGAAAAGAAAAACAAACATCAATGAAACAAGAAAGCGTGGCTCCGAAGTTTCCTAAGCACTAACTAGACATAATCTCTCTGAGCCTTCGTTTCCTTCTCTAACCGGATAATGATGTTACTCCTCAACGGAGCAAGTATATAGTAAGAGCTATGTAAGTGTAAACTGCTGCTACCTCTAGCCAACCAAGAGCTCCTGCCCATCTTCCTTCAACTTGCCTCACATTTCCTTTCCCATCCTGTTGCCACAGTCTCAGTCAGGTCTTACCTCTGCATCTACTCTTCCATCTATCCACCCTCCCATCCATCCATCCATCCATCCACCCACCCACCCACTCACCCACCCACTCACCCTCCCATCCATCTATCCACCTACCCACCCATCCAACCCTCCCATCCAACCACCCATCCCTCCATCCATTAATTCATCTACTGACCCACCCACCCACTCACCCTCCCATTAATCCATCCACTTACTCACCCACCCACCCTCCCATCCATCCACCCACCCTCTATCCATCTATCCATCCACCCTCCATCCATCCATCCACTCACTCTCCCTCCATCCATCTGCCCATACTTCTATCTATCTACCTACCCTCCTATCCATCAATCCATCCACCTTTCCATCTACCTAACTATTCATCATCCATCCATCCATCCATCCACCATACCATCCATCTACCCATCCATCCATCCACCTCTATCAACCCACCCATCCATCATCCATCCATCCATCCATCCATCTATCCATCCATCCATCCACCCATCTATCAACTCACACGTCCATCCACTTACCCATCCATCCATCCATCCATCCACCCTCCCATTTGTCCTCCCATCTACCCACCCATCTATCTATCATCTAGCCAACCAGCCATCTATCTATCTAGCCAGTCATCCATTCACCCACCCATGCATGTACTCGCTTACCCATCCACCCACAGAGGGGTGCTGTGGGCCGTTAGGGTGGAACTGCTACTTGTCCTATGGGACCACCCCCATGCAGGTTGGGACAATTGAGTATCCAGTAGCTACCACCCCTCCCCCTCCAGCAGGCATTGAACAACCCCTCATGTATCCAACCCTCCCTCCACACTCCAGCTCCCAGAATCATTTGAAAAGCATTTTCATGATCCTTTTCAGCTCTCCCTTACTTGGACTCCTCAATCACATCAAGGGGACTCTGCTCCGTGCACCTCCCCATAGCAAACTAGAGGAGTTTGGGGACAGGCACCAGGTAGCAAAGAAGCCACCTGGGAGCAGGTGTAACCCAGGCTCTGGAGCCACACTGAGACATTCCATACCCAGCTTACCACTTATTGGCTGTGTGATGCTGTAAAAGCTACCTAACCTTTCTGAGCTCCAATACTTAATTCACTATAACATACCATAGCATGATAAGAAGACATGTGAAGCACTCGGTACAGAGCCTGACACATCAGGAGATGCCCAAATACAAGGGGGGTTGTGCCGCGCTCCCAGTGCTGTCAGGTGGGGGCACTGCCTATCTGGCCTTTAGTGAGGCACAAGTGCCACCCAGAGAATGCCAAGCACACCAACAAGGGCCAGGCACTGTTCTCAGCCCTGCACACATACTAGTTTGGTCGTATCTTTTATTATTTATTTATTGTCGGTCATGGGGCTTGAACTCTGGGCCTGGGCACTGTCTCTCAGCTCTTCAGCTCAAGGCTAGCCCTCTACCACTTGAACCACAGTGCCGCTTATGGTTTTCTGAGTGGTTTATTGGAGATAAAAGTCTCCTGCCCGGCGCTGGTGGCTCACGCCTGTAATCCTAGCTACTCAGGAGGCTGAGATCTGAGGATCGAGGTTCAAAGCCAGCCCGGGCAGGAGAGACCGTGAGACTCCTATCTCCAATAAACCACCAGAAAACCGGAAGTGGTGCTGTAGCTCAAGTGGTAGAGCGCTCGCCTTGAGCTGAAGAGCTGAGGGACAGTGCCCAGGCCCAGAGTTCAAGCCCCACGGCCGACAAAAAAAAAAAAGTCTCATGGCCTTTCCTGCCTGGGCTGGCTTTGAACCACGATCCTCAGATCTCAGCTTCCTGAGTAGCTAGGATTACAGGCGTGAGCCACCAGGGCCCTGGCTTTCTTTTTTTGGTAGACTCTCACAATGTAGCCCAAGCTGGCCTTGAACTTGCAATTCTCCTGTCCTAACCTCATGAATGTTGGAATTATAGCATGTACTACCATGCCTGGCTCTGGCAGAATCTTTCAAAATCACAAATGCAGGAGGCTGGGGAGGAAGCGGGAGGGAGGAATGGAAGGGAAGGAAGAGGCTCTAGGGAGTGGATGTGATAAAAGTCCATTGCCTGCATATTGAAAGATGTCACCACAAAACCCATTATTTGTACAATTAGCATGTGCCAAAACACCTTGTAAAACCCACAGATGCATAAACTCTGTGTCCCTGCGATTTTGTCTCTATTTAACCTACAGATATATTTCCAAGTGGGAAAGTAACTTGCGTACCTGATTTCTATCAGCAAAGATTGGAATGAACTCAAAGCCTCCATCCACTGGGGACTAAAATCAATGACAGGACATAGACACACTGGAATACGATACAGCTGTAGAAAAGAATGTCATTCTGTCTATACCCATGCAGAGAGGTCTCTGAGATACATCATTCCAGAGAGAAGGAGGAGCAGGCTGGACCAGCCCTGTGGATGTGCATGTCGGCGTGGATGCACAGCACCACTTAGCTACCCCTCCCACCCCCACTAGAGTCAGCCCTCAGCATTGGTGCCTTTGGAGAGGAAAATTGGGTTGCAGGGAAATGAGGGGGTGTGAATTTGCAACTGTTTGCCTATTCAAGTTTTTGTTAAGTATCAAAGTGCCAGGGATGGTAACAGGTCAGAAGCTAAACAACATGGGATGATTCCAACTTTGGATCTCTGGTCTTGGGGCCAGGATGAGGCTGTGCTGGGACCCAGCAGGCACTGCGCCCCCTACAGGCAGACAGGCTCCCCAGACCTCTGGAGGTGGCTTGCACCTACGGTCCCCACATGTTTTGTTTAATTGCTTTTCCCTGGAGTGTGCCCCACCCCGGGAGCAGGATGGGGTGGGATTAGGGGATGGGAAAGGGGTCCTGCAGGGTCTGAAAGACTGGAGGATGTTTTCTAGACGGTGGGCACCCAGCGCCTTTCTTCCTGCCTGTTGTTGCAAAGGAGCTGCTGCTGGGGGTTAGGAAGGAGGTGCAGCCTCTCTGAGGGTTTGCTAGTGAAAAGCTCCCTGGCTGGGCACGTGGTTCAAGTCTGCTGCGACCCGACCCACCCCCCCACTGCCTAGAACAAGCCCGCAGTGAACGCAGGGACAGGATGGGTATCCGTGCCATGTCCCTGCAAGTCCTCCACAGTTTCCGGGGGGGGCTACTCTGGGCCACTTCCAGCCTGCCTGGAGCTTGGGGCCAGCTGGTGTAGGGTGGGATGGGACACCCCCAAAATCCCATTAAGCTGAGAACCACAGGTGCCACCCATTGAGCGCCAAGGCTACGCAGCTCTGCTCCAACAAGTGCCAGGCACCGCTCCAAGTCCTGTACAAATATTAGCTCAAGGAACTCTTTATTTTCTGACACGAGGTAGATGACTTGGAGGGCATTGAAAAGTGGGGGTACACCCAGTTAATCGAGCCTGGATTTTTTTTAACCAAGCAAGTCTGATGTACTCGATGGAAAGGGCCTTAGCGACCACCAGGATTAATCTGGACGAGGAAACTGAGGATCAAAGAGGAAAAGCAATAAGGACAATAGTAATCACACAGCGAGCCAACGATCAGACAGACGAGGGATTGAGCTCACAGTGCCTGCTCCCGTTCTGGAATTGTCCCACCCACCCCTGCCATTGCCTCCCCTGTGGGTAACCGACTCAGGTGGGGCGGGGGGAGGGGGTAGCGGGCGCTCTGCAGAGCCGCGTGCTGCAGTGCAAACGCCAGAGGGCCATTCATCGGCTGGGAAGGCGGGCCCGGCACCATCCGATTATGATCTTTACGACGCATGCCTTGAATCTCAACGAGGGCAAAGGAAATCAGGATCTAGAGGAGGCAGGCGTCCTCCGTCCCTGCTTTCTTAACCCGGGGCTGGCATCAAAGAGGAAAAGAGGAGCCGGGTTCACTAGGGTGTGAAATTTCCTTTCTGTCTCCTGGGGTGGGAAAGGAGCCGTGAGAAATTGCAATGCACCCCATGTGTAATTAAAGGCTCCAGAATTTCTGGAGGATTATTGTGCTCCAAGAAGCTCCATGGGCTCTGGGTAGCTGGACCCCTGCTACCACACTCTCTGTGCACAAAAGGAGGCTAGGAGCACTGTGTGTGTGTGTGTGTGTGTGTGTGTGTGTGTGTGTGTGTGTGTGTGTGTCCGTGCAGGTGCGTTCGTGTGCATCCTTGGGGATACCACGGGGACAAGACAGCTTCACACTTCTCAGAAAAGCCAGAGCAGGCACTGGCTTTGGGAGACAACCATCGGGAAGCCTCACCTTTGAGTTGTCAAGAGATGCCTTTGCCAAACTTTCCATTGGTAGATTCAGACAGGTCTGGGAAAATCAGGACGACCAGTTCCAGTGTCCCTGACACTGATGCCAGTGTTGGGGGGGGGCAGGGCGCTCTCCAGGACAAATCAGAATGATTGGTTATAAGGCGTGGCCCCTCAGCTCCCACCCTGGCCACACTGGGATTAAGAGAAGTCACTTGCATAAGGACCCCGTGAGGTCACAGCTGAGGCTGATTCAGGCCTTCCAGCCTGGTTTCCATTCCTGTCTTTGGATCCCCAGCTTTTAGCAGACTGCTTCCCGCAATCAGGAGGTCCCTGTCAGCTGCGGGAGGAGGGTCTATGAGTCCCTATGGGCTTGGTGGCTTTAACAGGCAGAGAGAGCCATGGGGAGCGTACAGGGCAGAGGCTGAGGTCAAACTATGCATGCTGTGCAACTTGGGAACAGTTCCCCCCTCTCTGAGTCTTACATTTTACATGAAGAAGTTGGACTGGGAGATTCTCTCTCTCTCTCTCTCTCTCTCTCTCTCTCTCTCTTTGGAGAGAGATTTATGTTTGAATTACAAAAGTAATGCAATTATTTGTTGGAAAAAATGCAACAGTACAAAAAATTTAAGAGCCAGAGGTTAAAAAATCTCTTTCTCTTCCTCCCAGGGGATAACCATTGTTCACGGTGCCCCCCCCTTTATCTTCCCAGACAATCTCTATGCATATGCAAACGTGGGGATATATATAGCCTTTATTTAAAATGTAACACAAATGGGATCGTACTTTACACGCTCTTCTGCAACTTGCCTGTTCTGTTTCACAATGTAGCCTCGACGTCTTTCCCAGTCCACGGCGCCCATAAATCTCTCTGCTTCTCGCCGATGCAGAAGTGTGCGGTGAAAATGCGCTGCCGCTTGTTTAATCAGAACTCCAGTCTGCTTCTACGGCCCGGGCCAGAGGGAAAGGATTGGGGTGAGTGGAGGGCGGATCTGTCTAGGGGACCCGTTCCCCCTACAGCTGGGGGAGACCCCCACATTGTCAGCCTGGGGAAGGGATGGCATTGGTCGCCCCTCTTCACGGAGAGACAGAAGGTGATTTCAGAGTGACCTCCCCGATAATTAGGCGGGGGGGGGCAGCTCCTAAGGGTACACAACGCGCGCGCCCCTCCCCTCCCGGAGCGGGCCGCGGGCGCCGAGGCTCCTCCAAGGCCGCGAGACAGGGCCGTGGCGCCCGGCCCGCTTTTCCATCTCTTTGTCTTTGCTCATGATTATCACCTTGCAGGTCACCGGGAGCGGAGCGCGCAGGGACCGCGCCGCGCCGGCGCTTCCAGCTGGCTCCCATCAAGAAGTTAGAAGGAGGCCTGCAAACACATTTCCTCTTATCGCCTCTCCACGGCCGCGCTTCCCCCGGCGGGGCTGGGGGAGGGGAGGCGGCCGAGGCCCCTCCCCGGGGCCTGGACACGCATCTCGATGCCCGGGCAGAGCCCGCGGGACAATGGGGCCCCGTCCACATTCCACTGAACACAGGTGGGGCGCCCCGACCCCGCGCCCGGCCGCTCAGGGGGGGGGGACGCGCGCGCCCCAGGCGCCTGGCCGCGCGCGGCGCGCTCCGGGCCCGGGGTCCGGGGAGGGAACACCGCCGCTCCGCCCGCGCCCCACCTGCCGGCAACCAGCCCGGGCTTCTGAATTTTTTATCATCTCACTTAGCTTGGAGGAAATCCAGAGGTCAAAGCCGGCGCCGGCGCTCCAGTCACCTTGCCCGTCCGGGGGCGCGCAGCCTTTCCGAACCCGCTCACCCACGGGGCCCTAAATTATGGCGATTACGCCGCAATTCGCGGCGCGACATTACTTTGATACACTACCTGCGGCAGCGCCGCCCGGGAGGCGTGCGTTATTTACCGGGGAGGCGGCGGGCGGGCGGGCGGGCGGGGGCGCAGCTCCCTCCCGGCCCCCCCCACCCCGGCCCCCGCGGCCCTCCCCGCGCGCCCTGCGGGGTCTGGGGGAGAGCGACCCTCTCCTGACCGCCATCTAGGCCCAGAAAGGAGCCAGGGGCGGGGGGGGGGGCGGGTGGCAGCTGGAGATCAGGTTGGAGGGGGGGAGGCTGCTTTGGGGGGGCATCCCCGCCCCTCCCTAGGCGGCCAGTCAGGGCCTTTTTGGCGCAGGCGCCCAGGAGCACACGGTTGCCACCACCCCCCCTCCCCAGCGAGGCGGTTCACTGGATTGCCAAACTGGGGGTGGGGGGGATGTAATCGAAATGGGGGTGATCGGGTTACCGCCTTTGAGCCGATCCTGGAAGTTGAGTCTGCCCCCCACCCCCAGAGGCCTGGTTTAGGGGGCCGGGGCCGCGCTGGGCGGCCGGCCTCGCTTGGCTCCCTGATCCTAGCTCTGGCTTCTGCATCTAGATTGCAGGTTACCTCCGCTTTTAGCCAAAGCGGTCCTTAAGGGAGATGGATTTCTGATTGAAATCCAGTCAATTGGCGCGGAGGCTCGCGGGCGCAGCGTGAGGCCACTTCAGGGGAAATTGCCCCGGGTCTGCCAGCAGGGCCAGGAGCCTGGCCGGGCGCGGGGCCTGGGAGCGGCCGCTGGCTTGCCCTGGTAGAAGGACGCGTTTAGTATGCCTGAGTTAGTCTTCATGTTCCTGAGATCCCCCCCGGGGGGGGGTCTGTTCTGCCGTGTCCAGCTCCGGGGCTCTGTGCGGGCAGCACTCGGGGATCATCCCTTCCAGTGTCAGGTGTCATCCGGGTGTCCCATCATGGTGCTGCTGTGGAGATGCAGCTGTGTGGGTGCGTGCAGGCCAGGGGCCCGCCTTGATTCGCGTGCTCTGTCCAGATGTGGGTTCCTTCCTGTCTGGTAGGGTTTGCGGACAGGGAGAGGAGAGTCCCTGCAGGACCCTCCAGGCAGGGGACCGTTGGAAACAACCCCCAGCACCCGCATTCACAGGAGTCAGGCCTGTGTCCCACTGGCATCTTCCCTTCTGGACAAGGTCCACCCTGGGACCCTAGCCTTCTTTCCCTTGGGGGCCAGGGTGGTAAGGAGTCCAGGCAGGGGATCTCTGACTTGGCGTCACCATAGTTCTGGAAGCTTTTGGCATAGGGGATCTGGATTCTAGGAGAAGCATTCTCTCTAGTGGAGGAGCCCAACATGAAAGGCAAGTTCTCCTGGAAGGGGCCGCACTGGATCATTCCGGGAGGAAGGCAGCTGGCCTGGGAAGGCCTGAGCCCCCTTCGTTTGTCCTTGGGGGTGGGGGTGCATGGAGACAAGAGTAGGACAGATGCATTGCTATCCCTGACATGTCAGAGGCTCCTTGCGCCCGCTCTCCCCAGGCCGCAAAGAACACACATCACCGCTCCGTCCACTCTGGGGCCTTGCCTGAGATGAAGGCATTTTTCAAAAGGAATCCCCATTGCCCGCAGAGCAGATGGTGCTGTGGGGCATCCAAGGGCAGGGAGAGAGGACAGCACTGGGAAGCCAGCAGCCCTGGTCCTTGTCCTAGTCTAGCCATGTGACTTCCCTGCGGCTTCCCTCATGAAGTATGAGCCGGTTCCCTGTGGACAAGCCTGGGTGTGGGGCTGGACGAATCCAGGACTCCCACGGTCATTGGCCGATGGAGCCATCAATCAGTCTAGCTGTTGCCTGGTCTCTCCCTGCACCCCCTCCCCTCCTCCCCCAGCCCCCAGAAGCCCTGGCTGGCTGTTCCTGGGTCACCTACTCTCTAGGAACGTTCACTGTTTTCCCTGAACCAAGGTCACGTCCCCTGTGCCATCTCTCATTAATCTTAGCTTTTCTTAGGAGTGACACAATGCCCTTTGGGAACTTAAGGGCAGCCATCTTGTCTGTGCCCCACTGTCTCCTCAGGCTTGCCAGCTGTCCTTGCTGCTTCTGCGACTCCTCAGGACTCACTGTGATGGGAATTGATGGAGCTCCCTGTCTGATGGCGGAGTTTTGTGTGTGTGTGTGTCCGCGTGCACGCGCGCGCGTGCACGTGTTTTATGTTTTGCATAGGCCATGGGGCCTGTTGAATTTCTGCCTGGCGAGGCTCCAGGGTTCGTGAGCTTTTCAGAGGTGCCATCTTCTTCCAGAGCCAGAATATTCCAGTTCCTCTGAAAGGGCCAGCCTGCCCTTCCTCAGGAAGTGGGGCTCCTCCCCTGCCCTGTCCTCCACAGAGAGGGGAGCAGAGAGACGTAGGAGTGGACGCCCTGCTGTGTCTACAGTGGGCACCCCGCCCTGGCATCACAGACCCAGGGGCCAGGCGAGGTCATCTCAAGGTCTGCAGCCCCCCTCCCCCTTTCTTTCTCCTGGCTCTCCCCCCATCTCCTGCTCCCCCCAGCCCAGCTCTTAATTTATTATTAACTCTGGAGCTGACTTGGAGCTATGGAAGCCGTGTTGTCTCTCTCCTCCGAGTCTCTTATGGTCCCCCAGGGGAGGAGAACGCCAGATACACAGAGATGCACGGCTGCAGCCGGGGGAAGGAACCTAGCTGTGATCAGCCGCTGTGGCCTCAGATGCAGACCCGCCCCGGGCAGGGCCCTGGCCAGCTCGGCCTTTAGGTCTCCTTAGGTCTCCCTGTGGGACACTGGCTTCCTGCCTGCCCAGTGGGGGTGGGGGTGGGGGTGGGGAAATGGATGGATTATCAGCGCCCTGGGGCAGCAAGAAGGAAGAGGAGGAGGAGCAGGAGGCGCAGGAGGAGGAGGAGGAAGAAGAAGAGGACCTGTGCACAAAGCAGCCTTTCTGGCCTCTCCCTGAGCCATTAGCGTAAATGGCAGTGGGAGAGGCAGGTGGGAGGAGGTTTTCATTTCCCTAGAATTTACTGGAAGGAAGAGGGTTATTTGGAAGTTTCTGAGAGGTGACAGGGGTTCACCGGCCCCCTCACACAAAAGGATCAGTAGGTGTCTGCCCTTTCCTTTTTCCTCTCCCGTGGAGATCCAGGAGCTAAAACCTTTGTGACAGCCCCACCGTTACCAGCTGTACTTAGGCAGAAAATAACGCTGGGCTGGGACCAGGGTTGTGGAAGGGCTGGTTCTACTCCTTTAGCTGGCTAAAGACTTGGCCCCGTGGGACTTCTATCTGATGACTAGAACAAAGGATGAACCCAAGGATGGTGTCAGATGTTACGTTAATCATGTACTGGACTGAGTAGGTTGGGTTTCCTGATAATTGGCTGTGTGACCTCTGGCAAGTCACGCAACCTCTCTTGGCTTCCAGTGTTTTATTTGTAAAAGGAGAACAGAAGTGAAGATGTACTGGGGCCGGGACACAGCATTTTATATGGAGCGTCACATCCCCTCCTCCGAACCACACTGGGCCGCCGGCACATGACTGTTCTGTCACAAGGAAGATTTCACACCCAATGGGAGCATCATGGCCTTCCCCTACTAATAATGGTCACATGACTTAAACACACGGCTATAAAACCTAGTGCTGAAGCTTTGTAGTTTAAACCATTCTGGGATAGTGCGTGTGTGCACGTGTGTGTGTGTGTGTGTGTGTGCACGTGTGCGCTCATGCACAAACATGTGCCTGCCAGTGCTGGGACTTGAACTCAGGGCCTAGGTGCTGTCCCTAGGCTTTTTCTGCTCAAGGATGGCACTCCAGCACTTGAGCCACACCTCCACTTCTGGCTTTTTGCTGGTAAATAGGAGATAAGATTCTCCCAGCTGGCTTGGATCCCAGTCTTCAGATCTCAGCCTCCTGAGTAGCTAGGATTACAGGTGTGAGCCACTGGTGCGGGACTATCCTGTGATATTAGCCCCCCCACTCCCACCCCCACCTCCGTCCTTGGAGGCACAGCGGGAGGGTGAGGTGAACAATGTGAGCTGTGGAACCTGGTGAAGCACATCTGGATCCGGGACCTGCTACTCCGCAGCTGTGTGGCTTGGGGCAGACGCCTTTGCCTCTCTGTGCCTTGGTCTTCCCAAGTGGAGGGATGATCCACTGCGAGGGGGTCGTGGCCTGCCGGGCTTCCAGCAGAGGCTGGCCTATGCTGGCTCAGGCTGGTGCTGTCTGGCCCAGGGTAGGAGTTGAGAATTGCTGCTGCTTCGGACAAGCACTCTGTTTTTTTTGTTTGTTTGTTTGTTTTTGTTTGTTTGTTTTGTCGGTCGTGGGGCTTGAACTCTGGGCCTGGGCGCTGTCCCTCAGCTCTTCAGCTCAAGGCGAGCGCTCTACCACTTGAGCTACAGCGCCACTTCCGGTTTTCTGGTGGTTTATTGGAGATAGGAGTCTCACGGTCTTTCCTGCCCGGGCTGGCTTTGAACCGCGATCCTCAGATCTCAGCCTCCTGAGTAGCTAGGATTACAGGCGTGAGCCACCAGCGCCCCGCTAAGCACTCTGTTTTTATGAGGTTGGGTTCTGGGCCTTTGTTAGAGCATCAATTAGGGGCAGGATTCTGGCAGGCCTTGAGCTTCACTTCCAGCTCCATGGGGGGGGCGGGGGGAGGGGCTGGGAGTGGGTGGGTGAGGAGTGTGTCTGCTGATAGAACATTCTGGTTAAACTGAGGGCAGCCGGTCCCTTTAGCTTCACTCTCGTCGGAGCTGGAGATGTGTTTGAGGAGCACAGATCTGGGTCCTGCTTCGTCAATGGGCTGCGCCTCCCGCTCCTTCCGGAGAAGGCAGGGAGGCGTGGGGGCTTCCAGGGGCCAGTGAGCTTCTGGTCTTTTCTCTGCCATCTGCACATCTGTGAAATGGGGGAATGAGAAAATGAGACTCTCCTTTCTTCTTCTTTTGGTCTGTTATGAGGCTTGAACTCAGGGCCTGGGCGCTGTCCCTCAGCTCTTCAGCTCAAGGCGAGCACTCCACCACTTGACCCTCAGCGCCACTTCCTATTTCTGGTGGTTAATTGGAGATGAAAGTCTCACAGATTTTCCTGCCCAGGCTGGCTTTGAACTGCGATCCTCAGATCTCAGCCTCCTGAGTAGCTAGGATTACAGGTGTGAGCCACCCGCACCAGCGACTTTCCCTTCTTAAAAGGCGACTGCGGGTGAGATGATGGCTCTCCGGGAATGTGGGAAGCTGTGAAGGGCTCCACCATGGAGCCTCTGCTCTCCCGGGTGTAACCCCGGCTGGCCTGCAACTCTGGATCTTCCCATCTCTGCCTCCTGATTGCTGGGATAGCAGGTATGTGCTACCACACCCAGCTGGAGGTCTATTTTCTAGACCAGGAGTGGGCGCTGAGCCAGGCATTCACCCCAAGGATTAAGATCACTTGTTTCCTGATGTTGTTTTTGTTCTAAAACAGACACTCAATTGATGGACACTTCCACGAATAGAGGCTTCAGAGATCTGGCATGCATGGATAAAACACACACACACACACACACACACACACACACACACACACACACACACACACGGTGGGCCAACTTTGACCAATGACTCCTTCAGTTCTGTTTCCTGATGTTGTTTTTGTTCTAAAACAGACACTCAATTGATGGACACTTCCACGAATAGAGGCTTCAGAGATCTGGCATGCATGGATAAAACACACACACACACACACACACACACACACACACACACACACACACACACACACACACACACACACACACACACACACACACACACACACACACACGGTGGGCCAACTTTGACCAATGACTCCTTCAGTTCCCAGAGTTCCTCCTCCTATCTGACCCACCTGCTGACGATGAAGATTTCCATTCATTTGAACAAGTGATTGTGGGTTAGGCCTGGAGATATCCATGGGCAATTAGGGTCTTGAGGCCCCACAGCTCCCCCCACACACCGCCCCCTCCCCCCCCCCCCCGCCAGCTCAGGCTGCAATTCTAGCACCTCAGAACCCAGAGGTCCAAAGATTCAACATTTGAAGCCAGCCCAGGTGGAAAAGTCCTCGAGACTCCATCTCCAATTAACCACCAAAAAAGCAGGCTGGAGGTATGACTCAAATGGTATAGCCCCAGCTAAACAAGCCAGCCAAGACTTCGTGAGTGAGGCCCTGGTTTCAAAACCAAGTACTGGAGAAAGAATAAAAACAGGGAAGGTGGAAGGGAGAGGGCAACACACCCCCTTGGGGGTCTTGCTGGATGGGTGGCACTCTTACAGACACGGCCACGGTGTTCTCGGTCTATCGCCACTGCCACGGACCACAGTAAATGCCTTCTCATGTTTATAAGGCCATTGTACCATCGCGCCACTTTTCAGGTGAGGAAACTGAGGCACGGAGGGGCGAAGTCACCTCTCCTAAGCTCACAAGGCCAGGAGCTGCTTTGTGAACAGCGTGGCCGGCTGTGGGGGCCACGGAGCAGGATTTGAGCCATTACTTGACGAGTCACACTGCATTAATTCTTCTCCATTCCGTGTGGCCCATTTTCTTCATGTGTGTGGTTAATTGGTGGGTTTTACTGCATGTCAGTAAAATGACCGGAAGCTGAGGGTCCAGGAGGGCTTGTACCTTTCTGAGCGGGAAAGACAGGGAAGCCACAAGGAAAACTGTGGAGAGGGGCAGGAGCCACCCAGCCACACGCCACACGCGCGCTGCCTTCCTCCCGCACACGTGGAAGAGCTTGTCGGGTTCTATTAAGAGAAACCCAGCACCGTGTTCACGGCCTTGACCCATCCGTCCCGAGACCCCTTTGTAACCATTTGCCAGAGAACGGCGTATACCGAGCCAGGGTTTTCTGTAAACAAATTAAAAAGTAATAAAGTGGCCCCATCTGCATGCTAGAGTAACGTGCTTTCATTTTAATGACACTTGCAGCAGCAGAGCCGTTTGGATGGCTCGTCACACGCATGCGGCCGCCGGCTGCACAGGGGCATGCGCACACAGGCACCTGCGGCTGCGGGCCGGTCTGGCCCCAGGCCACCTGCTATGTTAGGCACCTGATAGGCTGCGCATGCAAACAAGAGTTAGCGATCGAGGTCAGAGGTCAGGAGACTGTGCACACAGTCCCATGAACAATCCTAACTATCCTGCACCCTGAGCTATGTCTCAGGGAGGCTGGCCTCTAGGGTTTGTGGCCCCCAGTCTATGGCCCTCTGCAGGGGGTGGAGGGCCTTGCCCAAAGCCAGGCACCAGTTGGAGGTGGTAAGGGAGGTTGGGGGTATGTATTTCTACGAGGTTTACATTGCTATCAGGTTTCTTCTCCTATGTCTGGCTCTGGCTCTGGGACCCCTGGCTCTTCCGTCACAGATTGTCAACCAGTGGAGCGAATGGAGTCCCGGCCTTGCCTGCTGGAGAGAAAGAACAGCTCATCTGTTCACCATCCAAGAAGAGAGCAGCCCAAAGCATTCAACAGTCTCCACGAATGAGCGTTTATTGAGCATCTACTGGAAGCCACGCTGGGCCATGGGATTTAGAGAGGAAAGGGAACTGCTCCTTCCTCTGGGGACATCCACAACTGGATTCTTGCTTGTCAGCCACTAGCATCACCGGGAGATCCAGAACAATCCATGCCCTCCTGCTCTAGCTAGTTCCTCTAGGACCTCAGCTGGGTCCTATAGAAACCCTCCTCCCCGTCCCCGCCAACCCAAGAGGTCTAAAGGATGCCAAGGCTTGAAGCTGGGGTTGGGGTTCATGTTTGAGTTCTGCAGAGAAGACTGAGCATAGGGCTGGCTGGGAACATGGATTGTGGCAGCCCCAGGAGGACTTGAAAAGATAGAAGTGGGGGCTCTGGGCAGGAGAGCGATCAGCCTGGCACATTTGATTATACATTCAACAAACCTGAGCAGGGCAAATTCTCTATCTCAAGAAACCTCTGAGAAGAGGGGTATCAGTGACTCACACCTGTAATCCTAGCTACTCAGGAGGCTGAGATCTGAGAATCGCGGTTCAAATCCAGCCTGGGAAGGAAAGTCTGTGAGACTCTTATCTCCAATTAAACCACCACAAAACTGAAAGTGGGGCTATGGCTCACATGGTAGAGGGCACGCCTTGAGTCAAAGAGCTGAGGGACAGTGCCCAGGCCCTGAGTTCAAGCCCCACAAGCAACAAAAACCAAACCAAAACAACAACAAAAGATGTCACCGGATCAAGACCTCAGGAACAGAGCAGACAGGCTACGATCCTCCATGAGAGCTGCCTCCTGTCTGGAGTGAGCTGTATGACTTTGGGGTGAGTAACTGGTTGATACCCCACATTTCAGAGTCACCGTCTTACCCTGAGAACTGTACTAACCACGTCACAGGTTTTTTTGAGACTAAGGGAAGCCTCATTGGGGTGACCACATCACCCGATTCTAAGCACCCTACAAGCCCTCAGGGAGCCCATACCTGTTCTATTTGGTAGCTTCTATTATTGTCCCTTTTGTGTGTGTGTTCCAGTACTGGGACTTGAACTCAGGGCTTGGACACTGACTCTTAGTTGTTTTTTTTTTTTTTTTTCCCAAGGCTGGCTCTCTACCTCTTGAGCCATAACTCCACTTCTGTTTTTTGTTTGTTTGTTTGTTTTCTAATTGGAGATAAAGACATCTCACAGCCCTCCCTTCCCAGGTTGACTTTGAACCATGATTCCCAGATCTCAGCCTCCTGAGTAATCAGGATTACAGGCATGAGTCACTGGTCCCTGGCTCTTGTCCTGTTTCGTAAATGATGACACTGGCCCAGAAAGACAGTAAGTAATTCACTCGAGGGTATCAAGTGGCAGGACCAGGGTTTGAACCCAGGCAGTCAGCCCAAGCATAGGGCAGACAGACAGTGGAACCGTCCTGTCTGGCTGGGGAGGAGGGCCAGGAAGCTCTCCCTGACCTGTGTCATTGGGCAGGGAAGAAGTACCCTCAGCAGGTCGTGTCTGGATGAGGAGCTAAAGCCTGCTGGCCCCGGCTCTCTTCCCTCTTGAGCCCAGAGGCTGGTGAGCCCCAGGCACACTGGTCAGGAGGGACTCTGGCCCCGAGTCCCACTTTACCAAGGGTGATAAGGTTCTCCCATCACCGTAGTGCCAGTCAGCCTGGCTTTAGGGCCAACAACAGACACATTGAGCTGGCTAGGGATGCTCTCTTGCCTGGGCTTTACTCTCAGCATCTAAGAGGAGGCCTGAGCCCTCTTCTTGTGGCTCTGTCACAAGGATGAGGAGCTCCTTCCTTCCTTCCTTCCTTCCTTCCTTCCTTCCTTCCTTCCTTCCTCTCTACCTCCCTCCCTCTCTGTCTTTCTTTCTTTTCTTTCTCTCTCTTCTTTTTTGTAGTTCCACTCCAGAAGCTGAGTCCCCTAGTCTCTTTGGTTACAACACATTATTAATTCCGCAGCCATATGGTACATAAAGGGTCCCCTGATGCCCGGGAGAGGGGAGGAGAGCCGGCTGCAAGGACGGGATCCTAGAAGGGGCTGATTCCCTCCATTGCAAGTGGTGTGGGTGGTGCTTTGGGACAGCCACACCCACCCAGTGTGGGCCCTCCCCCTCGGTGCTGGTGGGGGTGTGGTCCGGGAGGATGCTAGGCTGCACAAAGGACGGGAACCTCTCCCAGAGAAACCTGAAGAAATGTGGGATGATGGCAAATCATGCGACCTCCGGGGGCCCCCGCTGTCTGAGCTGTAAATTGGACATAATCATAGGACAAAATGACTTTGTTCAAGTAAAGCAATTTGCAATAAATAGTGTTTCCACAGAGGATGGTTAGCTGGAATGATGATGGTGGTGTTGAAGGCTTGAGGGGAGGCTCAGGACACTTAAGTTACCCAGGTCATGTGGCGGATTGGTGTTTAAATCCAATCCAAACCTTTCATTCAGAGGGGCATGGCAGAACCGAGACTAGAGAGGGCCATCAAGGGGCAGTGCCTTAGCCAGGGCTCCCAGCAGTGGTGTCCTCCACCAGGGCACTGAGTAGGGGACAGACGGTGGCAACTTGGGTTCGAGTCTTAACATAGACACTGAAAACAATCATCCCAGGGAACCACACAGACACAGTCACATTCAGCAAAAGGAGTTTGTTGTCAGCAGGGGCTGACAAGGCCACCTCCCTCATGGGAGAGGGAGAAATGGCGGCTATCCTTTCTTCAAGGGTTATTTTATAGTCAGGGGACTAGAGGTGGGAAGTAAAGTGGGAGGAATGGCCAGGGTTGAAGGCCAGTTGGGGTTAGGCCTGGCCAGATCAACGGGTTTTGGGGGAGGAGCTGAGGACCTGAGATAGAAGGCATGTTGGCTCATACAATTTACAAGACACCCCCTTCCTGGGGGACCTCTGTGGAACAGGGGACAGGGAGGACTCCAGGGGCATGCAGCCAACCTTACGTGCTACATTGGAGGGGCAGAGCCTGGATTCAAGTAATAGATTTTTTTTATAGTACTGGAATTTGAATTCAGGACCTCAAACTTGCTAGATAGGTACTCTATCACTTGAGCTACATGATCAACACCCCCTCCTTCCAGCCATTGTTTTAGTTTGTTTTAAAGATAGGGTGTTGTACCTTTGCCAAAGCTGGCCTCTGACCTCCATCTTCTGACCTCTGCCTCCTGGGTAGCTGGTATTGCAGGTATGAGCCATTAAGCCCAACCCCAAATCACAGAGATGTTGAATGGCAGAAGGGACTACAACTCTCAGCCAACTGAAGCTAGTGGTTTCAGAACTGCATGCCATCCATTGGCCTATTTTGTTTAGCTTGCAAAGTGCTTTTTTGGTTATTGCTTTTTCTTTTTGTTTGTTTTTTGCCTGTTCTGGGGCTCACACTCAGAGCCTACGCACTGTCCCTGAGGTTTTTTTGTTGTTGTTGTTGTTTTTTGTTTTTGTTTTTGTTTTGCTCAAGGCTAGCACTCTACCACTTGAGCGGTAATTCCACTTCTGGTTTATGGAAGTTTAATTGGAGATAAGAGTCTCACAGATTTTCCTGCCCAGGCTGGTTTTAAAGCACAATCCTTAGATCTTAGCCTTCTGAGTAGCTATGATTACCAAAGCCAGCCATCAGCACGCATTTATTTCATTTTTGAGACAAGGTCTCTCTACTTAGTCCAGGCTGGCCTCCTGCCATAGCCTGTCTAGTACTGGATTACAAACCCATACTATTCACATGTGAATTGTTTGCTCAGGCTGAGGTCTGTTACTGCTAGCTTCTCCACAGTTGCACTCACATCTCCTTTCACACTTATCTCCTTGGGCCCCAGTCAGTTCTTTCAGAAATCAGTAACAGGGCTGGGAAGGTGACTTAGTGCTAGAATGCTTGCCTAGCATGCATGAAGCCCTGGGTTCGATTCCTCAGTACCACAGAAACAGAAAAAGCCAGAAGTGGCGCTGTGGAGTGTTAGTCTTGATCAAAAGAAGTTCAGGGAAAGTGCCCAGGTCCTGAGTTCAAGCTCCAGGACTGGCAAAAAACAAAACAGAAATCAGTAACAATGGTTTTGTGCCATTACTGGGGCTTGAACTCTGGGCCCTGTGCTCTTGCATGGCTTTTTTTCTTTTTCTCACAGCTGGCATTCTTTTGTTTGAGTCACCAGTCTGGCTCTACTTTTGATTGGCTCTTTGGAAGATGAGTCTTGTAGACTTTTCTTCCCTGGCTGATTTTGAACCTTGATCCTCTGGATCTCAGCTTCCTGAGTAGCTAGGATTACAGGTGTGAACCACAGACATACAGCAGGCATGATTATGAGCTCTACCTATCCCCAAGGGCTCTGAGCCTCGGGGAACTATGTAAGTTACCCAACCCCCTCAGCAGAGTGAGCCCCACACACCGAGCATCATTTGCCTAATTTGGCGAAGCGATCCTTCTGATTCTTTCCTCAGTGAGCCTGACCAAGGTTACCTGGGACCAGTGATCTCTGTTCTCCACCGGGCCACCCAAGGGGCTCTGTCAGCCCTGCCTGGTCCATTATTTAGCATGGAGAGCTGGTCTGGCCCCCTCCCTTTGGGGGAAGGGGAGGGGCAGGAGAGGAGGTACTACCCCTCTCCCTTCCTGGAGTCAGACAAGTCCCTGCCCTTGTCTCTGGGGGTCTTACATCCAGAGGGCAGTGAGGATCAAAACAGCGAGTTAAAAGTGAAAAGCCACAGCACTTCCCGCACACTTCCCTCTGCCTCTTGAGGAAGGCGGCACAGTTGTGGGAGCTTTCATGTTGTTGAGAACAAAAAGAAGCGGCTTTCATGGCGTTTCCTCTGCCTTCCCGATCCTTAGTGCAAAGAGCTATTATTATTAGACAGGCCTCCACTGCTGCCAAGCGGGCTTTGCCTTCGAAGGAGGAATGAGCCATGGTGTTTTGTTTTTGTTTTTATTTTGTGCCAGTACTGGAGCTTGAACTCAGGACCTGGGCACTGTCCTTTAGTTTTTCTCTCTCAAGAGTGGGTGATCTACCACTTGAGCCACACCTCCACTCCTGGCTTTTTGGTAATTATTTGGAGATAAGAGCCTCACTGATGTCTGCTTATTGAACCGCAATACTCAGGTCTTAGCCTCCTGAGTAGTGAGGATTATAGATGGGAACCACCAGCTCCCAGCTTGTAACTGTGTTTTCTGAGTATAAGAAAAGCGTGTATACAGATGCGCAGCCTGGCACCACTCCATTTGGTACTGCCATTTTCCCAGTGGGCAAGCTTTGGGGAAGCTGCAGCCCTGGCAGAGGTCAGGGTCAGAAAGTGGGTCCTGAGGAGGCCGTGCTGGTTTGTTAATGGATTTTAAGGTTACAAATTGATCCATAAGAGAGGCAGAGGAATTGAGGTACCTGGACCAGATAGGCCATGTGGAGCATCCCAAGTTCACGCCTGGCATGAGTTGGGCAGGGCTAGGCCAAACCCCTTGGTAATCATACAGACACTACATTGAAAACTTGGTAATTGGTCCCCAGATGACCTGGCCTTGGCTAGGCTGAGATTGTGTTATCCAAGAACTACTGAGTAGCCAATCAGGGGGCTTGGGGATTACTGAGCAGCCAATCAGGGGGTTGTGTTTTGCCAGTGAGTAAATTGAGTGTGTTGGTAGCTAGGTGGATTAAAAGAGTGCCCTTCCCCCTCCATCTGACCTGGCTTTGGCCTCTGAAGTTCTGGCTTCTCAAGGCTGAATGACCAGGCAGGAAGTATCTTTATCTTTATTGTTTTCTTTATTTTATTTTATTTTATTTTATTCTTTGTTGGCCGTGGGGCTTGAACTGTGGGCCTGGGCTCTGTCCCTCAACTCTTCAGCTCAAGGCAAGCGCTCTACCACTTGAGCCACAGCGCCACTTCTGGTTTTCTGACTGGTCTATTGGAGATAAGAGTCTCACAGATTTTCCTGCCCAGGCTGGCTTTGAACCATGATCCTCGGATCTCAGCCTCCTGAGAAGCTAGAATACAGGTGTGAGCCACTGCTGCCTGGCTCAGGAAGTATCTTTTGAGGGAGAATTTTCTCTACTGAGGTGAGATTTGGAAGTTCCTCCTCCCTCTGCTTTTACTTCTGAACTGTTTGTGTCTTGGCCTTGCTGGTTTGGTTTAAGGTTTAGACTCAAATCTATCTGCCTTTGCCCAGGACCACCAGGGCCGGTCCCATTGTGGCAGGGAGTTGCCACGGCACAGGTCTGTGGAGTGAGGCTGAGGTCTCAATCCTGACCCTTGTGTGACCTTGAACTGGCCTTGTCAGGAATAGGAAGTCAGATACAGGATGTCAAGCCCGAATCACAGGTGGCTTCCACCGGTAATCTTACCTGCTCAGGAAGCCCAGCTCTGAGGTTCAATGTTCGAAGCCAACCCTGGACAGAAAAGTTTGTGATCCTCTTACATTCAATTCACCAGCTAAACATGGAGGTGTGGCTCAAGTGGTAAGAGTGCCAGCCTTGAGTGGGAAAAGCCAAGTGAGAGCTCAAGGCCCTGAGTTCAAACCCCAGTACTAGCATACGCGCACGTGCGCGCGCACACACACACACACACACACACACACACACACACACACACACACACACACACACACATCGGGAGATGTCCATTTGCATTTGAAATGCCACATTTAGGATATATTTATATGTTCAAAAATTCCTTGCTTCTCTGAAATTCAGATGGAGCTGCTCATTTTGTACTTTCTCTAGAAAACACTACTTTGGACAAGTTCCCGAGCCGCTTGCTGATTGCTGTCTCATTTCAGGGGTGGCTCTGAGGGGTAAGAAATGCACCACGCCAAGAACAGGATGATAATAATCATCCCAACCAGCGTATTAGAAAGTGCTTAAAGCTGGGCACAAACAGCTTTAAACTGTCTCAAATCTGTAATCCTACCTACTCAGGAGGCTGAGATCTGAGGATCGTGGTTCAAAGCCAGCAGGAAAATCAGTGAGACTCTTATCTCAATTAACCATCAAAAAACCAAAAGCACTGTGGCTCAAAGTGGTAGAGTGCTACTAGCCTTGATTGAGCAAAAAATCTCAGGGACAGTGCCCAGGCCCTGAGTTCAAGCCTCACGAATGACAATAAAAGAAAGAAAGAAAGAAAGAAAGAAAGAAAGAAAGAAAGAAAGAAAGAAAGAAAGAAAGGAAGAAAGAAAGAAAGAAAGAAAGGAAGAAAGAAAGAAAGAAAGAAAGAAAAAGAAAGAAAGAAAGAAAGAGAGAGAGAGAGAGAGAGAGAGAGGAAGGAAGGAAGGAAAGGGAAGGAAGGCAAAGAAAAGAAAGAAGAAAGTGCTTCATTTCTAGGGTACCTGTGCTCTACCCCCCAATTTCACCAGTAACAGCAAACCAGCAGCATGAGGGATAGAGCATAGACGTAGGAGGAACTTCCTGGCAGGAGGGACCTGGCAACATCCCTACTGCGCAGGTGGCCCAGAGCTGTAAGGTGCTGCAGCTGGTGAAATGCGGGCTGGGGAGACGGATGGCGGTGCCGCAGCTCGCAGACAATGACAAGTCCTCTCGCACACTGAGAAGGAATGAGCTGTGACTATGCCAACCACATGGATAAATCAGACCCAGACCACCAGGTCAGCTGACGGAAGCCAGACCCAGAATACATAACGTGGGATTCTATTTATCCGAAGTTCAGAAGCAAGCCTTAACCCAGCTGCCTTGTGGAGGGACACACTAGGGATGACCTGGCCCCTCATGGAAGTGGGGGAAGAGGGAGGGGACAAGAAGGCAGGGGAGGAGGGGTGGGGGAGGAGGGGTGGGGGAGGAGGGAGAGGGGAGAAGGGTCCCAGGTATCTGACTGTGAGCTGGACCTCGGTGGAGGTGGTGGCCACTCTGATGTTTCTCACAAAACCATTAGTTACTGTGGCACGCGTGCTCTTTTCTGGATGGGAGGTTGATTTCACAGTGCACCAAGGTTATGGAGAGGGAGGAAGGGAGAAAGGGAGAAAGGAGGGGGTCTTCCAAGCTCTCCTCTCCCCCCAAAGCTGACCTCCTGGTGAGGAGGGGCCCATTACGGAAGAGCAGGGAAGTGACCTCTTCCTGCCCTTCGGAGTTAGCAAGGTAGGAAGTGAGTGATCACATGGGTGCCCTGGACCTAGAGTGACCCTGTTAAGATTCCTTCTCATTTCTGCCTTCCAGGTCCATCTACCTGTGCAGGCAATGGGGGGAGGGGGAAGGAAGGGGCTGGGGAGGAAGAGATTGGAAGGGAGTTGCAGAGCAGAGAAGGCAGGTGGTGCAGGATTGGGGGGAGTTAAGGACCCCAGGCCAGGCTAGCTGGGGCTCCACGGTCTGTTCTAATGACAGTTCCTCTCCATAGCCTCCTCCCTCCCCGGCCCAAGCGGGGATAATGATCGGAGATAATGATCAGCTAGGGGAGGGGGTCACTTTTCATTAACCCTGACTTCATTTCCAACTGCCCTCCCAGAAGCCTGACCCTCCCTCCCACCCTCCCTCCTGCTGCCGGCCTCCACCAGGGCAGTACCTGCTGGTAGGTCCCTCTTAATTCCCCGGAGAGTGACATTTAAGGACTTATTTATGGAGCCATAACAATTTACAAGCTGTGAGAGGAGGGTTGTCTTGGGGCCGGTGGGGGTGGGGCAGGGACAGAGTTGGGGGAGGGGGCAGGGGAAAGGGTTGCTCTTTTTCACCTGCTGGGTTGAAGGGCTAAGTGATGGGCCCTCATTAAATCCTGGTCAGCTCTCTGGAGATGAGCGAAAAGTCCGGCCATCCGCTTGCTTTTCCTGTCCTCAGCCACCCCCCAGGGTGTGCGAAAGGCCTACAAATGTCTTAGTACAGCCTTCCTGCCCCGACCTCTTCTAGGCAGGAAGCCAGCAGACGACAGCAGATACCTAGGTCCCCCTCTGGCCCCTCGGAGCAGGCAGGCACTGCCGAACCTCCTGTCTCTGGAGTTGCAGAGGGCTTTCATCCAACTACAGGGCCTCTCCACCCTTCCTGTACAGGTACAGGCAGCATTGGAACTCAGAGCTGTGGGGGACATTGAAAGCCAGATCCGCTTGGTATGGTGATGCATGGCTGTAATCCCAGCCCTCCGGAGGGTGAGGCTGGAGGACTGTGAGTTGGAGGCTAGTTTGGGCTGCATAGCAACACCTTGTCTTAAAAAGAAAAGGCAAGAAAAAACAACCCAGATCTTTCCTGCGAAGAGGTCAGGCCAGGCAAGAAGGCTCATGGGAGGGGACCGGGACTAGTTCCTGGGGCAGAGGCTGGGCAGGGGGAGGTGGCTGGTGGGGTGGTCAGGGGATGGGGAGGGGCCGGGTGGAGTGGTCAGGGGATGGGGAGGGGCCGGGTGGGGTGGTCAGGGGACGAGCCCCCCTCAGTCCTGGCTTGTAGCTTGGTTCTCCTTTCTGCTCTTTCTCATCTCAAGCTTCACTACTTGCTCAGCCTCTGTGGGAACCTGATTGTCTCTTCCTATTTCTGCCTCTCTGCCCGTCTCAGCATGTCCCCTCTCCCCCTGCTCTGTCTCAATTCCCAGGTCATTTGCTATAGAAGCAGCCTGGCTGGCGAGCCGGCTGGGAAGAGGAAACGGGCCTTTGCGTGTGTGATTAGCTTGTGTTCAAGTTCAAATCCAGGTCTCACCACTTCTGGCTGGGCAGGGTGCCTGGGTGTCTGACTGGGAGCTGGGCAGGTTGTCTGGGTGTCTGTCTCGGGGCTGGGCAGACCGAGGAGGAGGGCAGTGGGGAGGGGGCTCCGGATAGCAGGCCCAGCACAGGCCAAGGTCTGGAGGGAAGCTGGCCTCAGAGCAGGGCAGGGGAGGAGCATGTTCGTTGGGGAGGAGCTTGTCAGTCAGGGAGGAGCTTGTCAGTTGGGGGAGGAGCTTGTCGGTCGGCCTTTCATTGCTATAACAAGCACCTGAGCCTCAGGCTGCTGACCATCTTGTGCGAGGCCTTCGCCCAGGAGTCTGAGCCTTGTTCTGAGGGGGCTAGGGAAGGTGGTGGGGACCAAGGCCTGATGAGCTGCCTTGTCTTCCTTTGTCCCACAATCCTCCTCTTCCCCACACCTGCGTTGGGGAGCTCCCCTCAGCGCCTCAGTGCGTGGGTGCCCACCGCGGTAAGTAGATGAGCACCCACGTTTCTCCCTGGGTCCTAGAGGACCTCTCTGACCAGTCCCTCTCTGCACATCCGGGCCCAGTACTGGGCCTCCTGGCCCGGTTTGGACTGTACTTCCTCCTTACCAGGAAGTTATTGGCCACAACCAAGAAGTCCGGCACCCCATTCTCTACATACATGCTTCCTCTGTAGTACCTGGCCCCGCTTTGTTGTTGTTGTTGTTTTCTGTTTTTGTCTGTTGTGAGGCTTGAACTCAAGTCCTGGGCGCTCTCTAAGCTCTTCTGCTCAAGGCTAGCGCTCTACCACTTTGAGCCAAAGCTCCACTTCCAGTTTTTGAGTGGTTCATTGGAGATAAGAGTCTCACAGGGACTTTTCTGCCTGGGCTGGCTTTGAACTGCAGTCCTCAGATCTCAGCCTCCTGAATAACTAGGATTATGGGCGTGAGCCACCGGGGCCCAGCTGAGCCCCATTTTTAGTTACATAGTCGCTGTGCTCCATGAGATCCTGGGCTTTTGCATCCCATAGCGTTCCTGGGCCTGGCATTGGCTCCAGGACTGCATGTTGAAGGAAGGATAAGGCCCGAGTCTCTGCTCAGACCCAGGGCGCCTCAAGGGCAGGGATCTGCCTCTCTCTGGCAGCCTGGCATTCCTTCACCCCCGCACAGGGCTGCCTTCTCCCTTCTTAGCTCTTCTCCTGGGTCCCCTTGCCCCAGCCAGAGCTGGCGCAGGCAGGGGAGTGAGGCCAGCAGCTGAGGAGGTTTTTTAGCTCCGACTGCACAGCCGCCTCTGACAGATAGAACTGAGGCTTTGGATTTGCAGGAGAAATCTCCAAGGACAGACACCCTTGCCAGTGCCCAAGCTCACAAACCCAGCCTCCAATCCCTGCCGCTCCCTTGACAGGAGCCACTGCTCTTCCTGTCTTTAAAGATATCTCTGCGCCCGCTTTCAAGAGTCCATCTCAATGAGAGACAGCGTGGCTTAAACATCAGAACACACACACACACCACACACACACACACACACACACACACACATGACTCATAGCCTGAGTGCAACAATCTCTTTTGGCTCTTTGCTCTTCTCTGCCTTCCTCCCTCTTGTCTAGTTTCTCCCTATTTCTGTCACTCTCTGTCTTGGTCAATCTGCGTCTCTTTTCCGTCTGTCTCCGTCCCTTGCTGTGTTCTCTGCTTCTCTCTAATTCACCGTACATCGTCTCTGGCCATTTGTGCCTGTCACTTGAGTCCTGGGCCCTCTTTGTTCGTGTCTGCCTGCTCTCCCTTCTCCCTCTGGGCCTCACTTCCCCGTCTCTCCAGCTGTGCCAGCCTCCTCGCACACCAGTAGCTCACACTTAGCCAGCTCACAAGGCAAGCATAGAAAGAAAGGGAGGGCACGCAGCGTCGCTGGGAACTTGCACAAGTGGCGGAAACAAGGCAGAGAGGCAGCAGCATGGAATAAGCACGCAGCTGTCTCTTTTATCTCTTCTTGGCAGGAGGGAAGGAGCAGGAGAGAGGGGAGGCTCAGAAGAGTGAGCATGGGAGGGAGATGGATGGTGGGACTCAGAGCAAGACAGAGAGCGTTGGGGAGCAGCTGATAGGGCCTCAATCAAAAAGGGTGCAAGTTTCCATGACCTCCCACCCTGAGCTAGGGATTTTTGTTCCTGAATTCTTGGTCCAGAAGGATAGAATAAGGAACCCATAGAAGAGGGGTGTGTGTGTGTGTGTGTGTGTGTGTGTGTGTGTGTGTGTGTGTGTGTGTGTGTGTGTGTGTGTGTGTGTGTGTGTGTGTGTGTGTGTGTGTGTGTGTGTGTGTGTGTGTGTGTGTGTGTGTTGCTCATCAGAGCTAGTTGCTAGGCAGCTCTAGATCCCCCGATTTCCAGATGGTACTTCCTGCCTTGCCTCAATAACCAGATAGGCCACATGATCAATTTGGGCCAACAAGCACTTCCAATCAGAGTAGTTTGATTGCATATGCCAGACCTTTTCGGGGTGAGTCTTTCCCTGCGGTATAATGACCAGAGAGACTTGAGCGAGGGCTCACCACTAGCCTGGATTCTGGCACAACTACAATGAGCAGAGAGTGTGAATGAAGGCTTCAAGGTTGTTGAGCCATTGAGATTTTGGAGGTGTTTGTTAATGAAGCAGAGCTTTGCCTATCCTGACTTATATATACATACACACACTCACACACATATATATGTATATATGTATGTATATATATATATATATATATATATATAATATTTATAGGAGGACATGTGTCTGTGGGGTGGGCAAGTACAAAGGTACAAATCTCTGGGCATTTGTGACATGAACTCAGCACTAAACAAAGAAGGAAAGTCTTCCTCTGCACCTTCTCTTCTCCTATCACACATTGAAGCAACATAAAGCCACATCTTCTGAGCATGGGATCTTCCCTCATTCTCCCACTCCAGACTCCACTCAGACTTGAGCAGGGTCAGGTCTCTGCTCTGAAATCCAGTGTGAGGCCTGGCCTTGGTCCCCTTTCTCTGTCTCTCTGTCTCTCTGTCTCTCTCCCCCACCCCCTCATCAGTTGTGGGGCTTGAATTCAGGGTCTGGGTGCTGTCCCTGAGCTTTTTCATTCAAGGCTAGTGCTCTACCACTTTGAGCTACAGTGCCATTTCTGGTTTTCTGGTGGTTAATTGGCGACAAGAGTCTCACAGACCTTCCTGCCCACTGCCTGGCTCCTTGGTTACCTTTCTGGCCCCCAAATACCAATACCTTTGGGTCTTTGGGGTAGGTCTTCTTTCTCTCCTCCTGGGAACCCTCCACTCCTGCCCCTTCTTCCCATACCTGCCTCCTTTTCCATGTTCCTTTCTCCATTTCCCCCTTGGACATTGTCCACCTTACTTCCAGAGATCCCCTTCTAAAGCTGTCCTTGGGCCCCGCCTCTGTGGCGCCCACATCCTGCAGGGCTCTGTGGGGAGGACCTGTGTGGTTTGTTCTGGGTCGTCCCCCAAATTGCTGCAAGGCCACAGCTCTGGTCCAGCATCACCTCCACTTCCTGTGCCTCTCTGTCCCCTGTTTACCAACCCTGGGGCTTTCCCTGCACCTGCCCACACCATGCCCACCCTCATTAACGCTCTATAAATGACGCAGTGGGAATGTTCCCTGTGTCCTGCCAACCCAATTATTAATAAGCTGCCCAGTGCCAGGGCCACGGGCACCTTCACTGCTTCTCACCGGTGCTTTTGGCTGTACCTGACCTGCCTCCCCCACTCCCTCCCTCCTTCAGGAGCCCCACTATCCTGCCCTCCCCCACCCCCAACACCTTGCCTGCCCACTCCAGACCCCAAACCCAGCCAGCAATCCTAGTGCTTCTTAAAGCCTGTGCTGAGCCACATTTATTGGCTTTAATCTCAAGAGGAATTCACACAGTCCTTCCCCCACCCACCCCCTTTGCCTTCTCCTCCTCTGCCATCTCATGAGCCTCTGTTCTCAGGGCCAAGGATTCCCTGGGTGTGAGGATGGCTGCAAACCCACCTCTTCTAGGGCTGAGTTAGGCACTGCACCTCTCCAGGCCTCCCTGGCTGCCCTCTCTAGAAGATCTCTGAGTCCTAGGGGCTTTGGAGTGAGGTGAAGGACTGGACAGAGCAGCACCCTCTGTTAGTCTCTGCTGGAGGGCTTGAGCCTCACTCTGGTGAATGAAACCACGCGCTTAAGCTGGCACCCCAGCACCCAGCCTTCTGTTTCCTTCAGGAGTCTATGTCCTCCTGTCTCCCCTCTGCAGCCCAGCTGGAGCTGAGGAAGGGGCCCCCTCTGCTGCCATCCTGGGTTCAGCTATTTATTCCTGCCTGTGGGGGAGGGGGAAGGGACTGGGGAGATGGAAGGAGGGGCGCAGGCCTCACCCTAGCTAGACTGGGTGGTCTCATGGACAGCACCAGGCCCAGGCTGGTCCCCACTTTGAGCTGATAAAAGGGCTTATGTGCTCCACCTACCCCACTCAGCCCCTTCCCCACTCCCCACCTTCTTCAGAACAATAGCTTCCCTGGCTGTCTGGGGGGGGGGGGGCTGGCCAGGAAGGGACAGGATGGGAACAGCTTGCAGATAGATCCATCCTCCCTTCCTTCCTCCCTTCCTTCCTTCCTTCCTTCCTTCCTTCCTTCCTTCCTTCTTTCCTTCCTCTTTCTTCTTGTTGGTCATGGGGCTTGAACTCAGGGCCTGTGCACTGTCCCTGAGCTCTTTCCCTCAAGCCTCGCGCTCTACCACTTTGAGCCACAGAGCCACTTCTGGTTTTCTGGTGGTTCATTAGACATCAGAGTCTCACTGACTTTCCTCCCTAGGCTGGCTTTGAACTGTGATCCTCAGATCTCAGCCTCCTGAGTAGCTAGGATTCCAGTTGTGAGCCACCAGTGCCCAGCTGCGGTTGCAGGCTGAAGGCAGAACAAGAGGCCAGCAGAGAGAAGAGGCAGGTGAAGGGGAAATGAGAGTGGGCCTCAAAGGCTTGCTCCTACCCTGGCCAAGCAGCCCAACAAGAAACCTCTCTCCTGTCCTTCCTTAGGGAGCAGTTTTCAACCACATTATTTGTGAAGGGGAGGGGTAGACAAGGGGGTCATGTGGGCCAGGCCTACAAGGAACCAAACACCTACTCTGGACCGCCCCCCCCAGCCTGCCCCAGCCATGGGCGCCCCCGCATGGCCATCAATGGCATAGCACTCACCGTCAGGTGGTACCCAGGGCCTGGGAACCCAGCCAAGGCTGCAATAGTGTCTGGGGCAGGGAGAGACCCTGGCAGAGAGTGAGCACCACCCTGAGCAGTGGTCAGGCCTAGCTATTTGTCATCTCCAAACACCAGTGCACACAACCCCCTCCACGTTGCCACCGAGCAAGGTAGTGGAGGTCTCCGGTGTCATTCCATCCATGACTCTTGCCTTTGACCCAGTACCCAGGAAGTCCTTCCTGGTACCTGTCATACCACAATGTCCCTACCTACCTAGTGCCAATGCTTCTGTCCTCAGGATCTCTGTGCAGCCCTCCAGCCGCTCCCATGTGTCTTGTTGTCTCCCACACCGTCTCCTCCATCCATCTCTCCGTACACACATCTATTACCAGGCAGCTGCCTATGCATCATGCAGCCCCATTATCCATCATTTATCTGCATATGTATCATTCATGCTTTCCGCCATCTATTATCCAACACCTCTCCTGCAGCTCTTTGATGTCCCTTACCTTGCCATCGGGGGTTAGCACTGTCAGGCCTGCTTTCTCTGGCCCCAGAGAACAAAGAGACCAAAGAGACATGGAAAGAACTGGGGCCACTGGTGGAGGGGGGATGGAGACTAGGGGGCTCCAGTTAGAGACCCAGATGGAGGTGTGTGAGTCATAGCTGCTCCGCTGAGGTGTGCAAGTCATGCCTCACAGTCCCAAACGATCAGGAGGATGTGGGTTTGATGTGAAGCAGGAGAACTCTAGGCTAGACATGAGTGGGACTTGTTGGTTGATGGGTAATGACCTGTCTATGGCCACAACACCTGCAAAAAAGATGGCGCAACTTCCTGTGTCAGGGGAACAAGCAGAGATGGAGATACAGCTGTGACTGAGGCCAAGGAGAGAGACAGATGGTCAGACAGCAGACAGACAGAGACAGACAGACAGACACACACACACACACACACTCTCTCTCTCTCTCTCTCTCTCTCTCTCTCTCTCTCTCTCTCTCTCTCTCTCTCTTCTGGGATTCCAGGAATTTGAAAGTGAGGAGGTTTTCTTTTGGCTGAAGAATTCTTTTTTTGATGTGTGCTGTAGTTTAGGTTAGTCTCAAATACATGATCCTCTTGTTTCCACCTCTCAAGTGCTGTGATTATAGGTATACACCACCATGCCTGGCTAGCTGAGTCATAGCAGCACAGGTCCCAGGTGGGTCTGGCTGCATAGTCCTAAGCTCCTCATGTGTGGGTGCTATTGTCTGAATTCCCCATCATGGTTCCAGCAGGCAGTGGGTGGTTCATGGCTTCTCTGAGCCTCATCTCGAATCCTCTCCCACCCTGAATCCTCTGTGGAGACCTCTGTCCTATGCTCCTGTGCCCCGCACAAACACACGGAGGCCACAGATAGGGAAGTGAGCATCCAGGGTGCTCTGGGCAGAGCTTGGTCCTGGCTGTTTCTACATTCCCCGCTCTTAGACGAACGGGACAATTAGAAGAGTTAGAAGGAAACGTTACCCACAGTTCTGTCCCAAAGAGATGAGATGGGACAGGTATCGGTGGCTCCCACCTGTAATCCTAGCTACTCAGGAGGCTGAGAGTTGGAGGATCCAGGTTCAAAGCCAGCCTGGGCAGAAAAGTCCACGAGAACACGATTTCCAAAATATCCACAACACAGCCAAGCTGGAGGCATGGCTCAAGTGGTAGAGCACCAGCTGAGCAAACACAAGTTCTTGAATACCCACAAGCCTAGGCACCCACCAAAGTAAACAAAATAGAGCTGGGGCGTGGGGTCATAGGGGTCACAAGGACAAGTTCTGCCGGAGACACCTTCCCCTTGGGACGTGCTGTGGGCTCTGGTCCCCCGAGGCACGGGAGTGACACTGTCATTTTTTGCCATCTCCACAGAGATTCTTGGCAGGGAGACACCTTGCCATGGGGCTGCGTTTCAGGGGAGGTGAGATGAGGGCAGCTACGCTGGGGATCATTTTTCAGCCCATTCATTTGAGACAAGAGAACACATTTGCTCTTTTACTGGGGAGGAAAGGGATCCGCTGGGCTTCCTAAGTTGCTTGAGTCTGTGGTTTCTTGGCACCTGAGTTTGCCAGGGCCGGGGGTGGGAGACGCGGCGGATGGCCCCTTCACAACAGCAAGGGTTAAAAAGCACTTAGCAGCAGCACATAATGAAAGCAAATGTAAGAGAAAGAATATCCTCAGGATTTAATAAACTGCAAACAAAATTATCACGATTCTTTTCCTAGCCAGTTGAGTTTTCAGTGATTAAGAAAATACAATTTCCTGTAATTAAATCTTAACAAGAAATGTTATTAAAAAACACTCTGTCCCGGCTCCTGTAATAATTGCATGTTCCCCTAGAACAGTAAACAGAATTAGACTTTGAAGCGTACATGCTAATCCATGTGTCATTTTGATCAAATTTGTACTAATAACCTGTCTCCTTATTCTGAGACAGGAAAGGCAGGCGAGAGGCACCCGGGCCCGGAGGGCAAAGGAGAGCCTGGTGAGGGACTTGCTGGCTTTGGTTTCCATGATAAGAAAAGTTACATCTGTTGGACACATGCTGCGTGCTAGGTTCTGTGCTCAACTGTTCGTGTATGCCATTTGACCTACAAACCATGTGTCCATTTTGCAGACCAAGAGACTGAGGCCCAGAGAGCTTGCTTAAGAATCCTTGGAAGGCTGGGATGGTGGCTCAGTGGTAGAGTGCTTGCCTTGCATGCCAGAGGCCCTGGGTTCAATTCCTCAGCACCACATAAGCAAAAAGAAAAAAGCTGGAAATGGCGCTGTGGCTCAAGTGGTAGAGCGCTAGCCTTGAGCTGAAGAGCTGAGAGACAGCGCCCAGGCCCAGAGTTCAGGCCCCACGACCGGACCCCCCCCCACCCCCCAAAAAAAAGAATCCTTGGAGCCTTGATCATGTGATAAGGTGCTGGGGTGTGGCTGTGGGACTTTCAGGGGACCGATGTCCTGCTTTTGGCTGAGGATATTTTCTCCCTGGAAAACCTGTCTGGTGGGATTTTTTGCCAGTCCTGGGGCTTGAACTCACAGCCTTGGTGCTATCTCCGTGTGTTTATGCTCAAGGCGAGCACTCTACCACTTGAGCCACAGCTCCACTTCTGGATTTTTGGTGGTACATTGGATGTAAGAGTCTCAGGGACTTTCATGCCCAACTAGCTTCCAACTGCGATCCTCAGATGTCAGCCTCCTGAGTAGCTAGGGTTACAGGTGTGAGCCGATGGCATTCTGCAAACTTCCTTCCTTTTGAAAAAGAGGCCAGGCAGTGGAAGGAGGTTACTGTATCGGGGCTGGGCATGAGGGGGAAAAGCTGGGGTTGGTGTGGTTCAAGGAGCTGGCAGGCTTTATCCCTTAATGACTCTGGAGTTTAGCTAGAGAACCTTCTAGAAGAGTGGAGAAGGACTGGGTGTGGAACTGGAGGGATGCTCTTCCTGCAGGGTGTGAGTGTGCACGCGTATCTCTGCGGGTGGTGCAGAGAGCAGGTTGCATGTGCCGGGGACCCAGCCAGGGTCCCTGCGGGCCGGGCAGGGCGCCACACAGCCCGGCCCAGGCCCCAGCTCCCTCTGTGGAAGACGAGCCCGAAGGCATCCCAAGCTCCCACACGCACGCGCGTGTGTTTCCCCAGGCAGGGGCCTCCATCCACTAATTAGCTTTCCTAATGAAATCCCTGCTGGAGGGAGGCGGGAGCATTGTCTTCTGATCCTCAGGGACCAGAGGATCTAGAAAGCACCCCTAATCTCTCCCCCCCCCCATCCTTTCCCTACGTTCCCATTCACTACAGCAGGAGCCCTCCCTCCCGCCCCAAGGTGCCTGGTTCCCGGGAAGGGGGTGTGTGCCAACTACGGTCCCAGGCTTTCAGTGGGAAGACACAGGCATGAGAGATGGACACGATAAACCGGCGTTCCCAGCCTTAGTGTCATCTCCTTCCTGTCCCCCCTCCGTGCACCCCGCCGCCCCTGCCCTACCCTGAGCTATGGGCGGAGGTCTGCTCCACACACATGGCGTGGGCTCGGGGCCTCCTGGCCCTGCACATTGTACCTCCTCCCTGAACGCAGGGCGCAGCCGTGCTGAGGGAGACCTGGAGCAGAGATGCAGGAGTGCCCCCGTGTCCTCCTGAGAGAAAGAGGAGAAGTCTGGGTCCCTTCACGGCCTGCTCGTGGACGTCCCCACGCACTCCCTCCCGGCCAGCAGAGCCCCACAAGGGAACTCCTTGCTAGTAACTTTGATTTTTTTTCAATTTGTGCTGGGCCCCAGGCACTGAGATGTTTTGTTGTTTTTATTTCCTCAAGGCTGGTGCTCTACCACTTGAGCTACAGCTCTACCTCCAGCTTTTCCATGTTTAATTGAAGATGAGAATCACACAGACTTTCCTGCCTAGGCTGGCTTTGAACTTTGATCCTGAGGTCTCAGCCTGCTGACTAGTGAGGATTACAGACGTGAGCCATTGGTGCCCAGTTATGGTCTCTTATAATAGCTTCCCATTCACACTGCCTCACCATTCCCTGAAGGACCAGTAGTGGGGCTTGAACTCAGCATGAGCCATAACTCCAGTTCTTGCTCTGTGCTGCTTCATTGGAGATAAGAGTCTCTTGGATTTGTCTGTCTGCTGGGGCTGGCTTTGAACGTTGAGCCTCAGATCTCAGCCTCCTGAGTAGCTAAGATTACAGGCGTGAGCCACTGGCATACAACCAGGCCCCATCTTTTAATACTGCCAATTAAAGATTAGGCTTCACCCTAGGACTCGGTGGGGAAGGGATAAGAACAGATCATAGCATGCTGGTTGCATGCTGTATTCGTCACATCTAGGAATCCTATCCAGTTTTACTGCCTGGCTTCATTTACCCTCCCGTGCTCTGCATTGCCTCCCAGTGGGCATCTCCAGGCCCTGCATCCTCCTGGGCCCTCTAACATCCGGATCTACCCTATCTCCCGGCCTGAGGACAGGAGGTGACCACCAGGTCCCAGACCAGCAGAGAACCACAACTTACACAGAGGCTAGCCGGTCAGGTTTCCTTCTGAGTGACTGAAGGATAGAAAGCGAGTCTTTGCTCTCAAGCAGGCAGAGAAGGGCTGGAGAAGAGACTGCTTTGGCAGGGGAGGGGGGTGCAGAGAAACTGGCAAAGAGGAGGGCTGAGCTGAGAGAGGAGACCCTGCAGTTCAGGGAAAGGATGGAAGGGAATCAGCCTCCATCATTCCCTGGCCAGGCTCAGCCATGCTGGTGTCCGGAGCTCAGCCGCAGGGAGCCCTGGGTACTGTGAGACATCCAGAGCATCCTGGGGGAACCACAAAAGCCTATGGCTACTTAGCTACCTGCTGCCACCCTTCCTTCCTTAGTGGGAAGAAGTCTGGTTTTGTCTAGGAGCAGCCAACAAGCTCAAGAAAGTGAATCCAATCTCTGGTTCCAGGAAACAACACATGATTGGTATGACTTAACCAAACTACTCCTGATTGGTTCAAGGCAACCCAGTTCTAGACAATCAGATGCTGGAGGGTTGCTAGGATTATTTCTATTTCTTGAAACAAGGAGGCCTGTAGAGAAGCCTGCAAACCTTTCTTCCTTCTTTCCAGAAGGTGTTGAGTAAAGGTGAAATGCCTGGAGGCATGGCAATTATCTTGTGACTGTAGGCAACCAGCTGGCCTTCTGGAGGACAGATAAGAGGCTGGATCCTCAATGATGTCATATTGCAGAGCCACTTAATGACCTGCACTGTCTACTAAAGACTTCAGATATGACAGAATTTTTATCTTTATTTCAGAGGCCACTCTGTGTGTGTGTGTGTGTGTGTGTGTGTGTGTGTGTGTGTGTGTGTGTGTGTGTACACGTGTGTGTGTATGTGTGTGTGTAGGGAAATACTCTCTTACCCACATAATTCCATTTTTTGTTTGTTCGTTTGTTTGTCATGGGGCTGGGGGCCTGGATGCTGTCCCTGAGTTCTTTTGCTCAGGGCTAGTGTTCTACCATTTTGAACCTCAGCACTTCTAGTTTAATTGGAGATAAGAGTCTCCCAGGGATTTTGATGCCCGGGCTGGCTTTGAACTGTGATCCTCAAGTCTCAGCCTCCAGAGTAGCTAGGATTACAGGCACAAGCCACCAGTACTTAGTTATATTGAGTTCTTAATTTCACTTATTTTTAGTTCTATTTGACTTCACAGCATGCCCTAAAGATCCTCCCATTGTGATTTGAAATATACAGACTTGAAATATGTAGACTGATACGTTGACATTTTCCTTATTTGCTCTAGATTTTTTTTTTTCTTCGCGCTGGTCCTGGAGCTTGAACTCAGGGCTTGGGTGCTATCACTGAACTTCTGTGCTCAAGACTAGCGCTCTACAACTTGAGCCTCAGCTCTACTTCTGGATCTTTGGTGGTTAATGGATATAAGAGTCTCAGCCAGGCACCAGTGGCTCTCGCCTCTAATCCTAGCTACTCAGGAGGCTGTGCTCTGAAGATCTCGGTTCAAAGCCAGCCCAGTCAGGAAAGTCCAAGAGACTCTTATCTCCAGTAAACCACTAGAAAGCAAGAAGTAGTGCTGTGGCTCAAGTGGTAGAGCACTCACCTTGAACTGAGGAGTGCAGGGACAGTGCCCAGGCCCAGAGTTCAAGCCCCATGACCACCACCAACAACAACAAAAAAGAATCTCATGGACTTTCCTGTTGAGCTGGCTTCAAACTGCAATCCTCAGATCTCGGCCTCCTGGGGTAGCTAGGATTACAGGCATGAGCCACCAGCGCCTAGCACTTGTGTTAGTATTAATTTTTTTCAAATACAGTTTTGAGTGTTTGCATGAGGCCAGTTTCAGATTGAGATCCTCCTCGCTTTGCCTTCCAGTAACCAAGATTAAAAGTGTCCGCACCATGCCTAGCTCATGACTGCTTTTGTATTCCCTCTTAAGTAAGCTATGGCCCTATGGTCATTTAAAAAAACAAGACAAAAAACCAACCAACCCATAGCTTTATTGAGCTCTAACTCATATGCCACAAAGCCCATCCTCGTAAAGCACACAAATCCATGTTTTTTTTTTTAGTGGAGTTGTACAACCATTACTATCAATTTTAGAACATTGCCACCATCTCCGAAACAAACTCTGTTGCCCCTTAGACGTTTCAGATGGCCGGCCCGCCACCCTCCAGCCCGGACATTCATCCATCTCCAACCTGCCTGGAAGGACATCTCATGTAATCATGTGGCTTGTTCACCTTTCTGGCTAGCTCATTTCACTGAATGTGGAATAAATGATACTTCTTGTTGTCGTTCCGGTACCGGGGCTTGAACTCTGAGTCTCTGGCTCTCTCATGGGACGTGTTCACTCATTGCTGGCGCTCTACCACTTGAACCCCACCTCTACTTCTGGCTTGTTGCTGGTTCACTGGAGATAAGAGTCTCACAGACTTTTCTACCTTGGCTGGCTTTGAACTGTGATCCTCAGATCTCTACCTCCTGTGTTGCTAGGATGGCGGGCGTGAGCCACCGGCTTTGGCTGGTTTGCATTTCTGACTTCCTGGCATGTCTTGCTGTCTGTTTGGTATACAGGTGTGTGAATGTTAGGATGTGTGTAGATTCACATCACCACCACCACAGTCAGGGCCCTGAAGAGTCCTGTCACCCAGAAGGAGTCCCCTGACCCCAAACAGGGTCCCTTTGTCCAGACTCCTGACCTACAGGAGCTTCGAGGGGACCTCCCTCAGCGCCCCCCCCGGGGCCCCCCCCAGCCCTTTCTCCCTTGGTTGAGTTGGAGTGTGTAGTGTGGTGTTGGGGGAGGGGCGTTGTTGCTGTTGACACTTTGAGGCTCTGGTTGGGATGTGTTGGGAGGGGGACGCTGGGACGGGGACCCCTGGGAGATGAACAGGCCAGAGCTAAATGGAGATTTGGGGGGATTTTGTGGGAAGGAAAATCACACCACTCATTCTGTCTTGGGGAGGGGCTCCCCTCCGCCCCCCTCAGCTGGGCCTTCCAGGCCAGGGTATAGGCCTGAGGCTAGAGACAAACCCTGCCGCCTTTGGCTAGGTGGGAAATCCAGGGGAGGGGGCGAGGAGGGGGGGTGATTCTCAACTTGGGGCCCCCTGCAGATGGGAGCTGGGGGCGGTGGGGGCTGCGGGGAGGGGGCCGCTGCCCAGCTCCACCTTGTGAGAGGTTGGCGGGAAGGTTTCCATGGAAACAGCAGCTCCAGCATCTCCAGAGATTTGGGGAAAACTGGCTCTGAAAAAAAATCACCAGATTTCTTTTCTGGGTGGGGAGGGACGCGGCTGAGTTTGGAGAGGCATGGGGCGCCTGGCGGGGCAGGGGTGGCTGTGGTCCGGGGCCAGGGGCCATGTCCCTGTCCCTCCTTCAGTCCCCCAACTCCCTGGACCCCCCCCTCTCTCCTCCCATGCCCTCTCCCCTCCCTGCTTCCCCAGCTCCCATCCCCCAGCCTTCCCGCTGGCCCCCATCCAGCCTGGGGGGACCGAGGAAGACACAGACGTGGGGACGCTTGCTGGGGAGTTAATCAAAGTGTCTACAACTTCTCCTGATCCTGTCCCCTCCCTGGGGAGAGCTGGGAGGGGGCGGGGACGAATCTGCCTCCATCTCTCCAGTGGGAGGCGTGCACGCACAGACACATCAGACACGCCATCAGCCGGAACCTTTGCTTTGAGAATGGCTCTCCAGCGCTTTCCCTCCCTGGCCAGGACTCCCCAGCTTTGCCAAGAAGCTCCCCGAGTTCCTGGCCCTGCCTGTTCTGGAAAGGGAAAGGCGCCCTGGATCTTTCCAGATTCAGAACCCATCGCACACAGAGCCCTCCCCCCCTCCTCCCCCCTCCGTTCCTCCCCCCTCCCTTCCCTCCCTCCACCCGTCTTCTTTTTTTTTTTTTTTTGCTTTTCCTTCCTTCTACCCTTCCTTCTCTTTCCTCCCTTTCTTCCTTCCCTCATTCATTTGACAATGATTAACTGTGCGTGTGTCGTGCAACATAGGATTCTCTTTGCTAGAGACAGATTCCGGGGATGGTGGCTTGTACTGGAGACAAACATTTCCAACCCTTAGGGTGGAGCCTATACTTGTGTGTGTGTGTGTGTGTGTGTGTGTGTGTGTGTGTGTGTGTGTGTGTGTGTGTGTGTGTGTGTGTTAGAGACAGCATAAACAAAATAATAGTGACAGTAACAAAAATAATAATAAGTAAATGAATCCAATGTGATTAAATAGTCTGGAACAAAAAAATAAAGCCAGAAGAGATAGAAACTATGTCAGGATGAGGGTTACGATTTTAAATAAGGCTTTAAGGAAACATCTCTAAAAGGCCATGCTTGATAATGACCTGCAGGAGATGTTAGCCTGAGCCGTGCGGATTTCAGAGGAAAGAACACTCTATGTGGAAGGAATGGGGTGTGCAAAGGCCCTGGGGCCAGGGGAGTGCCTGACACTCAATAGAGTAACAAGGATAGTGTGACTGGACTGGATGAACAAAAAGACCAGACAGAGATGGGGTGGGAGGCAAGGAGTGGGTAGGAGAGACCTCTGGGCTCTCTCTGGAGTATCAAAGGCCCTGTACCATGCCACTGCATTTTGTGCAAACTCCAGGAATCCTAAACTCAGGTAGGAAGGAATAAAGGCAGCCTGAGCCCTCCCACAGATGAAGGACAGGAGCCTGCAGCCGTGGTTTCCTGCAACCCGGGCTTAGTTCCGAGCCCTCCCCCATTGCGAGGTGGATCCTGAGAGCTGGGGCTGGTGGGTCAGTCGGTCACCACAGAGGGGGGACCCAGGGCGTCCCCAGGCCACGCAGTCTCTGGGGCCTGCAGACCCCCACCAGCACCTGCGGCCCTGCGCGGGGGCGCAGCGGTGTCTGTGTAATTACGGCGATGATTCCCGACAAGCGGCTTTCCCTCTTCTTATCACCTCCCAGTGAGAAATAAACCGTTCAATAATTAATTGACAAAGATGAACTCGCTGTCCTCCGCCAGGCTGGGAGGGCGGGGGGGGGGGGGGCGGCCGCAGCGTCCTCAGACAAATGATGTGAGAAGCAGTGGTCCCCGGAGAGGGGGGAGAGGTAGGAAGATCTCACTGGCAAAGGCCCTTCCACCAGCCCCTGGGCGCCCGGGACGCACCACTGCTGGGATGGACATCACTAATTCATCACTAATTAAGGTTCCAAATTGGGGCTGTCCGGAGGAGGAAGACACTGAGGCCTCTGCACGCAGAACCAGCTGAGGCTGGGGACAGAGAGACGGGAGAGGATGAGAGAAAAGTCGCGGAAGGAGCTTGGAAGCAGAGGTGTCGAGATCAGGTCGAGGTCTCTGTGTCCTGTGTGACAGGGATGGGTCACTTTCCCTCTCTGGGCCTCATGGTCGCCATCTATACAATGAGGTTAGAAAATTATCCCCTGCCCGGAGCTGGTGGCTCACACCTGTAATCCCAGCTACTCAGAGACTGAGATCGGAGGATCACAGTTAAAGCTGGCCCCTGACAGACAAATCGATACGACTTTTAACTCCAATTAACCAGCAAAAAGCCAAAAGTGGAGCCATAGCTCAAGAGGTAGAGAGCCATCCGGGCACTGGTGGCCTCAAGCCTATAATCCTAACTACTGAGGATCATAGTTCAAAGCCAGCCCGGGCAGAAAAGTCTATGAGCTTCTTATTTCCAATAAACTACTCAGAAAAAGCTGGAAGTGGCACAGAGGCTCAAGTGGTAGGCCCTGAGTTCAAGCCTTGGGTCTGGAAAAAAAAAAATCAAGGCTGAGAGTTCAAGCCCCAGTACTGGCATTTAAACAAATAAGCAAACAGAAGATCTCCAGAGTTCTCTCTAGACTGACAATGCCAGTAGTCCCAAATTCAAAATAGACCCAGGAGAGGGAGAAAGGGGAAAGGAGGAGGAGGAGAGGGGGAGAGAGAGATTGGTGAGGATGGAAAGGGTGGGGGAGGTACGGGGGGGGCATTGGGTTCTGTCCTTGGTGCTCTGTAAGGGGTAAGGAAAGGCAGGCAGGGACTAAGGCAGGACTGAGGGGGGACATGTATTGAACCCCAGCAGCACCTCGGGCACATCCCCAGCCCCTCCCAGCTGACTCCTCGTGGCCCGGGCACCACTGGTGTCCTGGCGCCGTTCCTTTGTTCAGCATCGCCACACCACGGGTGCCGGTTAAGTAAAATGGAGTCTGCCAATAGAGAGGAAAATCAAGCAGCATTTAGCAGATGGGAGCTCTGTCGATACGCAGCTGCGTATGAAATGGTATGAGAGCTGAGGCCGCTGGGTCACAAATGCCTGGCGTCGCGTTCCCCACCTGCACAAATGTGGCTCCCACTGTATACACTGCAGGGCACCTTCCTGGGTGCCACGGCCACATGACCTGCCAGCCCGAGCTGCAACAGCCTGTCTGTCTGTCTGTCTGTCTGTCTGTCTGTCTGTCTGTCTGTCTGTCTGTCTGTGTGGGGACAGAAAGTCTTGTATCCAATCCTGACCCAGCCAGCTAGGATGAGGAAGGCTCCTGGAAGATTTCTTCCTCCTTCTTGGAGCTGTAAGCATTCTCCAGCTCGGGGCTCAGAGACTGGTATAATTCTGTATATCCTCCTTCAATTACAGTTATGATGATTCCTTTACAAGGCCATATAGGCTAGTGGTTAAGAATCAAGGCTCTGACTGGGCACCAGTGGTTCATGTCTGTAATCCTAGCTACTCAGGAGGCTCAGATCCGAGGATCACGGTTCAAAGCCAGCTCCGGCAGAAAAGTCCCTGTGAAACACTCAAAAACCAGAAGTGGCGCTGTGGCTCAACTGGTAGAGCGCCAGCCTTGAGCACAAGCGCAGGGACAACACCCAGGCCCCGAGTTCAAGCCCCAGGACTGGACAAAAAAGAATATAGGCTCTGACTGGGTATGGTCGCTCACACCTGTAATTCCCGCTACTCAGAAGCAGAAATTAGGAGGATCCTAGTTGGAGCGTCCAACCTCATCTCAGCAAACAAGTAAAGGATGGGGTGAATCTGAAGGAAGAGCATCCACTGAAACCAGCAGTAGGCAAACAATGTTAGACCTCACCTGGAAAATGACTGAAGCCAAATAAGAGGTGGGGTGTGGCTCACGTGGTAGAGCACTCACCTAGCAAGTGTGAGGCCCTGGTTTCAAATGCTAATACAGAAAATAGAAAGGAGGAGGAGGAGGAGGAGGAGGCAGCCTCTGTGGAGTCAGGCGACCTGAATCTACTGCTAGGCTCAGAACTCCCAGCCTTGGAGCACCACGCTGAGGTGATTTGCTTTGCCCCAGCCTGGGCAGCCGCAGGTGAGGCTCAGTGTAAGCATTATGCCCACCTTTGGTCCTCAGCTCCACCCAGACCTGCTGGCCCCGCCCTCTCTCCGTCCAGACCCACCCACTCCCATCTACATCACTTCCTATCTCCCAGACTCTGCTGCTCGGAGCCTGCCATGCGCTCTCTCTCCGGGGCAAATATGGCTCCTCTAATAAACCTTGTAATAATCTTTCTCCTGTGCCTGCCTGGCTCTGTGTGGTCCCCTGGCCTGGATGTGAAGGATCCTTTCATTGATCCTTTCACTCAGGAAATGTTCTGGTTGGTCCTGGCAATCATATTCAATGCCATAGTCTGGCTGAATTAACAACAAGATTTTTTTTTTTTCTGGTCCTGGGGCCCAAACACTGGGTGTAGGTGCGGTCCTTGAACTTTTTGCTCAAGGACAGTGCTCTACCACTTGAGCCACGGCACCACTTCCAGTTTTCTGGTGGTTTATTAGCGATAAGAGTCTTGGGGCTGGGAAGGTGGCTCAGTGGTAGAGCGCTTACCTTACATGCATGAGGCCCTGGATTCGATTCCTCAGCACCACAGAAACAGAAAAAAAAAGCCAGAAGTGGCGCTGTGGCTCAAGTGGTAGAGCACTAGCCTTGAGCTGAAGAGCTGAGGGACAGTGCCTAGGCCCAGAGTTCAGGCCCCATGACCGGACCCCCCCCCCCAAAAAAAAAAAAAAAAGAGTTTCATGGACTTTCCTGCCTAAGCTGGCTTTGAACCATGATCCTCAGATCTCTGCCTCCTGAGTAGCTAGGATGACAGGCCTGAGCCACCTGCACTGGCTTACCTCTTCTTCATCACAAGCGAACAGCCCTGTTTTCAAGTTAGGCCACACACACTCTGAGGTTCTGGCAGTTGAGGGCCAACAAAGAAATGGGGGAAGTGGGGGCACAATGTCTGCAGTTTATTGAGGGGGCAGCGGGGTGCACTCTGGGAAGATGGGGAGGGAGGTGAAGGTAAAGGTTGGAGGATGAACAGGCCTCATTACAGGGGGGGGAGGGGAGGAGGAGGGAGAGAAGGGGAGCAAGGAAAGAGAGAAATTTCCCATCCCACTCCGGCTCACCTGGGGTTCTTTCCCTCAGCCCCCTCCAACCTTCAGCTCCCCAAGGAAACCATCCCCAGCCACAGTCTCTGTGTCTGGTGTTTTTCCTGGACTATTTCTCTTTCTGTCCCCTGGGGTAAAGCAAGCCTCTCAGCCCTGCCCTTGTGCCACCACCACTGTCCCACCCTACCCACAGTGTGTGTGTGCGTGGGGGGGTGCTGTTCTGCCCTCTGTACAGTGTGTCAGAAAGTCCCATGTGTCAGAGTGGAACCCCCCCTCCCCCCCGCCAGGTAGTGGGGACCGGGCATGGGAGTTCTGCAGTGGTGGCGAGCCTGCCTTTGACACTGTCTTTCAACACCTTGAAATCCACCCAAATCCCAGCACATACAAACATGGGGCCTTGGATAGCTGATGAGGTATTTCCCCTCCACACCAGGTTCTATCTCTGGTTGGATTCCCTGGAAATAGACTCCTAGGCAGAGGAATGTTGTAGAAAACAATCCCTCTGTGTGTGTGTGTGTGTGTGTGTGTGTGTGTGCGCGCGCGTGTGTGTATGTGATGGGGACTTGAACATCCACACAGATCCCCCTGATGGGATGTCCCACACCAACCCAAGGCGACCCTCATGAGCCGCTCTGTGGGTGCTCCTGTCCCAGGGAGGGATGGCTTCCGGGGAGGAATGGGGGAGGTGGCAGCTGCCAGCGGCTAGGATACAATAAACACAGAGGGGCGTCGTAGAAGTGCACCCTGACACCCACCTCCTGCCTGCAGGACGAAGGACACAGGCTGGAGGAATTCACAGCAGAATTTTTTAAAGAAAAGATTCAAGAATCGATATTCATCATGAAGGATGGAGCGGGGGAGGGGGGGAGGGGGGGAGGGTGAAAGATGAGCCAGGCACCGGTGGCTCACGCCTGTAATCCTAGTTACTCAGGAGGCTGAGATCTGAGATCACAGTTCTAAGCCAGTCCCGGCTGGAAAGTCCATGAGACTCTCATCTCCAATAACTACCAGAAAACCGGAAGTGGTGCTGTGGCTCAAGGGCAGAGCGCTGGCCTTGAGCTGAAGAGCTGAGAGACAGTGTCCAGGCCCAGGGTTCAAGCCCCACCACTGACAAAAAAAAAAAAAAAAAAAGGATGGTCTGCTCAAGTGTGTGCTAGTCAGGGAGGGAGGAAGCACAAGGTTCCAGGCTCAAAGAGGAGAGAGGAAATGAAGACAGAAGTCAGGCACTGGTGGCTTATGCCTGTCATCCTAGCTACACAAGAGGCTGAGATCTGAGGATTGCAGTTTGAAGCCAGCATGGGCAGGAAAATCCATGAGACTCTTATCCACCAAAAAGCTGAAAGTAGGCCAGTGGCTTAAGTGGTAGAATGCTAGCCTTGTGCAAAAAGAATCTTAGGGATACAACCCGGGTCCTGAGTTCAAACCCCAGGACAGGCAAAAGAAAGAAAGAAAGAAGGAAAGAAAGAAGGAAGGAAAGAAAGGAAGGAAGGAAGGAAGGAAGGAAGGAAGGAAGGAAGGAAGGAAGGAAAAGAAAAGAAGAAAGAAAGGAAAAGAAAAGAAGAAAGAAAGAGAGGGAGGGGAGAAAGGAAGGAAGGGAAAGAAAGAAAAGGAAGAAAGCAAGAAAGGAAGGAGGGAAGGAAAGAAAAAGGAAGAAAGAAAGCAAGGAAGGGAGGGAGGGAGGAAAAGGAAGAGAGAGAGAAAGAGAAAGAAACAAGAGAAAGAGAAATAGAGAAAAGAAGGAAGGAAGGGAGGGAGGGAGGGAGAAAGGAAGGAAGGAAGGAAGGAAGGAAGGAAGGAAGGAAGGAAGGAAGGAAGGAAGGAAGGAAGGAAAATGGAGAGAGAAGACTGAAGGACACACACCTGCTCTCAGCCCTGGTCCCTGAGGTCTCTCCCACCCCCCCCCCCATGAAGGCTACCAAAGATCTCCCTTGAGGAGTGTTTTTCGTCTCGCTCTTCAATCTTATTAACTTCAGCAGGACGTGTGTGAACCCTTGCCCTAAGCAAACACGATTGACCACCGCCACCATGTGTATTCCCCATCGGCCCGATTCCAAAGCCCACAGGCCACACGTTCCCCCAGCCCTCCTGGCCATGTATACCCAGCCCCGGAGGTTTCGCACAGTGTCTGAGAGCTTGCAGACCGAGGCGGCTGGAGTGTCAAGGGACTTGATTCTGGATGGAGAGCGGACGTGCTCCAGGGCAGCAAAAGGACATCACAAGGAGACACGAGACCAGATCTGTCTTGTCTTCTTAGAATTTGCTCTTGTTGTTCGGTGCTCTGTGTCTGCCCAGTGAGTTTCTCTTAATAGCCCATGTGACAGCTTGTCTTCAGGAAGCCAGTGAGGAAACCCTGGCCCTGAACCCCCAAATCTACACAGTCTGGCTCAGCAGGCTTTTCTATGGAGCTGGCTTTAATTTATAATCAGAATTGGAAATTGTCCAACCATTCAAATATTCTCTCCCCCTCCCCCCTGCTGTGCTGGTACAAGGGTTTGAACTCAGGGCCTGCATGCTGTCCCTGAGCTTTTTCACTCAAAGCTAGCTCTCTACCACTCGAACCACAGCTCTACTTCAGACCTTTTGGTGTTTAATTGGAGATAAGAGTCTCATAGACTTTCCTGCCCTGGTTGGCTTTGAACCTCAGTCCTCAGATCTCCTCCCTAGTAGTGAGGATTACAGGTGTGATTTGATCCATGAACATCAGATCTCTGAAATCTTGGCCATGGAAGTGCCTATCAACTGGGTTTTAAGTCTTAGAACAAACAACCCCAGGGAACAAAAGATTGTGATCCTTGGGGTGAACTCCAGGCTAGCACAGTCTCTCCTGGGCCTTCCATGGGGTACATGGGATGAGGCGGCTTCTGGTCTAGAAAATAGACCTCCAGCTGGGCGCATGCCTGTGATTCCCAGCAATCAGGTGGCAGAATTAGGAAGATCAAGAGTTCAAGGCCAGCTGGGTGCTGGTGGCTCACACTTTCTGATCTCAGAAGGCTGAGATCTGAGGATGGAAGTTCAAAGCTAGCCAGGTGCAGGAAAGTTTGAGACTCTTATCTCCAATTAATGACCCCAACCTCAGAAGTGGCACTATGACTCAAGTGGTAGAGTGCTAGCCTTGAGCACAAAAGCTCAGGACAGTGTCCAGGCCCTGAGTTAGAGCCCCAGGACTGGCAAAAAAAAAAAAGGATAGGAAGGAAGAAAGAAAGAAAGAAAGAGAGAGAGAGAGAGAGAGAGAGAGAGAGAGAGAGAGAGAGAGAAAGAGAGAGAGAGAGGAAGGAAGGAAGGAAGGAAGGAAGGAAGGAAGAGAAATTCAGGGATAGCCAGGCACTGATGGCTCACATCTATAATCCTAGCTATTCAGGAGGCTGAGACCTGAGAATCATGGTTCAAAGCCAGCTTGGGCAGAAAAGTCCATGAGATTCTCATCTCATTTCCAATGAACCACCAGAAAGCTGTGGTACTGTGGCTCCAAGTGGCAGAGCAAAAGGAGCTCAGGGACAGTACTTAGGTCATGAGTTCAAGCCCCACAACTGACCCCCCCCAAAAAAAAAAGCCTTCATGGAGGAAAGCGGAGCTGCTGAGTCTCAAAGGAGCTGAAGAAGAAAGACACAGGACATGGCATAGACAGACCCGTGGCCTACCAGCAGGACATGCAAGGGGTGTAGGGAGGGCAGGACGGGGGAGACCTCAAAATCTATTTCAGAGGTTGTCCTGGGTCATCTGGGAAGCCATTGAAAGCTGGGGGGGAGTGGGTTCCGTGACAAGCGCAAAGTGGGGTTTTAGGTAACTCCATCTGACAGCTGGGGGCTGGGTGAACTGATTTCTACCCTCCCTCACTTGCTATGGAGAATAATTAACTAGATCACGCTGTTATTTTTAATAGAGTTGTGTGGTTTTTTTTTAGCAGAGAGTAGTTAACGGTGTTCTGGGGCTGTCAGCTCCTGGGGTCTGGGGGGAGGGGGAGGCTGATGGACGTGGCTTCCACGGGCCCCACACCCACCCTGCCGAGGCTTTGTGGGTGGGGGACCCAGTGGGCCCTAACTGGCTTCTTGGAGTGAGCCTTGACTATGATGAGGAGCAGCTGTGTGGAAACTCACGTTCCTGCCTTAGAATCTGATCCCCGACGGCAGACAGCTGCCCCGTGGCCCTGATGAGGGGCCCTGCCACCTCGGTCAGGCCCACAACAGCAATGAACGCACAGGCACGGGGCGGGTTCTATTCCACCCGCACCCCTAGCCGGTCGCTTTCTCCTCTGGGGATGGACAGGACTCGTCACAGGAAAGGCGGCCTGCCCCTCCCCGGCCCACCTGAGCCCCTCGGGATCCCCATCAAATGCTTACACAGATCCTTCCCAGCACTGAACTCCACCTGCACTAGAATCTTCACCTTGTGGTCTCCTGCCCCCCTTCCCCCTTCCCCCCCATGGAAGGAAGTCCTTCCTGCCATGGCCCCGGGTTCTCTCCTGCCACGTCTGTCCATTCCCAGCAAGAGCGCGAGAGCGATGCATTCCCATGTCACCATCCTCTCCACAGGCTCCAGATCTGGAATTGGAGACCTTCCATACCTTAACATCTTCAGTCCAGGCCTGGAGCAGAAGTGACAACTATGGTGGTGTACTCCTGTAACACCAGCTATTCAGGAGGATTGGGAGTAGGGAGGATTGGAGTTGAAGACTACAAACCAGGCAGAAGGCTGTGACAACATCCCTCTAACCCTCATTTCACAAACAGCCAGGTATAGTGGGTTACAACTATAATTCCAGCTAGTTAGGAGGTAGAGATAGGGGGATCATCGTCCAAGGCCAACCTTTCTGAGACCTTTTCTGAATGTCCACATACAACATTGGAGAAAAGTAATGAGCAGGATCGCACATGACACATGATAGCCCTTACATCAACTTTTAAAAACGTGTGAAAATACATCACGGATGGAGTGGCCAACCTTCTTAATGCTGCCCAGGTCCACTTGGATATTTATAACATCATTACTGTACAAGCCATACAAGTATATCAGTACGGGCGGATGGGCTGGGCAGCTGAGGGAAAACCTGATACGTGTGTCCTATCATGTCCCTGGGGAGTCTGCAGGCCAGAGCTTCCCCGCTCCCGGGGAACACAGGGTACAAGAGTGGCAAAACAAGACCGTATGGGTCAGTGGCCACCCTGGGGATAGGCGTGCTCAGAAGGAAATGGGAGGAAGGGAGAGGGGCACTGGGCCTTCAGCTCATTACCCATCCTGAGCTTCAATGATTATGCAATTTGAAACAACACATATCCACTCAGTTTGATAGGATAATTGGATCCGTGAATATGATGGTTTACGTTGATTGATTTCTAAATATTGACCCAATCTGGAGTTCCTGGGAAAAACCTCCTTTCAGTTATAGAGGGTTTTTGTTTGTTTGTTTTTGTTTTTTCTGTGTAAGTGCTGGGGCTTGAACTCAGTCTTGTGTTCTTACTTATTGTTTTGCTCAAGGCTAACACTTTACCACTTGAGCCACAGCTCCACATCTGGCTTTTTGTGTGTGTGTGCTTAATTGGAGGTAAGCAGACTTTCCTGCCCAAGCCAGCTTTGAACCACAATCTTCAGATCTCAGCCTTCTGAGTAGCTAGAATTACAGATGTGATCCACCAGTGCCCAGTCTGGGTTTATTTGTAACATGTGCAGATCTGGTTGGAGCTGCAGAATTCTTGAGAAGTTCAAGGTCAAGAGTGAGGAGGCTTGCCTGGAAAATGAGCTCTTTTACCTTGTGCTTTGGGATGTACTGACATTTTCCTCCAGCAAGCATTTCATTCCTTTTTTTCAGTATTTAAATTTTGAAACAAACTCACAGAAGAGTTGCAATGTTGCTACAGAAAACTCTGTGTGTGTGTGTGTGTGTGTGCGCGTGTGTGTGCGTGTGTGTGTGTGTGTGTGTGTGTGTGTGTGTGTGCCTGGGTGCTATTCCTGAGTTTCTTTTGCTCAAGGCTAGCACTCTACCACTTGAGCCACAGCTCTACTTCCAGCTTTTTTGGTGATTAGGGGAGATAAGAGTCTCATGGACTTTCCTGTCTGGGCTGGCTTCAAATTATGATCTCAGATCTCAGTAGCTAGGATTACAGGCATGAGCCACCCGTGCCATGATAGAACTTTCATTTTCTGAGATGTTGGCAGTCAATCACAAATCGGCATGTGTGCATGTGTTCAAAAAATGTATTTTCTAGGAATAAACCTCACCAGAAATGGGACACATTGAAAGTTGACTGGGATGCTACTAATGCCTGAGATACTCATCTTCCTGAACAATGATACCTACCTCAGATCTGATCACCGTTAGACAAATCTGCATTGGTGGGGGTGGGGGCCACTTCCTACAAAACAGCCAGCCTGTGATCCTGAGCCGTGTGCAAGTTTTGAAAGCCTGGGGGAGATCAAAGCCGTTTCGGTGAGTGGAGACAGCTGAACCGAGCGGAAGGCGTGATTCATGACTGAGTCCCTTTGCTGGCCAGCCTCAACGAGGGATGGAACAATTGTCAGGACGTGAATGCGGGCTGAGGCTCAGAGGGAGAAGAGGCTCACTCAAGAATTCAGGGGTCAGAGGGCATCTGCTGTATTTCCAATGGTTCAAAACAAGAAAAAAAAATTATTCTTTGTACTATCCTCGCATCTCTTCTGGGAGTTTGTTATTTCCAATAAAGTAAAATGTGTGTGGAAGGAAAATGTCAATACATTCCAAGCCTCACCCCTTCCGCCGGCCTCCCTCCCTCAGCCCTGGCCTAGCCCCAGCCATTTCCGCCGTCAGTGTGCCCGCCTCCCCTCTTCCTTCCATAGAGCTCTCCAATTTTGCTGGGGGTGTTACTGCACCCCAGAGGACAGGTCACTGCCTGGGGGAAATAGGATCATGTTTGTCTCTATGCTGAGGATTAAATAAATCTTAGAGGAACAGAGGACTGAATTTGCTCACAGTACCTGTGTGTGTGTATATGTGTATACAGTGAAACCCCTTTGCACATATAATATACACTAATACAAACGTGGCAAGGAAAGCAGAAGCCAGTAGCTTATGCCTGTAATCTCAGTTACCTGGGAAGCTGAGATTGGTAGGATATGGTTCTGGGCCAGCTCAGGCAGAAAAATCAGCAAGACTCCCGCTTCCCTGAGGAAACTGGATGTAGTGGCGGGGACTGTGACACCAGCAACTGCATGAAGGCCAAAACAGGCAACTCCTGCCTGTTTCCTATCCTGGTGCCTATCCTAAAAATCGCCAGCGGAGAATTGGGGATGGAGGTGTGGCTTAGCGGCAGAGTACCTGCCTAGCAAGGCTGCGAGTTCAAATCCCATACCACCACCACACACTCTCTCTCTCTGTCTCTCTCTGTCTCTCTCTGTCTCTCTCTGTCTCTGTCTCTGTCTCTGTCTCTGTCTCTCTCTCTCTCTCTCTCTCTCTCACACACACACACACACACACACATGGGGGAAAAAGTAGACATCGGTTACAATGGCTGTTGTTTATCAGTCGGAATGTATTACAAGATCCCGAGTGAGTGCCTGTATATACTTTTTTCCCCCTTGTCCATACCTACCTATGTGAAGGTTTAATTTATAAGTCAGGCGCAGAAAGAGATGAACAATAACTAATAATCAAATAGAACTGCTCTAACGACACACTGTAATGAAAGTGATGTGAACATAACTCTCTTCAAGGAGTCAAGACAAACATTATTTTCGGGTCACAGCTGACTGGCACCGTGGAGACAGGACCGCCGTCCTTGGGCAGTGTCCTGCTCACAGCTCTTTCCTTGCGGCTCCTCTGGATTTGGTTGGCCACTCTCAAGGGTTTGATCTTGTGTTGAAGTCGCTCAGGGTTCCTGGGCCTCCCCCAACCTGCCACACACCCCGACCCTCCTTCTCCCTCCTCCCTGTATGGGGGAGAACGAGAGAGATAAGAACCAGCAGCCTCAATTAAAACCGAGTCGCTTGAACAATAATGGAAAAGTAATTGAGCTAAATTGAAATGTAATTGGGAAAAAAAAAAACAACAGTCATGGTTAACATGGATTTAGAAACTGGGCTGGGGGCTGGCGCATCTCTGCTTTCCTGTCTCCAAATCTCCTGATCTCTCTCCCTTCCCTTTGGGGGCCCCAAAACTACTCAACTCAGACTCTGCTGGCTCTACCTCCTCTTCCCGAGGCTCCTCCCGGCCCGGTTAGCAGCTTCTCTGTCAGGGACAACTTCTCGCAGGTGTGCACAGACTTCTAGCAATCGCTTCAGGCAACTTTGGGTTGGGTGGAAAGCCATATAAGGAGTGGAGGCCTGGGGTACTATGAAGCAGCCCAAAGCACAGGGCACCCCCAAAGCAAAGAGTGATCTCAGAAGCTTTGCTCCACTGCAGCCCTTAACTAAGAGGCCCTCGGCCCCCTCTACCTTCCCAGCATCTGAAAGCTACCGTGGGTGTGTCCCCTGAAATCCTCAAGTCCTTGATTCTCAGCAGACTCCCCCCCATCCCTTCTTCTCTTCCCCAATCCCGTTTCCTTCTTCCTTTCCCCTCCCCTCCCCCCCTCCCCTCTCCACAGCCCAGCGTTCAAAGGCCAGGTGGAGGCATCTGGACGTTTCCAATCTCCTGCCTATCCCGGTCCTTGGAAAGGAGGCCCTACTGGGGGCTGGAGTCACCGGGGGGTGCAAGCAGAAGGGTCCTTCGATGTCACCTTCGGGTGGGAACAGGCTTGTGGCCTGATGGCCAGGGCTGGGACCCCCTGGGCCTCCAGCCTCCACACCTGGGGCCTCTGCTCCTGAGCATGGGGACGGATGAGTTTCTCATGTCCTCAGCCTTTCCACCCTGTCCACGCCTGAACTTGGCCCTGCCACCCACAGAAGCCGCCCCGCCCCCTGTCTCTCCATCTCCCAACTCTCTCCCCTCCCTGCCCCCTCCCCCAGGTTCCCAAGTGTCACTCCAGCACGGGTGGGGGTGCTCGTTCCAGCTCCGATAAAACTCAAGAGTCAGCTGGCGTGAAATGAAGAAATATGGCTCCCGGTAAATATTTATTTTCTATCAGAAATTAGCAAACCAAATGTAATTAAAAACAACTGTGTGTGCCATCTCCACTCCCACCCCCAACCCCAAGTGGAGAAAATGACATCTCGGAATAGTGACTCATAAAGACCGGGTCCTAATTAGCAGGCTGCCCACTGCGGCGGGCCGCCACCCTCAGACTATGGGGAAGAGCCTGTGCCAGCGTGGGATCCCTCGGCCAAGGCAGCCTCTTGGGGGTCCCTGGCCCTCCTTCCTTCCCTGCACAGGGCTGAACAGAGTCCTACTAGGAGAGAGAACCAAACAGACCCCTGCACAGTGCGCCCGCTGGGGAAGGCCGGACAACTCCAATCTCTGCCTGGTTCTCCCCTCCCCCCCACCACAAGGCAGGCCACAGGGGCTGCTGGTCAAAGACATTGGCTTGGAAACCAGCAGACCTCCCCCCTCCCCCCATGCCCTCATTTTCTATCTGGACTTCGTCTACCTTGCAGATTCGTCAAAAATGTAGGAATTGCTTAGCGCTGGTGGCTCACGCCCGTCATCCTAGCTACTCAGGAGGCTGGAATCTGAAGATCACAGAACAAACATCCAAGGCCTGTGAACACTGTCCCTGATTTGTACTACTCTGCTTTGTTGAGCACCTACTATATGCAGTTGCAGAACCGTGCTTTGTTCCTGCTTCCCCCAAGGAACCTCAGCTCCCAAGCCGAAGTTGGGGAGCAACAGGGTGGGCACAGATCTCAATACCCACTGCTGTGTCCCTCCCCTTAGCCTACCTGAGCACTGTCACATGGGGAAACTACCTTCCAGAAACCTGGCTTGTCTCCAGACAGCAATGCTGTTTTAAAAGCCAGTAGGGTAGAGTCCAGCCTGCTCCATCATATGCACCTACCTTTCTGCGCTGGGTTCCTCTGTGCCCGCTGACAACATGCCTGAGAGCCTCTCCACCCCTCCCCACCTACCCCCTGCGGTACACCAGCCCTACTTCCAAGCGCTTTCTCTCCAGAGCAGCCCAAACCACCCCACCTGGTCTTGCAAATTCCACCTCTTCAGGAAGCCTGCCCAGATTGCTTCAGTCCACTCAACTCTGCTTCCTAGCTCTATTTGCCTTCAGCTCTGTGCGCACGGCTTCGCACACTGGGTATGATTGTTCCTTGTCAAACAAATGAAGTATACCTTCTTCCCTCCCAGAACTCAACTGCGTTCACTTAACTAGCTGTGCAACCCTGACCAAGTTGTTTAACTGCTCTGAGTCCTGACTTCCCTACCCTGTGAATCATGGCAAGGAGAGAAACATCTCTCAGGCTGGTTTCGAATGAAGGAGCAGGGATAGAGGAGCTATTGGACAGGCTGCCAGGCTCCTGCTGGAGAAAGCAGGCCGTTGGGCCCTTTGCCTGGTGCCCACTCTTCAGCCTGCCCAGCCCCGCCCCTCTCCTGGATTGGCCCTGCCCTTCTGTGGGGAACTGACCCCAGCAGTCCTGTTCTGATTCCAGTGGTGGGGACTTCTCTTGCTCCACCCCTTTGCCACTCAGTGATTGGTAGAGGAATGAGCACATGCTCACAGCTGGGCCAATCAGAACTCTTCCCTGGGATTTTTGAAAAGAGGTTCAGCTCCTTGAAAGGGGATCTGCTGTAAGGCTTGAGGGGAAGAGGTCATTGCCCCCCCCCCAGTCCCTGACCTGTGAGGGTCAGAGAGACATGGAGACCGGAGGAGGAGGGGGTGAGTTTTGGTTGTCTCGAAGGCTCTTCTGCCTGATGCTCCAGCCCTTCCTGACCACGAGAGATATTCTGAATTCTTCATTCGCCTTGATTCAGTCATTTCAACCAGGTTTCTTCTATTTACTTCTCATCAAGTTCCTGACCAGCACAGACAGCCCAGTTGGCGGGGAAAAAAAACAAAATCTTTGTTCTATTTGCTAGTGACAGAAGGCCCAGGACTCCCTGGATAGAAAAGGGAAGTAAGAGGGGCCCTCTGAGCTTTTCCTAAGGGAACTTCCTGCTTTCCTTCCTCACAAAGACTATCATGGACAGAACTTCTGACACACAAGAAGGCAATTAGTGCTCAAGAAGAATTTCCCAGCAGCTCAGAGCCAGAGGCTTCACAGATGCTAGTGTTCAGCCGATGTAGTGTGTATGTGTGTGTGTGTGTGTTCATGGACATGGCTGGAGATGTGAGGTGTCAGGTGGGGTGGCCTGTCCCTAACCAACGGGTCCCCATCCAGCTAGCTGGGAGATTACAGGAGGTAAAGGCCGCCCAGGGCCTCCCTCAGGCCAGCGGAGATGGGGGAGGTGCCTGCTCCCTGTCTGCCCGGCTATCATTTCAATGCATTCTTCAGACTGCTCAAGGAAAATTGCCTCTTTAATTGGCTCTTCTCTCGAGCAAGCTGTAATGAGGCTAAACTTCACTCCCAGGGTGCTTAAACACCCACGAGCATTACTGGCTGCCATCTGCAGGCTTGGGGCACCCATCAGCGGCACCGCAGCGAGGTTCGGGGGTGGCGGGGGTGGGGTGGGGAAAGCATTCCTGTCCTGCGTTGAACTGAGAAGCCCACAGCCTGTGTTCCGTGTGAGAGAACGCACGGTGAAGGAGCTTTATAGGGGTGCACAGAAGAGCAGAAATCCGGCTAGCAACGAACCCCACTCTGATGGGAGATAGTGCTTTGTCCTCAGGGAGCTCCAATCTGTCCTCAGGGAACCCCCATGGAGGGAGACACCGAGAGCAGAGTCCCCTTTTATACCCATCTCAGAAGTCCCAACCTAACGTCTGCCCTGTTCACTGGTCAAAACATGCAAAAGGGCCTCACTGCTCTTTTCTTGTCTTCTTGTTGCCAGGGAGGAGGGTAATACTGAAGTTTGAACTGAGGACCTTGAACTTGCTAGACAGATGCTCTACTACTTGAGCCAGGCCCCCAGCAACTGCTTGCTTTAGTAATATTTCAGATAGGGTCCTATAATTTTTGCTCAAGGCCAACTTTGAACCATGATTTCCACACATACACATTCCTGAGTAGCTGGAATTATAGGCCAAAGCTGCCAGTTTCGAGAAGGCACAGTGTATACACACACACACACACACACACACACACACACACACACACACACACACACACACACACACACACACACACACACACACACACACACACACACACACACACACCTTGTTTATGGGACCTGAACTCTGGGCCTGATCACTGTTCCTCAGCTCTTCAGGTCAAGGCTAGCGCTCTACCACTTGAGCCACAGCACCACTTCCAGCTTTTTCTGCTTATGTGGTGCTGAGGAATTGAACCCAAGGCCTCATGCATGGGAGGCAAGCGCTCTACCACTGAGCCACCTTCCCAGCCCTGTTTGTTTCTTTGTTTGTTTTTCTGATCTGTCTTTTGATGAAGAGTTGCCAGGTCATGGAAAAGCTGTTATTTAGGACCAAAGAATTTCCTTTGGGCTACATTGGAACATACAGTCTCCTACACATCCTTGGACTCTTCATTCATTCATTTATCAGACTCTTACAGCCCCTCATCACTGGCCCCCCTTCCTCTACATTCTGGGGCTCAGTTGGGGAGGGAGGACATGAGGGGAAAGATGGGAAAGGAAGAGAGTGACTGACAACTGACCCAAAACGTAATGTGGCTGAACTCATGCCCCTTCTGTGTGAAGTCCTGTCTGGACGGAGCAGGTGTTTACAAAGGCATCTAGGCATGCATCCTCTCACGAGATCAAGAGAAGCCTGAAATCTGGGGCCCAGCCTTGGTACCTAACGTAGTGCTTTCCATTTAGAATCATTCACTATGTCTGTTGGATGAATGAATAAGTTTAAAAACAAAATCCCTGAGACTTTTAGTTGTCCACCCTCGCCAATATTTGTTCTCACCTTTAAAGGAAAATAAAACTGCTTTAAAGGAAAAGGAAAATTGGTAGCTTAAGCACATGGCATTCTAAAATGAAGTATATGTTTTGGACAATGAGATGCATGCGCGGTGTGGGGCGAATCACTTCCGGGACAGATCTTTAAAAGGGCCGGCCAGGCCCTCCTTCCACCTCCTCTCTGTCCCCCAGCTGGATGTGAGACAATGGTGAGGAGTCTTGGACTGTGTGAACAGGACAGAGCAGCTGCTGCGAAGGACATCAGCATCTTGGATATGGCAAGCGGCCATTCCAAACCTTGATGACTTATACTCCGACTGTTATACAAGAGAGAAATGCATTTCTATTTAATTTAGCTATTTAGTTATTTGGTGTCTCTGTTAGAGATCTGAACTTCTATGTTAATCTGTATGGCAAGAAGGCAACATGGTATGGGAATGAGTTCAAGTGGGTGGAGGGCACATCTAAATGTCACCTATTAGGTGACAGCAAAGACACCCAGTGACACCAGTCACTCAGAGAAAATTTAACTCTCATATTTTGAACCTAGCAAAGAAGTTTGGAAGAGGTGTTTCCATGGATGGGCTGCAGCAGTGATCCAGGGACTCCAGGTTCATTCTACCTTTTTGTTCTACCATCCTCAGGGCTGGGTTTTGTCCTTGATCATGGAGCCTAATGTCACAAGATGGCTACCACTGTTCCAGGCATTCCAACCTCTTCCAGTCAAGCCCATGGACAGAAAGCAGGAGGAAGGGGGTTCAGGTGGTAAGATAGAAAAGTCCTCCAGTCCTCCGGAGTCTCCTTTCAGCAGAAAGAATAAACTTTCCCCAAAGCCCCCTGCGGACTTTTCCTTATATGTCATTTGCCATCACTGACTCCATCATCTTTAAGGGAGGCTGAGGGACACTTAAGAGGAGGAAGACGGGGGTGGGGGGGTGGGGGGTGGGAGGGGGTGAGAACGAGCAAGAGGGATGTGTGGAACCCCCTGTGTGGGAGGGGGGTCCAGCGCCAGGAGGTGGGGACTTCAGAAGCATGGGGCCCCAGAGACTGGCCACCTGCACCCCAGCCCCTCTGGTGTGTGTGGGGGGGGAGCGAGGTCAGCAGGTCATTCCCACCCCCCCCCTTGTGCCTCCCAGGAGCCCCTAGAAGGGTAGGGTCCTGTGTGCTTGGGGGTGAGGGATCTATCCAGGACCTTTTCTGCTCAAGATGTATACTAAGAGCTCCAAATTCTCCAGCTCCTCATTCCAGAAAGTTCCTCATTCCAGAAAGAATGTTCAAGGCGAGGCCATCGCTGTCCCCCGCCCCTCCCCCCCCAGGCAGATCCAACCCCCAGCCCCAGCTTCCCGAGCTGGGCTCCCCCACCAGCGCTCCTGACACCGGCCCCGCCCGACCCGCGCTGCAGCCCGGCGCCGCTGGTGCGAGCAGGGCCCGCCCCTGGGCCCGGAGCCGAGGCCGAGCCGCCCGCCCGCCGGCTCCGCTCCAGCGGCCGCGGGCTGCCGGGCCAGCCCCCGGGCGCCCCGCCGAGGCTGCGCCCCGGCCCCGCCCCGCCCCCTCCCGGCGGAGGGGAGGGGTAAGCCGGTCCCCATCATCTCGGGGTGCAGGCCGCCTCTCCCCAGGCTGTCTTCCTGGAACGAGGGCCCCCCCCTGTGCCGGGCAGAGACCAGCAGGGACACCGGGGAGTCTGTCAGCGGCTAGAAGGGTCCACAGGGCTCTTGCCCCGTGCCTCAGTTTCCCTACACAGGCCTGAGTCTGGGTGAGAGCGGAGAAGGGGGGTGGGGAGTGGGGAAGGCCGGGGAGCCGCAGTTGCCCCTTCCTCTGGGCCTTTCCTCCTCTGATCTGGGCAGTCACTGACCCAGGGCATTGCAATTACCCGCTTGCTTTAGAGCTAATTACACAGGCCAGGCTGCTAGCGGCTTCACAGCAGGCACACGCGTGTGAGCCCAGCACACTTACGCACACTTATGCTCTTTCACACCCACACAGCTGTGAGGATCACGCCATCGCTTCTGTGTTTTGTTTCTAGAAGGAGTTCTGTGCTTTTCTTTCAAACTTGGCTCCCTAGCCCGTACTTTCTGGCCCTGGTCAATGGAACGCAGTCCTTCGCTCTCCCCTTCCCGCCCAACTGCACGAATGTTTGCATTTGAATAAATCAGCAGGAAGAGGTTTTTGAGTTCAGAGCCCTTTCCCAAACTCTGTGATGGATAATTATAAAAAAAAAATAATGCGATGGACAGAAAGTGACCTTTAGTTCTAATCTATCGTCCCCGATGACGTTTGCCTTTTTCTTTTCTCAGGAAAATAGGTTTCCCTCCCTTGGTTATTAAAAGTAATACATGTTCATGCAAAGATAGCCAGGCAAGACAAAGTCTACAGATGTGAGCCAGAAGCCTCAGAAATTTCATTACTGTTCACATTCCAGTCTTTCAGGCTTAAAAAAAAAAAGCAACACACACATTTCCATTTACACACATATTTTGTATAACAAAAACTGAGGTGGTAACAGTCATGTTCCTTTCTAATCTGCCATTCTCTCCCCACAGTCTGCTCTGGACATCTCTGAATGAGAGCAGAGGCTCCAGTTGGGGTGCCCCTGGCCACTGTCACTCACAGTTGCTTGAGGATGAGAGTGAGCTGGTGGTGGTCGGGGGCTGGGGGCTGCCTGAGGCGGGGTCTGCTTAGAGCTGTGCGGCCAGCTCCACTGGGCTTCCCAGAGCAGGAAGCCCATTCAGCTCAGCTCTGGCCTCAGAGGACCTGACAGAAGTGCGAGGCTCAGAATTGTTCATTTTTGTCCCTAGTTGGAGCCTGAACTCAGGGCATTATATTCTTGCCATGTTTGCTCGAGGCTGGTGCGGTACCTACCACTTGTGCCACAGTTTCCACTTCTGGCTTTTTTGGTGGCTTATTGGAGATAAAGAGTCTCAATGGACTTCTTCCTGGGCTGGCTTTGAAGGGGGATCCTCAGATCTCTACCTCCCCAGTAGCTAGGATTACAGACATGAGCCACAGCGCCCAGCTTGCAACATTTTTAGGGAAGATCCAAACAGCCGAAAAGCCAGGGTGATGAATTCAGTGGTGAGATTCACGTTGGGGAGGGGGGGGGTGCCAGGTTGCCCTCTAAACAGGAAGCCACGCTGGGCGCTGATGGGCTGAGTGCCCAGGAAAGATGCACGCAGGAGGAGAAGGCTGGGGAAAGACGCCTCTGCCCAGGGTTTGGGGTGACTTCAAGGAGAACAGTTTCGACTTTCCTCTCCCCCCTCGGATTTATTTATATACCAGAGCCTCTTTCTCAAAAGGTGTTACAGTAGTTTTCAACAAAGGACGTATGCAAAAAGGTCAGGCAGCTAGAAATAGAAAAGCAGGAGCAGGAATCATTTCCACCTGTAGCAGAGCACTGGCGCCCGACCCCACCCCCCACCCAGGATGGGATCCAGCGTCTCCTCGCACCTGGGAAGGAGTAAGAAAAGCAAGGGACCACCAGGGACAAAGAGGAGTCTGATGAATATACAACCTTCCCTTGCCCCCCAAGCCAGAATTCTGGATTTGCACCCCACCCCCACCCCCCAGCCCTTCTCCTTCTGAATTTTATGAACTGCAGCAGCAACGACATCAACTTTCTGAGCCTCAGTTTTCTCATCTGTTAAGTCCTCATGAGTGGCAGGTCTCTCGCTCTGTAAGTCACCTGACCAACTTGCACCGTTTGCATCGAGATCTACCCTTGCTTGGACAAGGTCAACTGGAGGACACTCATGGTGCTTGGATCACAAAACTCTGCCCCTGGGAAGGGGTGGTCACTTGAGGAAGGGTCAAAGAAGGGAGTCTTATAGTGCCTACCACCCATTCCCCAGTGGGTGAATCCGTAAGCTCTAGAAATGGCAGCTCCCAGGTAGCCCTGTTTTATATTTACCATCCCTCCCTCCAATCCAGCTGATTGGATCAGGGTGGATCCTGACACCAGGGCAGCCAATCAACAGGTGACGCTAATGATTACCCATGGCTGGGCACAAAATGGTGGGAGAGTCTCTAGAGAGGTTGAGTCAGTAAAGGCTGGCAGCTGCCTGAGTGGGAGCAGAAGCCATTAACGCCTGAAAAGCTGAAGCTGTTAGTAAAGCCAGTCAGAAAGAGGAACTGTGACGGGGTGTGTGCGTGTGTATGGGGGAGTGGCTGACTCAGGCAGGATGGCTACCTGTGGCTCTTATAATAAACAGCTCAGCCCGAAGGGCTTTGCACAAAGGTTCACTGACTTCGTTCCAAGACTTGGTTGGTTGGAAATTCAGGCAGTGCCGATCAGGAGATTCTTCTCCCAGTGTGGCACTGGCGGAGGTGTTTGGCTGGCGGATGGGTTGTTCTGAAAGGTCCAAGGTGCCTTCATGGCTTAAGATGAGCAAAAGCAAGGGCCCCAGGGAAGGATGCAGCCTGGGGCTGCTGAGATTTTGAGGGGAGCAACTGTGGGCATCTGGGGGTGATCATGAGAACATTTCAAGCACCGTGCTAACTTGATGCTCCTTTCTCCTGTTTCCCTTCCTTAGACCTTCTAAGTCTTCCATTTTTACTTAACATTTTTTTGTTTACTTTTTCTTATTTTTAAGGTAAGATCTTGTTCTGTAGCCCAGGCTCTCCTCCAATTCCTGATCTAGCTGGTTTAGCTTCCTGGGTGCTGGGGTTACAGGTAGCACCATGATACCCAGTTAGATTTTTTTTGGGGGGGGGTCCGGTCGTGGGGCCTGAACTCTGGGCCTGGGCGCTGTCCCTCAGCTCTTCAGCTCAAGGCTAGTGCTCTACCACTTGAGCCACAGCGCCACTTCCAGCTTTTTTTTTCTTTTTGCTTATGTGGTGCTGAGGAATCGAACCCAGGGCCTCAGGCATGCAAGGCAAGCGCTCTACCACTGAGCCACCTTCCCAGCAGATGTTTTTGTTTTTTAAGATGTCTTCCCTGCAGCCCCCAATCCTCTTTGATAGCACCATTTTCTTTCAGAGCCTGAGTTACATCCATAATGATAGAGTTCGCATAATGTCCACCTCTCCCATGAAACAGATTCCATGAAGGCAGTAAGTGGTCAGTACTTGTGGAGTGAACAAATGTGTAAGGACAGACTGAGACACCATCTCCGAGGACCCCTGGAGCTCAGGTGGCAAGAAGAGAGGCTGTCCTGGGAGGCTGCAGGAGTCTTCCAGCCTCTTCCCTCCCCCAGCCCAGTCTGCCCCCTCCCGCCCTCCACCTGCCCCCCACCTGGCCACACACACAGCCGGAGCCCGGGCGCTAGAACACTGCAGCTTTATTGATTGAAACAACCGCGTCCGCAACTAGAGGTTACATTGGGGGCTCGGGAATGGGGCCGTGGGGAACAGAGGCTGGGTGGAGACGGAGAGCAAGGCAAAAGGGTGAGAATAGGGTCACGTGACTAAAATCACAGCCCCCCAATGTGTCTCACCCGTGAGTGGGGGGGTCTCCTGTTGTGCTTTTACCTTGGTGGTAGGATAGGGGTCAGACACGCAGGCCTGAGCAAGAGGGGTTCTGGCTTTTCTCCCAAGTCGTTGAGGCCCAGGGCTGGAGTGGTTTCCTCCTGCCTGTCCTTCAGGGTTGGGGATAAGGACTTGGTGAGCCGGCTGTCCTGGGGCAAGGGGCTCCCCCACAGCGCTGGGCTGAGATGGGCTGATGTGGGGGATGGCAGGGGAGGGCAGGGTGGGAAGGAGGCCCCGGGCAATGAGGGCAGGCCACAGGAGGGGGGAGGGCCAGCGGGGAGGGGGTGAACAGGTGCCATCTCTCTGGGGCACTGGTTAGACCTCTGCATCTGTTTCTAAAAGTCAAGGGATTCCCCAGGAAAGAACCATCTTCCCACCCAACACACTCACACACGCACACACACATACCGCTGTGCATGTACCACACACCACAAGCACAGCTCACACACGTGCACACGATGCACCCAGCACGAACTCAGAGATGCCTCCCTGCCTTTGAGAGAATCCAGCCTCAACCAGCAGCCTGTGGTGACCTTCAGAGCAGTTTTGTCCATCCCATCCCCCAGGATGGACAGACAGATAGATGGTAGAGTCAGGCCTCCTCAGCTCTCTGGTCCTTAGGAGGCCAGCAGGCTGAGGACATGCAGACAAGCGGACCTGCGGACCTCCGTCCCTAGCCCAGGCCCTTGAGAAGACAGAGGGGAGGGGGTTGGAAGGAGTCTCAGCCAGGGTGGGTGACGTTGGCAGTAGCCCTGTGGCCCGGCCTTCCAGGGGGTGGGAGCAGAGGCCATTCAAAACCAACATTAGGGCTGCACTGTAGACCACGCCCACCTGACGGCCAGGCACAGGGAAAAGGAGGATGATGGGAAAGGGGCAGGCCCATCACCGAGAGCAAGGGTGGAGGAGCGTCCCAGGAGGAGGAGGCTCCCTACTCGGATGGGACAGGAGAAGAGAATGGATGATTCCAGGCGCTGGAAGGCCAAGCGTGTGGTCTCAGGGTTCCCTTGCTGCCCCGCCTCCCCCCACACAGGGTAGAAGGGTCCCAGCACCCTGAGGGCCAACTCCACAGACCCTGTTTTAAGGCCACAATATGCCTCAGTCACCCTGACCCAGAGGGTGAGGCTGCCACTGGGGAGAGACACTGGATCCAGCCAGCCTGGTCTCCCCAGGGCTGGGGGTATTCGTGGGCCACCCAGCCTGGTACGTCAACACGGGCACACAAGTCATCTGGGGATGCATTAAAACACCCACAAACACACACACACAGACTCACAGCCCCTACACGCCTGCACACAAGACACATACCCCAGCACCTCAGCCTCTCTGCACACAAGCCTGGTGATCCCAGGCCACGCTTTGTGAAGTAGGGCTGCTCTGGCATGCAGTCACCCCCTCTCCACACACACTGGAACCCAGGGACATCACGCCTCACACACAGCCGTTTCTGTGCCCAGGTCTATGGACAGAGTCAGACAATGCAGACGAGCGCAGGCCGCAGCTCAGCCAGGACGGGAAGGATTATCTAGCGGGTCCCACGGAGTGGTTTCCATACTAGGCTGGCATGGGCGAGAGGAGGGAGAGGAGTTGGGGCTCAGAGGAGGAGCTCACAGTCTAGTTGGGACAACAAGCGTACAGATGGGGTCATTAGGAAACAGTGCCTGGCAGACGCGATGGAACCTGGAATAATTCACCATCCCACCGAGGCCTTGGGTGGGCCAGGAAGACAGCCATGCTGGTTGGGTACCGAGAAAGCTCTGCTGCAGCCTGGCCTGGCCACGCATAAGCTGTTGGTGATGATGACAGCACAGGCCTGGCAGAGCGAAGACTAGGCTGTGTGCGCCTCGGTTCTCCGCCTGCTTCCTGGCACTGCAGCGCTGGCCTGGGCTCCAGGCCTCTTCCATGCAGCTGTCCCCACCAAATGCTCCGGGAGGAGCCCCAGGACACCCCACCTAAGGTGCTTTGCCTTCAGCAGGGTCATCTATAAGCGCTCTGGGGTCCATAGGGAGTAAAGGGTGGGCGCTAGGCTCGGGGCAGGTGGCTGGAGGCTAGACTGGGGTAGGAAGCAGTCTGGCCAGTACCCCACAAGTTAGATGTCACCAGAGAGGATGGATGCGCATACTGACATACACACACCCCTATGGAGATAGGGTACAGACTCAGCCTTAGTCAGATCCATGAACCACACACATCACTTCTTACACACACAGACTGCTTGCACATACACACCCATGCCACCTACACACACACACTCATGAAGACTCACCCTGGGAGGGGCTGGGGCTCCTCTCTTGTACAGACGGCTGGGTGGGGGCTGGGAGGGGGATGCTAAGGAGAGATCTAGAGTCCATCCTGTCCATCTCAGGCTCCGATCCAGGCCCAAGGGCCAGGAAGCCCCTTCACAGGAACAAAGAAACTGGCAACCACTCCCATCACCCAGCCCCGCCCAGACTGGGGGGGGGGCCCACTCCTCCGGGTGTTCTGCCCTCCCCATCCACACTCTGTCCACAGCACCCCGTCAGGCCAAACATGTAGGAAATGGAGGCCCCACTCCATCCACCTGGAAGCAGCAGGATTTCTCCTCTGTCCCTCTCAAAGTGAAGCCTTCCCAGGTCCTCTGAATCCCAGCTGAGGGCAGAGGTGGGTGTCGGGGTGGGAGGGGCTGTGGCCTTGGGAACCCAGTGGCTGGTGCAGGGGGGTGAGGGGAGGGGTCAGGAGCTCCAGATGTCCAGGCCCAAGATCTCCTGTTCAGTCCCCTCCAAGGGAGCACAGTGAGGAGGGACTATGATGTTCCAGAAACAGAGTAGAAGGATCTCCCCCCCCTTCCCCTCATTCTGGAACAGTCCAGTGCAGCAGGTCCCCCTTCCTTGTTGTCCCCCTCTGGATGGGGACCATCACAGAGCTCAAAAAGTCACCCTTGGCTCTCCTCTGTCCTAGGAGTCCCAGAGTCTGACCGGGAAGGGGCTCCTGTGTCTGCCCACTCCGGTTCCCTTCAGGCAAAGCCGTGGGGCTGGCATTCGGCTTGAGCTAGGAGACCGGGGAGGGTCGGAAACACTGCAAGCGTCACCGGGACAAGGCTCACGTCACGTGGAGGTCCCTGGGGACGCCGGTCAGGCGAGTCCCCTGTCTCCGCAGTAAAGAAGGTGCTGGCAGGGCGGATAGAAACTTGTGCTTTAATATATTCTCTGTGTGGTGAGTGTGTGGGTGTGTGTGCGTGTGTGGAACAACCGTGTCCAGGGCCTCGTGCCGGCCGGCCTCTGTCTTTGTCCGTGGCTCACCCCCACAGCGGAGCGGAGCCCCTCTCCCCGGCGGGCCGGCCCTGCCCTGCCCCTGGGCACCCCGGCTGGTGGGAGGTCAGTCTTTGGTAAGATGTGGACACTTTGGTGTGCCGGGGACGGGGTCGGGGGAGCCAAGAAGCTCTCATCATCTCTGCAGCGCCAAGAGGAAGATAGCCACGGGCCCCCAGAACCGCGAGCAGGACTGGCAGGGTGCTCGGCTGCCCGGCATCACCACCACTGCAGTGAGAGAGAGAGAGAGAGAGAGAGAGAGAGAGAGAGAGAGAGAGAGAGAGAGGAGAGGAGAGGAGAGGAGAGAAGAGGAGAGGCAGGCGGGTTGGCTGGGGAGGGGGAGGCCCGAAGGGTCGGGTTGTTCAGTGTGCATAGGCGTGAGGAGGTGTGGGGTGAGGGTTCATTCAGCCTGCACACAGAGGTGAATTGGCCTCAGTTTCCTTATCTGTAAAATGGGTCCAATAGCATGAGATACCCCAGAGGGCCCTGGTGAGGACTGGGTGAAACAGCAAAGTGGGGTTTTTAGAGAATGTGTGGGGACACCTGGCCTCCCACGCCTGAAGGCATAGGGACCCAAGAAAGGGGCTCAGCCCCAGCCACAGAGGCGCTGTGAGACTTGTGAACAGCTTGCACACTCCCAAGGAGGGGGCCGGGTGGGGGGAGGCCGAGCTATGCCCGTGTGGGCACACATTCACAGACACGCCGTCCCGCCCCCCAGCACTGCCAACCCTCACAGCCCCACGCATGCCTCCCCGCGCCCTTCTCCACCCTGGCACCTTTATTGGGGTCCATGGGCTTCCGTGGACACTCTCCTTTCTTCAGAGTGACGTCATCAATGGCAATGTCGCCTAGGTAGCCCGAGCCTCGAACTCCCTCGAAAATAATCTGAGGTGGGGGTCAGAGGGCAGGGGTTGGGGAAGTTCAGCTGCATCCCTGCCATCCACCTGCAAGCCCTCCATACCCTGCTGGCTTCCTCCGCCCCCCAAGCGGGCAGGGGAGGGCTCCCCACAGGGCGGCCCAGGCGGCTGGCCAAGGACTCACCTGGAATGGCCCGCTGGGGTTGATGGGGACGTGGGCCTGCTGCCACACGTTACCCTTATTGCCGCTGAGCGACCAGGCGTGCGTGTCCAGGGCTCCTTTATTCCGTGACCGCACCAGGAGGTTGAGGGAGCCTGTGGTGGTGAGAGGAGCAGGGGTGCTGAGAATCCCCCCCCCGCACCCACCCTGGAACTTTCTCCTCATCCTCACTCAGACCCCTTCACCCCTCCACCACCTCGCAACCACAACAGTGGGGAAGAGGGCGGCGGCCTGCAAATGTTCCTTTCTTCCTGTCCCTGCTAATTACTAAATCTGTCCCTCAAACACCCACAGCCGGTCCCTGAAGTATGTGTGTTGTGGAGGGAGGGGAATTGTCCAAGGCTATCTTAAAACACACAGCCAGAACAAGGTTCAAGGCACACCCCAATAATATGTGATTTTCTGAGGGGAAAGAAGGAATTCAAATATTTCCCCCCCTATTTATGTATGTTTTGTGTGCTGAAAAAAGTCAGCCCTTCCAACCCACCCAGGATTTCTCTATAATACTGACACTCAGGACAAAGCGGAAACTTAAAAAAATAGAGAGAGAGAGAGAAGGGGGGGAGGGAGGGAGGGAGGGGCGGGCGAGAGAGATAATCTAAAGAAAAGATACTAATTAGTCTGCAAGCTATATGGCTGTGATAAAATAATGAGAGAGAGAGAGAGAGAGAGAGAGAGAGAGAGAGAGAGAGAGAGAGAGAGAGAGAGAGAGAGAGAGAGAGATGCTGGAGACACTAGCCTGGGGGTACTGAGCCCATCTGCCACAGCCCCCAGGATCTGCAATTGGAGGACTGGAAGAGGAGGGCTCATGGCTTGGCTAAGCGCACCCAGACAATGCCAGTGCCTCTCCCTGCCCCTTCCAGCTTGCCTCCAGCTCCCCAGTGGCACAAAAGAAAGACCTGGCTCTGAGGGAAAGGAAATCAATCTTAGGTGGTGCCTGGTGGCTGGCATTTCTATGGCACTGCCCACAGACAATGCTGCACCATCTGTGACACCAGATACAGACCCCTCCCCGGCGGGGCAGGGCCACCAAATGTTACCTGCCCGGGATGAAAGGAGTTGGCTGGGACAATGAGAGCCAGCCAGACCCAAGGTCGAGGGACAGCTGGTGCCCAAAGCTGCCAGGCAGGGCGGGAAAGAACAAAGGGAAGACCCCCCCCAGCAGGAACAGCCCCTTCCCAGCGGCAGAGCCTGGTCTGGAGAACAGAGCCTGGACGGCTCAGGCACGTGTGGCCTCACCAGCCAGACACAGCCTTTAAAGGGCTATGCCGCGTCCAGAACAGCAGCCAAACACCCAGGGTCTCCGAGGTTCTGATTAATCCCACCCCCAGCTTGGTCCCTGCCCCATCCCCCTGGGGTCTGGTGTCAACCCCTTTCCCCCCTTTATTCCTTCCCAACTAACTCCCCCAGCCCCGAGAGCCCTGAAGGGCAAGCATGATTTTTTTTTTTTGTACTAAGAAAAAAAAAATCTAGCCTGGCATCAGTGAGTCACACCTGTCATCCTAGCTACTCAGGAGGCCGAGATCTGAGGGTCACGGTTCAAAGCCAGCCCAGACAGGAAAGTCTGAGAGATGCTCATCTCCAATGAACCACTGGAAAACCGGAAGTGGTGCTGTGGTTCAAAGTGGTAGAACACTAACCTTGAGCAAAGAAAAAAGAGCTCAAGGACAGCACCCAGGGCATGAGTTCAAGCCTCAAGAGCTCCCCACCCCAACCCCCCCAAAAAACCCTAGCCAGGTGTGATGGCTCATGCCTGTAATCCTAATTACTCAGGAAGCTGAGATCTGAGATCACGGTTCAAAGCCAGCCAAAGCAGGGAAGTCCTTGACTCTAATCTCCAATTAATCACACACAAAAAAGCTGACAGTAGGGCTGCGAGTCAAGTTGTGAAGCGCCAGCTGTGAGTAAAAAAAACAACAACTAAGGGATAATGTCTAGGCTGATTCCAAGCCTTGGTATTCACACACGCGCACACACACACACAAAATTTTCAGCCCCCTTTCAGCACCTGACAGGTTCTCTGCTCAGGGCTTCCAGGCATCCCCTGACAGACGTCAGCCAGAACCCAAGAGGCTTACCTTGCACTGAGAGTGAGCCCAGCTCGCTACTTTGCATCCAATCTCCCTCACTGCCTAGAACCAACCAGGGGTGTGAGCTCACACCTGGTCCATGAAGTCCTCCACTGGCCCGAGATGCCCTCATCCCCACACCAGGATCCCCCACCCCCACCATGATCTCCTGGTCAAGTCCTCCTGGGTCAAAGTAGTGCCGAAATGCAACCTCCTCCAGGAAGCCTTCCTAGACTCCAGCCAGGGAACCCGTGATGTACCCCGTGAACTCATCCCTGAAGCCCACCCGCTCACTGTCCTGCGGGCGGGGGCATGGGGCTCCTCAGTTTCCTACATCTGTGAGAGGGAAGATGGGGACCAAAAGCCTATCTGCTCTCACTAATAAAGGTAAGAAGAGGGGTTGGAGGCGTGGTTCAGGTGGTAGAGCAGCAGACAATGGGAGAAAGCAGATACTGAGTGTCAGTACTGAGTTTGAGTTCTGGTTTCAGACAAAAATCCAAAAGGGGAGGGAGGGTAGGAGTCCCAGGAGATTTGCTCTTAAATCTAGTCTATTGTTGTCTCTGAGATGTGAGGGCCTCTAGTTGGCAGGTCTGGGAAGGGAGGGTTTGTTATTGTTGGTTTGTTTTTAATTAGGACACCCTTTTGAAATTCATCACTTTCTCTACATCTCCAACAGCGCCGCCTCCTGCCTTCACCTCAGGATCATCGAGTGGGGCAGGTTTCCCTGCTATGAGCTGCTCAGAACCTGTCCTTCTAGCCATGGCCACAAGCTCCTACCTGATACCCCGTGTAGTCCCATCCGTCTCTGACTCATCCATCTCTTGCACCACATCCCGCATTTCTGGCCCAGGGCAGGAGCGCTGGGTTGGAGTACCAGCTCAAGGGTTGCAGTGCAGCAGTGCTGCCTGGGCTGGCCTCCCAGAGCTCACGCCCACCCACCCCGAGGAAGCGGCACTGGCTCTCAGGGCTCTGAAGGAGGCACTTTGCATCGACAGAGTTGGGCAGACCTAGACTGTTGTACTGTGTGGTCTTGGGCGAATGCTTAACTGCTCTGGGTTGTTATGGATACAGCCTAGAACCTGCCAGGCTCTCAGTAGACACGCGTGCAGAGTTCTCCGCCCCTCCACCGAGTTTTCCCATCCCCTTCCTGCAGGAGCCTCTTTATTCGCAGACCCAGGGAGCCGGGCTTATTCAAAACCCCAGCTGCCTCTCCATTTCTCCCCTTGGCCTATCTGTGGCTCATACCCTATGCAAGGTGCCGTGGTTTAGTGAAGCTGGCGTGCTCAGCCTCGGCCTCGGGGGGCCCTGTTCCCCTCTTCGGGCAGTTGCAGCACCCACGCCCTTGTCCCTACTCACCGATGTGCTTCCCGTACATGTGGTAGAAGAAAGACACGCAGTAGAACTTGGCGCTGGCGTTGTAGAGGGGGCTCACCAGCCGGGCGCGGTCCCCCAGCTCCCGGGGCCGGGAAGTCTCTATGAACATGTAGTAGCCTGCAGGGGACAGGAAGCTGCGCCAAGACTCCCCACACACACACCCGCACCCGCCCAGGCCAGCCAGCGCCCCCCTGCCCGACATTTGGGGACCTTGCTCCGGCTCCCCAGCTCCTCCCAGGCCAGGGCACCCGACGGCAGGGTTCTCAGTGCAGAATCTGTCTTCTTCCAGATCCCCAGTCAGAACAGACTCTGCCCCCTCAGACGGGGGCTCCCCCCCCAACCCAGGACAGGTCTTGTCCTACAGCCCAGAGCCCTCTAGGACAGGTGGCATTTCCCTCCCTCCTCAGACTGGGGCTCCATGGGCCTAGATTACCCCCCCCACACACCCGTGCGCAGCCACTGAAGCGATCCCTATTCCTAGCAGCAGCTCTTATTCTCACCCTCCGGGGTTCCACTGATGTCAGTGGGGGGGCCGGTATTGGGGGAGCGCTTGGGGTTCTGGGTGAGGGCGTTCTGCCGCGTCCAGTCAAAGTTGTCCGTCAAGTCCTGGGTGTAGCCACAGATCTTCTCGTCCTCAAAGTGGCAGGTGTTATCTGCATGGAGGGGGACAAGGGGCAGGGTGGCGTAAGCAGGGCTGGCCTGGGCCCCTCTGATCCAACCCAGCCTCCCTCACCACCCCAACGTGGCCCCCAACCAGCTCAGCAGCCAGCCCAGGTTCTCACGGCCCGAGAGACAAGGTACCAGGACACGGAGCAGGACTTGCTGGCGCCCCGGCCTCTCCTGACACGAGAGAACCCAGTGCGGAGTTTTAGACACGCCTCGGGAGATGCACAGGCCTTCAAAGGGAGTCAATGAGGATGAATTACAGCTGTCAAAATAGCTTTATGATCTTCTATATAATAACTGGGCTTCTTTACTCTCTAATTAAATCACAAAGTCTCGTGGTAGGCCTAGTTACGACCACAGTTCAGAAATAGTGATGGATGCTGGTGTTATTTAGAGATAGCGGCAGCACCTGTAAGGTGACAGGCACACTTTGGATTCCGGCCCACGGGAGCAGCCACAGGTACTGAGAATTCTACTGCGCTCTGGCGCCTGTGCTCACTGTGGGATCTGAGAAGCTTCTGCTAGAAGCCAGGGGAAATAAATAAACAGTAATTGCTCTCGAGTTCATATAGATCTTGATTCTTTTTTTCTTTCTTTGTGTGGGTACTGGGGCTGAACTCAGGGCCTGGGTGCTGTCCCTTAGCTTTTTCACCTGAAGCTGTCAATCTAAGACTTGAGCCACTTCCAGTTGTTTGTTTGTTTGTTTTGGTAGCTAGAGATGGGAGTCTCATGAACTTTCCTTCCCTGGACTGGCTTTAAACTGCAATCCTCACATCTCAGCCTCCGGAGTAGCTAGGATTATAGTCATTGGCCCCTGACCATCTTGAATTCTATACCCAGATTCGTTAGGGTTCCGTGGATCCTTGCTTACCCCTGTCCCCCGCTCCCCAGCCCTGGGAAATGGGGTGTGGATTTGTCTGTCTTCCTTTGTTTTCTCTAGGTGACTGAACACTACTCCCCATCCTCCCACCTCCCACCCCAGAATAAATCCTGGATGCAAAGATCCCCTATCCGGCCCCTGAGGTTGAGGCAGGTCCCCTGGTCCCTCTCTGTGGGGTCACAGGGACAAGTCACTTTCTCTAATCTCTCGAAGCTCCTCCCTCCCACAAGGAGAGCCTGTGTCCTTAAGGGAAAGGGAAGGGAGGGGAGCAGAGGTCTTACCCGACAGGCTCGGAGAGTTGATGGCTGGAAAGCAAGCAAGGAAACCAAGTCAGAAGCCAAGTGTGAGCTGTAGCAAGGTCTCCCAGATTTCTACTGGGACATTATAAGAGCGTACACCATGGGGAACCCCAAGTTCAGGAGCAATGTGAGGTGAGTCCTCCTGTACCTCCCCTTCCCTTCTCCTCCTGTCCTAATTACCACTGCCACCAGCACCACCAGTCACCTACGCTCTGTATAATGGATGGTGCGGGACGCCGTGTCGCCAGCCCCGAAGGTGGTGTAGGGAGTGAGGCGGATCTCATAGCTGTGTGGTACGCGGAGATCCGTCAGGATGAACTCCAGCAGCTGCCCCTTCTCCACACGCCGGACAGGAATGGCCTTGACCATGGCATTGTGTTGGTTCAACTGCAGATACAGAGAGTTCCCAGATGCCTAGCAGGTCGGACCCTCCCCCAGAGAACCAGCCTTGGTGAGACTTGGGGGCGGGGCAGAAAAAGCACAGGCCTTGGGCCTTGGACATGAGGCCCTTGGTTTCCTCATCTATGAGGTGAGCTCATCCCTTCCAGGTCCAAGGGCTATCTCAATAAAAACAGTGACAGGAACGTTTACCAGACAACTAGAGTGTCTGTGGTATGTGGGGGCGGGGGGGAGGTGCTGTTCTAAGCTCTTGGAGGGTAAACTTGCCAATGCTGAGCAACAGTCCTCTGAGGGAGAAGATTAAAATTGTCCCCGTTTCACAGAGAAGCAAAAAGGGCCAAAGAGACGTAAGCCTGGCCCAGCTCACATAAGCTGTCTTGTAGACTAGCTACTGTCTCCAGAGCCACTCTTCCCCTCCCCAGGCCGAGAGGCACACACAAGGTTTCTGGCCTTGCACTGCAGAGGCCCCAGCCCTGCGTTCTTGACCCAAGAGTGCAATCAGTATTCTCTGACCAGTGCTGGCTGCCCCGGCCAGCTGTCAGGTCTGTACCCAGAGACTGGTCCAGAAGGACCCTGTGGCTAGAGGGTCCCAGCTCCCACTGAGACGTCTAGAACTTCCTCTGCCTCAGAAGAGTTATCTACGAAAGGATCACTGTGTCTGAGCCTGTCAGGCTCAAACTTGCCCCCCTTCTCCCCTTTATGAGCATTTCCAGGATCAGCCACACGGCTCCCCACTGGCCTGACTCCTCCCCCTGGCCCACCTGGCGGACACTGAGTCTGTAGTTGAGGACGGGGTCCACAGCGTCCGGCTCCCTCTGTGTCCACTGCAGCACGTAGGAGTAGTTCTTAGACAGCTTGTGGCTGCGGGTGGGGTTGGGGGTGTCGAAGTAAAACTCCGGGCTGTAGGCTTTGGCTGAGAGGGTGGGGAGGGGGGCATGGGGCCGTGGAGGGGGGGATGGGAGAGACAGAGGGGGAGGCATGGGAGCAGCAGAGAGGGAACACAGGGTATAAAGAGAAAGGGAATTTGGTGAGGAGAGGGATGTTGGGAGTGAGGGGTGGGGAAGAGGGGTGGGGTAGAAGAGAAGATGGAGATGGAAAGGAAGGTTACAAATTCCAGGAGGGGGTGTTGGTGAGAACAGAGAAGAAGACAGGGAAGACAAATTGGGGAGGACATAGGGAAGGAAAAATGCAGAAAGAAGGTTGGGAAAGAGGAGAGAGAAAATAGACAGAAGCAAAAAAAATGGGGGAGATGGGAAGTGTGGGAGAAAGGGGAGAAGGGGAGGAGGTGGGAAATGTCACAGGGGCCTCTGGCTGGCAGGGCTGATGGTGGGAGGGGCAGGGCAGATGGCCAGTGACCTGAGGTCCTAGCCCACACTCATGCACGGAAGGGTTAGAACAAGAGTTAAAGGGGCACTCTGTTAGGGGCTGTTCAGAAAGCCAGGTTCAGGGAAATGGGGGGAAAGGCAGGGGGCTCTTCCCAGAGGGCCATCCAGATAGTACTGCCTATGTTCCTCTAGGCCTTGACTTCCACATCTTTCTGACCCATCCACCTGCAGCCCCAGTCGGCCCTGCCAGAAATGACTTGAGGTGGATGTGAGGCCCAGAGGGATTTCGGGGGGCCAAACAGCCTGCATCCCTAGGGAACAGGAACTGGAGGGCCCAACTCCTCACTGTTCTAGGGAAGCTGGTGAAGAGCATCTCTCCCCCTCTAAGCTACAGCTCCATGCCCTAAGTCCCCTTTCTCCATCTGGGGCCTCTGGGACCAAGGATGTAAAAAGCTGCAGACTGAGATCTAACTGCCTAGGGTGGAGTGTAGGCGAAGCTGGAGGACCAGGAGCAGAGGGCGAAGCTGGAGGACCAGGAGCAGAGTGGGGATTGGTCAGGACTACAGGGGGTGGAGCCTGTGCCTTATGTGGGCGGGGCCGACATGCAAGGTTGCCTAGCCTTTAAAGGCTGGGGGCGTGGCTGCTAGAGGCCCTGGAAAGGGAGTAGGCTGTGGTGGGCGGGGCCTAGGACAGGCAGGGGCGTGGCTGTTAGAGGCCTCAAAGGGACTGAGCTGCGGTGGGCGTGGCTTAGGACAGGTATCTGAAGGCCTAGGAAGGGAAAGGTGGCCACGTCTGGGGAGTCAAAGGTTGGATCTGGGCGGCACAGGGTGGAGCCGGGCGGGCGGGCGGGTCCAGCAGCCCGGGGTTGGCCCGCGTGGGCGCGGGTGGGTGGGCAGGTGGGGCGGGACCGACACAATGCTCACCGGAGACCTGGAAGAGGCAGGTGGCCGAGCCCACGTCGTTGGAGAGGCTGCACTCGTAGCTGCCGCTGCTGTCGCGGGTGAGGGCGTCGAGGCGCAGCTCGGCGTGGTCCGCGGCCTCGGAGGCGGCGGGGACGACGGGCGGGGGCGGCAGCAGCTGCCCTTTGAAGCGCCAGGCGGCCGAGGCGATGCGCTGCGGGCTGCCCCGCAGCAGCGAGCAGCGCAGGAGCACGGGCCGGCCCAGCGCCTGCCGCACGTCCTGGGAGCTGGGCTCCACCTCGGGCGGGACTGGGGGGCGGGGGGGGGGGGAGGGGGTCAGCGACCCGACGCGAGGGGCGCGCGCGCACGCGCACACACACACACCACACACACCCTACCCCGACCCCTGAGCTCCGGGCCCTTCCCTCCCCCCGGCCCAGGTCCCCACGGAGTGAAAGGCGGTGCAGGTTCGAATCCCAGTCATGCCTCTCCATCGAGGTGAGAATGTAGGCCAGTTACTGAACCCTCTGTGCCTCCCTCCCTCCTATTTGTCATGGGGGGGGGGGGATAATAGAATCTGTTCCTAGGGCTGTGGGGAGTTAAGTAGGTTTCCACATTGAAATGTAGTGAGCTACTTTCCTGTCAAAGCACCCTTTGTTCCCGGGGTCCCCACAAACGCAGGTGAGGGGGACACCTTCATGGTGGAAGTGGACCTAGGACGGAGCAGGTGGGGGTGGCGCGGTGGGGGGGGTGCAGGGGCCGGGGTGCAGGGGGGACTCACACTGCACGTTCAGCTGCACCTGGGCCTCGCGGGCTCGCACGTTGAAGCCATTGTAGCGAGCCGTCTGGCAGCGGTAGGTCCCGCTCATGTCGCGGCTCACGCGCTCCAGCCTCAGTTTCCCATCCGGCGTCTCCTCCAGGGGCAGCCCCGAGGGCAGCAGGACGGCCTCCTTGTCCACGCGGGACCAGAGCACGGGCGGCCGAGGCTTGCCCCGCACTTCGCACTGCAGCTCCGCGGGCGAGCCCTCGCGGACGGTCACCACCGCGCGGCCCTTGGGCACGCTGATGGTGGGGGGCACTGAGGGAGGGAGGGGGGAGGGTCAGCAGGGGCATCAGAGCTCCCTGACCTCCGCCCTGGACACCCGCCTGCCCCCCCCTCCAGGTGCAAGCTTCTCTCCTCCATCCCAGGCTCCCCCAAAGTCTCTGGAAGTTACCAAAGCACAGCTGACCTTCCCAAGGCCTCTCAGCTTTCTGGGCGTCCATCCCAATTCACCGAGGGCCCGGAAGTGAGCCTCGGCTCCGCCCTTCCCAGCACTACCACATCCTTTCTACTAAGCCCTCCTCTTCTGGCCTCCCTCTCCTACCCCCTGGCCCTGGGCAGTCAGAGCCTTCATCTTTCCCTGACTGGCATCTTACTCACCACAGAGGGCTAGAGTACCCCAACATCCTTGCCCTTTCCAAAGTCACAGGATGCTTGGTGTGGTGTTTGGCAGAGTGTACATGCCATCTCCCAGTGTGCCTATGACTAAACTCAGACCCGTAGAGTAGGAGGGGCAAACGGGGTCTTTTGAAAACAAGAGACGGTCGGGCCCTGTGGCCCATGCCTATAATGCTAGCTACTCAGGAGGCTGAGATCTGAGGATCACGGTTTGAAGCCATCCCAGCCAGAAAAGTCATGAGATTATCTACACACACACACACACACACACACACACACACACACACACACACACACACACACAGCTAGAAGTGGAGCCTGGTCTCAAAAGATAGAGTACCAGCCTTGAGCAAAAAAGATAAGGGACAGCACCCAGTCCCTGAGTTCAAGCACCAATATTCACACACACGCACACACACACATACACACACACACACACACACACACAGAGGCTGTCAGGCACCTGTGGTTCATGTGTGTAATTAATCCTAGCTAGTCAGGAGGCTGAAATACAAGAACCACAATTCAGAGCCTCAGAGCCAGCCTGCAAAGTCTATGAGACTCGTCTCCAATGAACTACCAAAAAGCCAGAAGTGGAGCTGAGACTTAAGTGATAGAGGTCTAACCTTGGGTGAAAAAGCTAAGGGACAGCATCCATGCCCTGAGTGCAAGCCCCGGTGCCGGTACAAAGAAACACAACAGCAACAATTAAAGACAGCAACAATTAAAAACAAGGCAGGCCGTGTCCCTGTCTCCTTCCTGCTGGCCAGGACGCAGGTCACTGGCTGCAGCCAAACCCTCACCGGGGCCCAGGTGGCACATGCTAAGGATAGAACAGAAGCCAGGTGGAGCCTAGAGTTGGGAGGAGCTGGGGCAGAGCTGGTACTCTAGCCTAGCAAGAGGAGCAGGTGAAACCCATCTAGCTTGCTTAGCCCCGCCCCTCCTAGCCCCTCCCACCCCAACCCGCCCCCTTCTTTTTCCACAGCATGGAGGACAGAAGCCAAGACCTTCCACAATCTGGACAAGCGCTCTACCATCGAGCCCCACCCACAGCCCCTAAGCAGCTTACAACTCTTCTGTTAGGCAGGGCTGAATCTTGTGCAGCCCCACACATGGCCACACGGAGGGGTTCCTGAAGACGCTCCCTGGGTCCTCTCCCCTCACTCCTCAAATTAAAATGCACTCAACCGACTTGCCCTTAAGTATTACACATTTCACATTCAACAGGAAGTTTTTATTTGTAAATAATCCTACAAGGCAGCTAGGATCCAGCTATCTGGTTGGCATAATTTATAACCCATAAACATGTATATGTTTATTGGCTTTCATTCTTCTGTTTTCTCTGCTCTTTTGGAATCAGTTCAGTCTTTGTTTTTTTTTGTTCTAAATCATTTCCAGGGGCTCTTAGAAAGCTTCCCTGCCCGCATCTGACCTCTGAACTAAACACAGAAACAGCCCTGGGTCCCATCCCTATCCTCCTGATCACCCCAACTTTCCAGGCCCCCCTGCCCCAGGCTAGAGAGCGGCCTTTCTCCCTCAGGCTCCAGTGCCCTCAGCTCTCTGCAAACAAGACCCTCAGCCTCTGCTCCCCACCCTTAGCCTCAGCCCCCCCCCGCCCCACCCCCTTCTCAAATGTCCCAGCTTCAGGATTAAGTTTACATCTAGCTGGGTGCTGGTGGCTCACACCTATTATCCTAGCTACTCAGGAGGCTGAGATCTGAGGATCATGGTTCAAAGCAGGAAAAATTCATGAGACGCTTATCTCTAGTAAACCGCCAGAAAACCAGAAGTGGTGCTGTGGCTCAAGTGGTAGAGCCCTAGCCTTGAGCTGAAGAGCTGAGAGACAGTGCCAGAGTTCAAGCCCCACAACACACACACACACACACACACACACACACACACACACACACACACACACAATTTACATCTAAAAGGACCGCCCCCTATTCTTTCTGCCTATTGTATCCCTTCCTGGATTGTCCCCACCTGACAAATCCCATCCCCCCCCCCAAGTCCTCTTTCACTTGCAGTACTCCCTTTTTAGTGACCCCAGGATGCTCTGTGGACCCCTTGGGACTCTCCCTGCCACATTTCTGGGATTTGCCTTGAAGAGTTCCTGCCACACCCCTCCCTCACATGCCTAGCCCCACCCCCACCCCACCCCCACCCCACCCCCTCTGAGGGAGGGGCTGTGTCTCAGGCTGGATCCTCAGCAACTCCTCCAGGCTTGGTAACAGGCCATTTGCCTGGTGAATCTGTGGGGGCCTCCCCCACCCCAACCCTGTGCATTCCCAAGGCCTGGCTCAATTAGCCCATCTCCTTCCAGAAGCTTCTCCTGCACTCTGCAGCATCATCGGACATCACTTTGTCTAGAGTCAGGGCAATGAAGCCCAGGCCCCAGAGTGGAAGGGCCAAAGGGGAACCTGCTCCATAACTAAAGTCCTGGGCCAGCTGGCCAACGCCAGCCGCTCCTCAGCTCAGGGTCTGGGGCTAGAGGCAAGATCCTGTCCCAAAGACCCCCTCTCCCTCCGGAGAGCGTCTCATGCTTTTGGAACCCATTTCATCATCTGTAAAATGAGAAGACAAACTACTACCTCACAGGGAGGGAATCACAAAAGGGAAAGAGAAATACATAACATCATCAGGATGCATAGCAAATACTCAGTACATGCTAGCCTTCGTCATTCCATCCTCATCTTCTTCCTCTTCTTCTCCTTACTATTATCATTACTACCACCACCATCATCACCATCACCACCATCACCATCATCATACTACCACTACCATCATGATCACTACCACCACCACCATCACCATCATCATCACCATCAGAACAAAGATTTGAATACTGGCCTGGTCTGTGCTGAGTGCAGCCCGCCCTGTGTTGGAGTCCTAACCCTCACTCTCTCAGGATGTGGCGGTGTGGGGAGAAGCGATGAGGGTTGAACAACGTCACTGAGACGCCCCTAACCCAGTGTGACCTGTCTCCTTCTGAGGGGAGAAGACCAGGACACAGAATGCACACACACAACAAGACCAAGTGAAGACAGGGAGACAATGCCCATCTACCACAGAGGCCTCTGAAGACTCCGCCCGTGTACCACACAGCACTTTGACCTTGACCTTAGATTCCCAGCCCCCAGCACTGAGACAAAACAGAGGCACCCAGTCTCTGGGTGCCTTGGCTAACGAACCTAGACAAAGAGGCTGTGTCTCCTGACTCCAGGTCCCTCTGTAAGTCCAACTCACTCCATTCTCCCCAGCCACTTTCCTTCCTTCGCGTCTCCAGTGGCTGATGTACTTTCCTGCCTCAGTGCCTTTGCACATGCAGATTTCCTGCTCTCCTTTGCCTGATCAAAATCACGCCCCTCCCTCAGAGGCCAGATCATTCAATCTCAGGAAATTCTTTCTAGATTCTCGCAGATCCTAGTTCACAATGATGGATCTATTTGTTTGCTTTTTTTCCCCTAGCCGGGCATGTCACAGCGTTAACACGTGTGTGCATATGAACAAACAGGGCCCTCCCTCAGGCCCTCAGGCCGCCGGCTTCCCTTTCTCAGGCTGCTGTCCCACGCTGGCCCTCTCCAGCTCCCCTCCCCCACCATGTCCCCGATGTGCCCCTCCAGCCACCCACCTGTCTCTGAAGAGATGTTGACCTCGACGCTGAGGTCGGGCACAGGTGACCCGGGGAAGGAAGCCATGCACAGGTAGGTGCCATAGTCACTGAAGTGCAGGTCGATGAGCTCCAGGCTGCTGGTGACGGCGGGCAACTCAGGGTCATTCCGGGTCACCAGCAGCCGCTTGGACATGCGCGCCGGCTTGCCGTTCTTGAACCACTGGTAGGTGACTTTCTCTTGGGGGACGGCGTCCACGTGGCAGGACAGCTTCAGGTCCTGGCCCAGTTGGATGTTCTCGCTCTCTTTGATCACATCGGGGGTGATTTGGAACGTGGCATTCCTCATGGCTACAAGGGAAAGGGAGCCGGGGTTAACAGCACACGGGGTCCTAGCCCAGCGTAGGTGGCTCACGATGGCAATCCTAGCCACTCAGGAGGCTGAGATCTAAGGATCGCAGTTCAAAGCCAGCCTGGGAAGGAAGAGCCCAGGGAAGGAAAGTCTTTGAGACTCTTATTTCCAATCAACCACCAAAAATAAAAGCCAGAAGTGGAACTGTGGCTCAAAGTGGTAGAGCGCTATCCTTGAGCACCAAAGCTCAAAGACAGCACCCAGGTCCTGAGTGCAAGCCTCACAACTGACATTCCAAAAAACAAAAACAAAAACAAGGAGTCTGTGGCCCAGCCTAACCCTGCTTCTTCCCCTCAAACTGGCCATCTGCAAGTTAGATGGGTTTGAGGTGTGTAAGGGGGGTGTCTAGGACATACCCTCATGAGAGACCATATGCATGCTTGCTCACGTATGTTTGAAAGGATGGACATGGTGGTCCACATCTGTAATCCCAGCACTTGAGAGTCTAAGACAGGAGAATTGAGAGTTCCAAGCTAGCCTGGACTACTCAGGAAGACTGTCTCAAAAAAAAAAAATCTGTCTGAAGTAATAAGACAAAAGAGTTCTTCACAGGTCACATGAGAACACTGATGAGAACGCTAATGAGAACACTGGTAGATGGGCCACAGAAGCCACAGATCAGGACAGGGCTGGGCAAAAGCCAGCCGCAGTCACGCTGACGATGGTGACTCTCCGGAATGACCTGCTCTGAGGCAGCTTTTCAAGGCCAGGTAGAAACGAGTGGAGAAGAGCCATCTTCCCTGATGGGAAACACCATTGAAGGCCCATGGGGTCCCCAAACATGGCCACCATCTTGTGACCTTCCTTCTCAGCCTAAGGAAAAGTCAGCAAGGGCTGGCTTCCAGAAGAGTCTGGAGATGGACAGGTCCGTGAAAGAAGATGAGCATCAGCTATGGTGCTTTATGTTCAAGGCTAAAGATCTTGCGAACAATGCTAGAGCCTGGTCTAAAACCAGCCACACAGCTAAAGCGGCACGAGGAGAGGAATTCAGAATTTCTTCCTTGAGACTGAGTAGCAAAATGAAGATCATAACTAAGGAGAGAGTTTGGACTTTTGTGGACCTTGTTCCAAGTTTTATATGGCTTCCCACTTAGTAATGACCTTTCTAGTTCCTGGCACGCTTTGCTACATAAGAGTTACATAGAAGATAGACAGCACTGTGTGTTATTTTCGATTAAATTCGGCTAATCTTGTAGCTAGGAAGAAAGCCAGGACATTTCTCTTGATGCCTATGGTATTCCACGTTTTTTGCTGCCTTCGTTTCCCAATCTAACCAAACAAAAAGTAATCAAAGTTGGGTGCCAGTGGCTCACGCCTGTAATCCTAGCTACTCAGGCCTGTAATCCTAGCTACTCAGGAGGCTGAGATCTGAGGACTGAAGTTCAAAGCCATCCAGGTCAGAAAGTCTGTTCTGTGAGATTCTTATCTCCAATAAAGCCAGAAGCAGAGCCGTAGCTCAAGTGGTAAAGTGCTGGCCTTGAGCAAAAGAAGCTCAAGGACAGTGCCCAGATCCTGAGTTCAAGCCCCAGTAATCAATATCAGTCCTTCCTACATTTGCATTGCTGAGGTTGTTACTTGGAAATGTAAACTCTTAAAGATTTCTATTTGAGTCCTCTGCCTCCTGCTGACAGGTGGCGGAATTGCAGGGAAATCAACATTCGTATCGCACTCATCTACCAGGGGAAGGGTTGCTGGGTCTGGCTTTGTTCACAGGTAGTCCCTGGAGGGCTGGGACCCCGCCTCCCTCACAACCTCCCTCCTCCCCGGCCTGCGGTGGTCACGTACATCGCACCAGCAGGTTGACGGTCTTCTTGGCGGGGTTGCCCACGTTGTTGGTGGCTGTGCAGTTGTAGTAGCCAGAGTCCCGGGCTTGCACCGAAGGGATGCTGAGGGTGCCACCCTGGGCCAGGGCACCCAGGGGCAGTGGGCCAGGCCCATGGGACCACTGCAGCTGGGGAAGGGGGTCTCCGCCTGTCAGCAGACACTGGACTGTCACGTTCTCCCCAGGGTTCACCACCAGAGTTTCGTTCACAGACAGCTTCAGGGCTGGCGGTGCTAAGAGGACAAGGAGGCTGGGTCTTAGGGGTGTGGGGGGGCTGGATGAGGGGGAGAGGGGGCTAGGAAGCCTTCCCAGGAAGCGGGGGGAGGAGACAGGAGCAGGCAGAGGGAAGGAGGGGCTGACGCCAGCGTGGAGCACAGTCACCAGGGAGGAAGCTGGCCACCGTGGGCAGGGGGCGTGGGGGGAAGCAGTGTACCCGTGGCGTTGGTGAGCCGGAAGGTGACGGCCCTGTCTGGGATGCCGCACACGTTGCGCACCGACACCTGGCAGGTGTAGCTGGCATAGTCCTGGGGCCGCAGGTTTTTCAACTTCAGGACCTTGGTCTCACCCTGGGCCACAACAGCAATGGCGTGAGGGCCCCCACCCCCACCCCCTGCCACCAGTCACCCCACACTGCAGGCCAAAGCCAATTCCTATTCAAGTCCCACCTTCCCAACACCATCTTCACCTGCATGTCACCCCCAGACCCTGTGTGCCCCAGGCAGAACCTCCACAGCAGAACCTCTGTGGGCCTGAGACTGCCCTGGTGCATGCTGGTCGGGACTAGGCCTCAGTTTCTCCTCTGGGAAACAGAGGAGAAGGGAAGGGAGGAAACTCACAATCACAGAGCTGGCCCACAGGCCCCATGTGAGCCTCCCTGCCTCCAACTCCCGATTCTCAGGAGGTCCCAGTCTCAGCCAGCCAGCAGCTGTCCCCGGGCACCTCTTCTTAACTAGCCCCGCTCCTGAAGGCCACGCAGCCTTGGGCTTTCCCATCTCCTCGTAGCTTCCTGACTTCTCTCTGCTTGGGTTTTTCATCCGCAGGTGTCTGATACAGGACCGCTCCCCGCTGGGATGCAGGAGGGCGGTGTGTGGTGGGGGGCGGGTAAGCTAGTTGCCGGTCCTGACCTGGGTGTAGAGCGGTTCGTAGATGTCCACGCCGTTGTCCTGGCTGTGGGACAGCGTGTCGGAGCCTCGCTTCCAGATGAAGCGGGCGGGCGGGTTGGAGTTGACGGTGCAGCGCAGGAACACCGTCTTCTCCTGGTAGAAGTTGCCTCGCACGTCGCTCACGGTCTGGTGCACGGTCAGCACGGGCTCGTCCAGGTCTGCGAGGACACAGGATGGGGTAAGCCCTGAGACGGGGGCTCCGGCCCCTGGAAGCTTCCCCCTACCTCCTTACCACCCCTGCCCTCCCGAGACCGCCACTCAGCCACATGCTCCCCTGCCCCTGCAGGCTTGCGCAAGCGTCAGGCTGAGGAGAACTGGACTCCCCCACGGGGGCCTCCCCAGGCCCCTCCGCTGGGAGCTGCACCCACGGGGGGCGTGGGGACATCTAGCTTTATAATCACAGCCTCCGACGTGCAGAGATTGCAGCAGACTGGAAATCAGGAAAGAAAAGCCTGGTTCCATTCCCCCTTTGGCTATGACTGTAGTGTGACTGGTCTAAGTCCCTTCTCCCACCGAGCCTCAGTATCCCCACTGGCCATTAGACTCGACGGACAGCTCCCAGCCCTGCGCATACAATAGACTCACACACGCGCACGAGGACTTTCCCTCTCTCTTTCCCTTTTCTTTGCTTCATCTTTTTTTTTTCTTTTGCTTGTATCAATGCTGGGGCTTGAACTCAGGACCTCACACTCCTTGCTTAGCTTATTTTCACCCATGGCTACCACTTTTAGCTTCTTGCTGGTTAATTGGAGATAGGAGTCTCACAGACTTTCCTGCCCAAGCTGGCTTCAAACCATGAACCTCAGATCTCAGCCTATCAGCTCATGCCTATAATCCTAGCTACTGTAACCCCAGTGATAGAGCTTGAGCCTTGAGCACAAAAGCTCAGGGACAGTCCCCAGGCCTAAGTCACAGCCAGCCCTCTCTCCCTCCTCCCCTCCCCCACCGGGGCTGGGTGAGTGCTGGGGTGTGGGGATCCCGGGCAATGGACTCACACTGCACGTCCACGCGGATGGACTTGATGGCCGGCACCCCCACGCCGTTCTCTGCCTTGCAGTAGTAGCGGCCGCCCTGCGTGCGCGCGATGCGCTCGATGCGCAGCGTCTCGTTGAACACCGATGTCTCCTGGAACTTGTCAGAGGCGCTGCCCGCCGTCTTGGTCCACCGCACCTGGGTGGGAGGGGGGGGCGGTCAGACCCCCGAGCAGGTGGGAAGTGGGGGCCGAGTCCCCTGCTGTGGTGTTCCCAGTGTCTCTCCACGGGAGAACACAGGGAAGGGGGCAGATCCAGGCCTGATCCAAGCAGACAGCTGAGTGCACCATGGGGCAGGGAAAGCCTGGACTCGGGAGGAGACTCCAAGTCAGGGCCACAGCGCTCCAGATCTGAAAGCCGGTGGGCGGCCTGCCTTGATTTGCCCCATCATGGAAATGGGAAGTAGCACCCCCTTCCTTTCTCCTTTCTAGTCTGATCGGATGAGCAGAAACTTAGGACCGTGTGTTTTACTCCCTAGCTTAGTGGCTTCCGCTGGGGGATGGGAAGCTAGTCTCAAAGATGGCTCCAGGATTTTGCATCCTGCTTCATTCCATCCACTCCATACTAAGTGAGGGTCCGTGTGACCAAGGAGTGACGCGATGAATGACACTCGCAAGCTAGATGGTGACAGGCTCGTTTCCGTCTCGGTCAGACTCTGAAGAAGGCCAGCTCTTCTTGTCCTAAGCAGCGCTATGGAGGAGAGCTTGGGGAGGGACAGAGCCGCAGGCCCACGGCCATGAGTTTGCTAAGAGATGGCGTCTTCAGCCTCAGTCATCTTCAAATGGCTGCGGCAACCTGGCCGACACAGCGATCGATGGGAGCCTCTTACGACGCTGAGCTGCGTCTGTTTTCCTGCTCACAGGTACTGTGAGACCAGACTGTTGGTGGGTTCTTTTTTCTCCTCCCTCTCTTCCTCTTCCTCCTCCTCCTCCTCCTCTTCTTTTTTGGTGTAGGTTCAGTGGCTTGAACTCAGGGCCTGCACTGTGTCCCTGAGTTTTTTTTGCTCAAAGCCAGCAATGGTGCCATTTGAGCCACAGCTCCACTTCTCTCGTTTTCATGGAAAACTGGAGATACAAATCTCATGGAATTTCCTGCCTGTGCTGGCTTCGAACCGCAATTTTTCAGCTCTCAGCTCCTAAGTCGCTAGGATTACAGACGTGAGCCACTAGCACCTGGGTAAGTGCTTGTGGTTTGAAGCCCCTCAAGTTTCAGCGTATTCATTAGGCAACAATAACTAAGTCCTTAGGAGGTTTAAAAAGTACGATGCTGGCATACACTTAGTCATTTGGCAATTTTTTTAAATTCTTAATTTTGCCTATGAAGGCAGAAAAGATATCAGCAGTTATATGAGCTGCCAAAGATTTTTAAAAAACAAAACAACAACAAAAAAGCTGATCAGTTTCCAGATACTTAATTGGTATGTGGAATACTGGGAGCTAGAAGAAGCTTCAGTTTGAATTCGGGGACTGGTTAGGAGGAGACAAGCAAGGGTCACAGTCACGCACAGATGGGCCCACTGTCCACAGAGCTCGTGCAGTGAGGAAGACAACTCTCCATTCCCACTCACCCCAGCGCCTGCAGTTTCCCAAACTTGAAGGACAGAAGTGGTTTCAGGAAATCTAGACTTAGACAGGTGGCCAATGCTTGTAATCCTAGCTACTGAGGAGGCGGTGATCTGAGGATCACACTTCAAAGCCAGCCCAGGCAGGAAAATCCCTGAGAGTCTTATTTCCAAATACCCACCAGAAAAGATGGGAGTGGAGCTGTGGCTTAAGTGTTAGAACACTAGCCTAGATCACGAAAGCTCAGGGACAGTGCCCAGGCCCTGAGTTCAAGCCCTAGGACTGGTACAAAAAAAATTTTTTTCTTTTGTTCTTGCTGTTTTATAGTTTTGCCATTTTCTTTTTGGTCAGTTGTGGGGCTTGAACTCGGGCCTAGGCGCTGTCCCTCAGCTCTTCAGCTCAAGGTGAGCGCTCTACCACTTGAGCCACAGCGCCACTTCCAGTTTTCTGAGTGGTTTATTGGAGATAAGAGTCTCATGGACTTTCCTGCCCAGGCTGGCTTTGAACCGTGATCCTCAGATCTCAGCCTCCTGAGTAGCTAGGATTACAGGCAGGAGCCACCAGCGCTCAGCTCTAGGTGGGTTTTATTTATGTACCTCTTTATCATCATCTTCCAGCAGCTACCTTTCTCCAGTTCTGCAAAATGCTTGGCCTTTGTCTCTTTAAATATTGCCTCCTCTGTTTTCTCTACTCTCCTTCAGCTTCTCAGCCTAGCCTTCAGATTGCAGCTTCTTTTCGGTTCTAGGGACTGAATGAATTCAGGGTCTTACACGTGCTAGGATACACCCTGCCTCGTGAACCACACATCCTCCCATCTCTTTTGCTTTTACTTTTGTTTTTCAGATCATGTCTCACTAACTTTTGCCTGGGCTGGCCTCAAATGGCAATCCTCTTATTTTTGCCTCCAGAGTAGCTTGGACTACACGTATGCATGCACCAGAATTCCCAGTCTCTTACTCTTTTTCAGACTCATGATGGTTAATTCCCTCAGCTCTATCATCTACTTCACTCATTTTCCCTCTAGGAGTTTGAAACCATTTTTTTTCCTCTTCAAAGACTCCATCACTTTTATTTCTAAAATTTCCATTTTTCCCCCTCCATCAGGTTTTGTAATCTCTGTCTTAGGCATTGTATATCTCCCATGATCTCTTCAAAAGTTTAAGCATCTCTGTTCAGAAGATCTCTTTGGAGTTCTCTGTTTTCTAGAATTCAGACATGAATTGTTCAGTGTGTCCGGGCTGTGGACAGGCTCTCCCGGCATAGAACTAACAGCTGTTCCAGGGAAACAGAACTACAAAGACCCCGGCCTTGCGGCGACCTCGCCTTCTCTTCAGATGCCCAGAACCTGCAGGGCAGAGCAGCCCTGGGATCAGCAGAGCAGGTTGCCCGAGTCTGGAACATACAGCTGCCCCCGGCCTGCCTGCAGCGGCCCTGAGCTCCCTGGGCCTGAGACCCCCGAGGGAAGAGGGTCTTCATCTTAGTTGGTTTGCTGGCTTTCCAGATAAATCCTTTTCCTCATCCCACCTTGTCCTCAATCACTGGCCTTTTCAAGATGCACTGGTGAGCGTGAACGCATGGTTTCACCATCCCTGTGGACTTCCTTCCTGACACACTTATTTCCTCTTCCTGCTCCTTCTCCTCTTCCTCCATTTTCTCCTCCAGCCCTCTCCCACCGAGGCCACGATCCCAATCCTTTTGCATTTATTTATTTATTTATTATTGTTTACTTATTTTTGCCCCTCCTGGTGCTTGAACTCAGGGCCTGGGCTCTGTCCCTGAGCTTTTTTGTGCTCAGGACTAGCAGTCTACCACTTGAGCCACAGCGCCACTTCCAGCTTTTTCTCTGAGTAGTTTATTGAAGATTAGAGTCTCACAGGCTTTCCTGCATTGGCTGGCTTCGAACTTCAATCCTCAGATCTCAGCCTCCTGAGTAGCTAGGATTATAGGCGTGAGCTACGGGCACCTGGTTTATTCTGCTTTTGAGAGTGTGTAGGTAATATTGCCTCTGCTAGCCTCAAACTTGCAATCCTCCCTCCTCCACCTCCTGAGTGGCAGGGATTACAGGAACACCATGTGCACTCAGTCCTCCATCCTGCCCACAGTGTGAACATGAGCGTCGGCTCTTGCTCCTGTCCTGGGCCGGTTGCTCTGTGGGAACAGAAGCTGCAACCTCAAACTCAGGAATGGCTGCTGGCTTTGGGACGTGACAGTACTCAACCTACGCAGGCTGTAATGCAGCGGGCAGAAGGCACGTCAGGCTGGACGGAGGATGGAGGTCTGCAACTCCATGGTAGGAGCAGATGGGAGCTGGGAACTAATGGGGAGCACTGGGGTTGCTCAGCAGGGGAGCGGTGTGCTCTGGTGGGTTTGGGGGGTGATCGTTCCATTAGCAGAGTGTCAGGATGGACCAGACAGGGAGCAAGTACAGTCCAAGAGCTCGGGGTGGAGTCCGCCGCACTGAGCCGAGGCCTGAGACTGAAGTCCTGACTGAGGAGGACAGTGAAGGACAGAGAGGAGAAGGCTCAAACAAGCCACACAGGACAAAAGCCTCAGAGCCTGGCTAGGGGTGGCGAGGAGAAGAGGTAGACCCAAACAGGACCCTAGGTGTTTGCGCCGCCAGGATAGCACTAGGCTGGACACAGTGTCTCCTACCTGTAATCCTAGCTACTTGGGAAATAGAGATCAGGAGGATTGCGGTCCGAGGCCAGCCCAGACTAAAATGCAGTGAGACCCTATCTCAACAAAACAGTGAGGGATAGCGGCTCATGCCTGTCATCCCAGCTACGCAGGAGGTCTAAGTAGGAAGATAAGGGCCTGAGGTTGGCACTGGCAGAAACAGAGACTGTATTGAAAGAACAAAGCAAGCGTGTGCTGGGGAAACGGTTCAAGTGGCAGAGTGCCCATCTAGCAAGTGCTAGACACTTGGGTACTACCAAACAAGAACAACAAAAACCACTGGTGAAAATAGAAAAAAGCAAGTGCAGGGGCCCGTGTCCACAGCCGCCAGTAGTTCCTGCGTGAAACATCCTGAGGACACACACACCTGACACCGACAGACACACGTCAGTGCTGTGCAGGGTGAGCAGGCAGCAAGCCTTCCGCGGGGCTGTGTGTCTGCCCACCGCCTTCCCCGCTCCCACCATTGTCCAGACCAAAAAAAAAAAGACTGCATTTCAATGTCGCTCCCAGCATCCAATTGGCACACCTGTCCTACTGCTGGTAAAGGTCAGGCTGCTGGCCGATCGCCAGGCCCCTCCATCCACACCTCCTCCCCCAGCAGCAGCCATACGCGGCCCCCCCACTCCCTGCCTGCACCCCATGGGTCACAAAACTCACTGAGCGTTTCCACAAACTTGCCTTCTGCGCCCGTCTGATTGCTTTGGGTCTTGGAACCTCCAGAGCGTGCAACTTGCCCGCCGGGAGCCTCGGAAGTGGAGATCGCTATGTCGTGCATATCTCTCTGAGGCTCTAGCCCAAACATGGATACCCGAGGATCCAGGGTGAGGGACTCCGGTTCTAGATTCCGATCCTGCTCCCCCTCTCACGGGAGCTGTGTGGCCTTGGGAGTCTGCCCTACCTCTCTGAGCCTCCCTTTTCCCAGCTGCAAAATGGGACCATCAGAGGCTCCTGGGAGAACGCAGTGCCGCAGTGGAGCGTGCACGGTGCCCCGCTGCTGGACAGCGCGGGAGGCCTGGACGGCGGGCATCGGCTCGTGCCCTGAGCCAGGGTTTGGGGCGGGGCGCAGGCTCACCTGGGGGCGAGGGTGGCCGGTGAGCAGGCACTGCAGCACCAGCGTGTCGCCCTCTCGGATCGTGTACACGCGCTCGCTGATGTTGTCTTCTTTCACCACGCACGCCTGGCCCGCGTGCACAATCTGGGCCTGGGCGGGAGCTGGCGAGAGAGGGCAGCGGGGCTTAGGGAAGCCCGGGGAGAGGCCCGGCCCCCCCCACCCCGCACCCCCACAGCCTTCCCTCGGAGCCAGGGCCGCAGACCCAGGGGCCGGGAGCCCCGGGAAGAGATCTGAGCTCCTGGGTGCGCTGGTGGGTGAGGGGTTACACCCACCCCTCCATCAGGGGCCTTGTCTGGACAGCTCCAAGCCCCGGCTGCCCCTGGGGTCCCCCCACACCCCCAAGATGGCAGATACACTAGGGACAGCCTCACCCAATGGAGCAGCCCTAACCAGAGACGTCCAGAGGTCCCCGGTGCACGTGTACACAGGTGTCCACACGCATGCGTGTGCACGCGCGCGCACGCACGCACGCACACACACACACACACACACGTGCTCACCCACGGCCAGCTCCCGCTCCAGGGCCCCCTGGGCACGGGTCAGGGCTAAGTTCCCTCAGTTGTTCCATTTTCCCTAGGACCATCCCCTACCAAGCTCTGCTTCTAGAAAGTTCAGTCTGACACCTGCCCCCCCTCCCCCCAGCCCAGCTGTCTCTCCAGGCCTGGTTTTTTTTACTCCTTCTGCTGCTGCTTCCCAGGGGACCGGAGGGCTCCTGAGACGGTGCCTCCCGCCCCCCCCCCAGGCCCGTCACAGCCCCCAGGGTGGGAGAGACCAGGCCTGGGCCCAGGGGCCCAGGAGAGGAACAAAAAAGAGGTCACAGCCTCTCTGTGTGCCTCACCCCATCCTAGAACCATGCCCGGGGCACTGGGGGGACAGGGGAGGCCCCCCTAAAGAGGCACAGAGAGGTAAGGCCAAACTGCACAAAGCAGCCACTTCCTCCAGGAAGCCCTCCAGGACTGGCACGCGTGTGCCCTCCCGTACTGGGTCAGTGTCCATCACCGCCCCAGCGCAGAAACAAAGCAGGCTCGGATTCCAGTCCAAGTACCAACATACAGGGAAGGAAGGAGGGGGAGGGGAGGGGGCGGGAGGGGGACCGGGGGACAGGCAGCCACTGAGCGTGGCTCAGACCCTGTTTAACCACGCAAATCTACACAGAGGCAGATCCCTGAAAACAAGGGCCGCGGCTGCCATCCCAGGGCAGCCGTCCTGCTTGCCTACCTGCCTGCCACCGGGAGCTGCACCTGGGCCAGCAGGCAGGAGGTGAGCTGTGTGGCTTTGGGCCACTCCAGGCACCTCTCTGATCCCGTTTCCTTGCCTTGCTGGCCTCTGAGGTCTGTCTGTGAGTGGTGGGATGGGTGTGAGACCCACCGCAGGCTCTCGGGGCTGAGCCCCGCACTAGGCCTCTGCCTTGAACACCCACAACCCTCTCCAGGCAGGGCAGAGAGATAGGCATCTGTGAGCAAGATCCCGAAACAACCCGCCAGGAAACGCAGGGCATGCTGGGCGCTGATAAGACGCGGGGCCGTGCACGGGTCTGCCAGAGGCCTGTGAACACAGAGGACGCGGCGTGACCCCAGTGCAAGATAAGCCGCCGTGGACACCGTGGCTCAGCTGTCCTGACAGCCACACTGACTGATAAGGAATGTGGAAACGGAGCTGTCTCTGGCCACAGCCAGGGACTCGGGAGCCCGGCCCTAAGTAGAGATGAGGTCATCACCGCGGGTGACATCCGCCGGTGAGATCATCCCTCCCTCCCGTGGTGACATCCAACTCTAGAATGGCAGAGCAGAGGCGGCTGTCCCTGGGATAGCAGGGTCTCCTGCCTGGAGGTGAATTGCACAGAAATGAGTTCTTATAACAAACACACAAAAGCCGTGAGACAGAGCAGCTTCCTACTCTAAATGACTTCCTTGTGAGTGCCTAGCTAATACCTGAGACCCAGAGAGAACACATAGAGCCATGAGGGTCGGGTATGGTAGAGCCTACCTATAATCCCTACTTCTCAGGAGGCAGAAGTAGGAGGATCAGGGTCTGTGGCCAACTCTAGGCAAAGTTCGTGGGACATTCTATCTGCAGAGAAAGCAGGAAGGCCTAAGGGTGGATGGAGTTCTTGAAAGCCAGGACACTGCAGAATTCTTGCCTAGCAAGTGCAAGGTTCTGAGTTCAAATACACTATCTACCCTTTCAAAAGAAAGATTCGCATTTACAAGAACCTATCTGTATCCTTTATGCAAAAAATAATAATAATAATGCCAGTCCTGGGACTTGAACTCAGGGCCTGAGCTTTCGTGTACAAGGCTGGTGCTCTACCAACTCGAGCCACAGTTCCACTTCTACCTTTTTGGGCAATTAATTGGAAGAGTCTCACAGACTTTCCTGCCCAGGCTGGCTAATCAATGCATTTATCCTCCATTCCAACGTGGGAAAACCATCCTGTGAGCAGCAGAGCCTTGGATGGGATGGAGAGGCGGCCCCTGGGAAGGGCAGGCGCGGAGCTTACTGGGAGAAGCCGGCCACACGTGACAGAACGCACTAGCCATTGAAGATGGCCCCCGGTTGGTAATGGTTTAAGGATGGAATGTTCCCTTCCCCAAAGGCGCATGTGTTGAATGCCTGGTGCCGGCTGGCGGCGCTAGCGAGAGGTGACGGGTGAGGAAGTTGCTGACTTCATCAATTAGCTCCCGATGAGCTCACAGCTGCAGGGGCAGCTGGGAAAAGCTCTGCGGCTCTTAACAGCGGAAACCCAGAAGCAACCTGTCAAGAGTAGCAGAAAGTAAGGGTTGGAACGGTGGGTCCCACCTTTAATCCCAGCTAGACAGAGTGGGAAGGTGGAAGGGTCACAGTAGGAGGCTGGCTGGAGCCTCCAAGCAGAATTAGGTCACGCGTGCACATGCACGCGCAAACACACACACACACACACACACACACACACACACACACACACACACACACACAAAGTTAGTTGTCTAAGGACACCCTGTGGCCTGGAGTCCGCCTCTCTCCCAGCTCTTGAGTAGCTGGCACTGGGCCTCAGATTGCTGGGCCTCCAGGCCCGGCCTCCCCAGCGCTGGCTGGACCCTCGGCGCACCCTCACAAGCCATCCGTCTGCGCTGGCACTCGTGCCCTCCTGGCGCCTGGTCCGCACGTGTTTATCGATCCTTTTATGCATGTAATGCACATGGACACTTAATAATTTAGCGGAGTTAACAGTGCTGAAATATTAACAGGCTTTTCTCTTTTAATTAGCTGCTCCGAGAATGGCGGCCAGGGGCTGGGGAAGAAGTTTTTCCCGGGCAGGTGCTGTTGGCCAGCCAGCTCTGCCTTGGCCTCCTTCAGCCAGGAGTGAAACTCCTGCGGCTCATGACCACTGGGCCCGGGCCTGGTAGGGAAAGGACGATTGTCCCGTACCCTCTGCCCTTCCCTGGCGTCCCCAGAGCTCAAGGAAGGCCCTGAGGGCCAAACCCCTGAGGCGAGGAAGGCCCCGAGACAGGTCCGCTTTAGAGGAGCAGCAGCGGATTCCAGCCCTTCTCTAGTGATTCCCTCCCAAGCCCAAGTTCTTTCCCTCCCCATCCCCTCTCTCCCCTCCTGTATCCCACGCCGTCAGCCACGCTCTAGCGTGCCACGGAGCACAGATTCATTCTGCAGCACCTCCTAAGTGATGTCCACATCAAGACACCCACCTTGCTCCAGAGAGTGGCAGCCACAGACCGAGATCAAGAGGATCACGGTTCAGAGCCAGCCCGGGTAGAACAGTCCATCAGACTTCATTTCCAAAATAAGAAGCCAAAAGCAAGGCTGGAGGTATGTCTCAAAGGGTAAAAGTACCAGCTACGAGTGAGCAAATCCATGAGTTGGAGCCCCAGTACCAGCAAGTAAGTAAGTATGTAAGAAAATGAATGACTGGAGCTGGACTCACGTTTTCTAACCCGGAGCCCACAGCCCCAGGTGCCGCCATCCCTAGCAGCTACAGATACTGTGGCCCCCGTCTTGGAACCACGAGATCTGTGGCTTTGTGGAAGCCAGGAGCCCCAGAAAACTCTCCACCCCAAGTCCCAGTGAGACAAGGGAGTCACACGGCTCCATCTGCGCCCCAGGGTGCTGACCCCCACCCCACCCCCCCGAGTCTGAAGCCAGGGCCCAGGCCCACACACGGGGGCGGCCAGAGCCAGAAGGCCAAGGCACTGGACTTGGGCTGAAATGAGAGAAGGGATAGCGGAAGGTGACAACCCTCCCCGCGGGCCAGTCCCGACCGAGGCTCCACGCCGGGTCTTGACTGAAGCCCATCTCCCCATGTAAAAAGAACGCCACCAAGCAATCTCAGGCCCCACGGGGTTGTCTAAGTGAGATGGCATCTTGCAGCGTGCGGTGTAAACTGTAAAGTTCCGCACAGATCAGCTCTCGTTATGGTGAGGTGCAAAAAAAAAAAAAAAAACCAAAGGGGAAAAAAACAACAAAAACAGGAAGCGAAAATGAGAACTCCAAAGCACGTCACTGTGCGTCTGTGAAACCGGGGCAGGGCTCAGGTGTGGTAGTGCACACCTGTAATCCCAGCTACTCCAGAGGTAAGAGTACGAGGAGCCTGATCTGGAGCCAGCCTTGAACAAAAACGAGTAGACCAAACCTAAAGATTACTGAGGCAAGAAAAAAACAACCAGGCTGAAAGCATGGTTTGAGGGCAAGGTTGTTTGTTCAGCAAGCATAAGGCTCTGAGTTCAAACCCTAACATAACTCCCCCACCCACACACGCAGGCGCACACACATACACACACACACACACATTCTATGTGGCTGGACTGGGCACACCAAATCCAACTTTCCACTAGCCCAAGCCAACAGTACAACATGAGACCATACAACAGCCATGCTAGCCGCTCAGGAGGCCGAGATCTGAGGATCGTGGTTGGAGGTCTGCTTACTCAGGAAAATCTGTGACTCTCTTTTCTCCAATGAACCAGAAAAACTGGCAGTGGCGCTGTGCCTCCAAGTGGCAGAGCGCTAGCCTGGAGCAGAAAAGGTAAAGAGACACTGCCCAGGCCCTGAGTTCAAGCCCCACCACTGACCGACAAGACAACAGAACGGTTCTCTCTCCTATGGCCTACGAGGTGATCTCACTTTGGGGAGTCGGCTCCCCCAAGAAAATCGTTTCGGTGAAGTCACAGATGGATGCGCGGCCACGCTCTTTCAAGGGACGGCGACCGGTGTCTAGCCAGAGGCCAGCAGCGGCCGGGACTGGACGCGTTCAATGCAGGAGGTGCTCGGAGCTCATTCAACTGACAGGTCTGAGGGCTGGTCAATAGCCGGAGATGAAGCCAGCGGGAGGGAGGGGCGCGGCCGCACTGACTGCTGTATGGATGGGCTGGGCGGGAGCTGAGGATGAATGAGGAGCGGTGGTCACCCGCCCCGTTCCCCTCTCGCGTTGTTTAAGTGGATAATAATAACAAGAACAACCCTGAGAGCCCAATCAATCTGCGGCCTGACAGCGGGGGCGGGGCGCCTGTGTCCACCGCGGTCTGGGCCCTGACCCCACGCCGCCGCTGTCCGTGACTCTGGGGAGCCTGGGGACGCCTCCCCCTCCCCGGCAGGGCCTTCCGAAGGCTGCTTTGCACCTGCACAGAGCCAGCCCTGCGGGCCGGGGCTCTGCCCGCCCCAGAGCCCGACCAGCACCGCCGCCATGCAGCTCACAGTGCCAAACAGACTCCCGCTGGCCACCGGGCCTACAGCGATTCCCCGAGTGACATCCAGTCTTGGCCTCCCACCTCACCGCCCCCCTGCCCTGCCCTCTGCCACCTGTTCCCCTCCTTCCAGCACCTTCCCCTGCCCCATTCCCTACTCCATACACACCGCCCTCTGCCATTTCTCTGAGCAGCTCATGCCAACTCCTACCTCAGGACCTTTGCACTGGCTCTTCTCCAGGTTGTCGCTCTCCTCTCCTCTCTCTCTTTCCTCTGAGGCTTGAACTCAGAGGCCTGGATATTTAACCTTTAGCTTTTCCCCTCTACCACGGATGCTGATGCTCTACCACTTGAGCCACACCTCCAAGTCTGGCTTTTTTTTTTTTTTAATGAAGTCTCCATCCCTCCCCTGCGTGGCCAACTTCTCTTAATATTCCCGGGGGCCCAGCCTGCTGCGGGGTCACTCAGAACTCTTGGTGGGAGTGACGAGGAGAAGACATCTTTTATCCAGCGCCCATTGGGAACCAAGGGTGGGGCCGATCTTCTTTAGCATCTGCTCTACTGTTACACACATTGGGAGCCTCCTGCCCAACATCTCTCAGCCCCCCCCATCCCTGAGGGTTTCCTGTCCTTCTTTGGCTAAACTTGTAGAGCGCGCGTGTAAGTGACGGGCAGGCACCTCTGAACACCTGGTGCGTGACTCGAGGGCATCCTTGGAAGCATCTTGGGGAGCAGGGCTGGGGCGACGCTGGGGGGTGGCAGGGCGGGCTGATCTTCCCACCCAGCCTCCTGGGCTGGCCCCACGCTGTGGCTCTGTCCCTGTCCCTCTCCCTGTGACTGCCGTCCTAGCTGGAGGTGGGGTCTAGGCCCAGAACAACCCCCTCCCCCACCCACACCTGCCCCCTCCCTCCTCTGTGACTAAGGCCAGCCCTGTCTTAGGAGTAGGGAAACTGAGGCACGGGGCAACACGCTGTCCCAAGTTTTCCAGCACCAGTGGCTGGCGAGGGGCAGAAGAACCCGGGCCCACCTCCGTCCCGCAGCCTGGACGCCGCTGCCCTTCAGACGCCGCTGCTGCCCGCTCCCGCCGCCCTGGGTAAATATAGTTCCCTGCTTCTGAAATTAGACCCGGCCGGGCATCAGGCGCCACAGCTAACCTCAGCTGCCAGTGGCTGGCACCACGGGGTGCGAATGTCCCCCCTCCCCGGGGTGCCAGGCAGGAGGGAGGAAGCAGTGCGGGGGGGGGGGGGAGAGGGCCCATGGGGACCAGGCCTGGTTTGGCCAAGGTGCCCAGCGCTCCGCTGAACCCCGCAAGTCCGTCCCTGCGTGGCTGGCGGGGGTGGGGTGGGGGTTCAGGAGACCACCCGCCCCTCCCCCACGGCTGGGCCCAGCTGGGCCCTCTGCTGCCTGCGCCCGCCCAGCCCCCCTCCTGGCACGGGCACAGCGGCTGAGCGCAGGCCTGGCACCGGCCCCACGCCCCCCGGAGCGAGCGAGCCTCCCAGCCGGCGGCTTTGTGTTCTGTGAAAATCAAATCCACCACTTGGCCCTCCAGCCAAGCGGGGCCTGCCCGGAGCGCTGGCCGCCCTTCCCGCCCCCCGGGCCCCCCGGGGCACCAGCTGCCACCCTGGCGGGCAGAAGGGCGCCGTGGAAGGCTGGGCCAGGGTCTGCCCTCCCACCCTGACCCCCCCTTCCTGCCTGGGAGAAATCAGCCTGGAAAGCGGAGGGAAGGACTCCCCCCAGTCTGAACAAATTGCCCAGGCCTCCCTCCCGTGGCAGGTCAGGCCCCGCCACGGGGAGACTTCCACGCGCAGACTGCTAATAGACTCGGGGGAGCCGCCCGATCGATGGCCTCCAGGAACATGAGCCGGGAGCTCCAGGCCAGCCTCCGCTTGCCCCTGCCCCCCACACCCCAACTTGCGGCTCCTGGAAGGGGCAGAGAGCCGCCATGCTCACCCTACAGCAGCAGGCTGAGGGGGCGCAGCGGGGGGCTGAGCCCGCCTGCCCCCCAGCGGGGCAAGGCCACACACTCACACACACACATGTGTAAATTCTGCCTCCGTGCACACGGCCGCTGCACACACCGAGCCGCTGCAAGTCCATGCATGCGAAAAATGCAAGCAGAGCACGCGGCGGGCAGAGGGCACGGGACTTCAGCCCGTCAAAGCCCCGCGGACAGCGTGGGCCCGGCACCGTGCACAGAGCACACCCCTACACACGACCTCTCAGCAGCCAGCCTGCCCTGGCCCCAGCGGGGTTACCCCCCTCTTCCTGTTCCCCAGAAGGGAAGGAAGTGAGCCAGGCGGGGTGCTGGGGTGTTGGGTGCATCCTGTGGCCCTCTGGACACCCACCTCACCCCCAGGCTACTGTGCCAACAGAGCCCACCACGAGTCAAGAAGCTCAAGGAAAGCAAGAGGCTGAGAGTGCGGTCAGTCTTCTCTGAACACCTCAGAAGAGGGAGGCGGCTCCATCTGGAAAAAGCCACTCAGAGTTCTACTTTCCTGTGGCCCCAGGCCCTTTGCATACACCCTTGGTCCATTAGAACCCAAGTCTGGCAGAGGAGATCTAGAGCAGGAAGCTACACAGGCCAGAGGCCCCTTGTGCCTGGCCATTTCCCTCTGCCTGTAAAGTGTGAGCGGGTCACCTCTGACCTGTTACCCCTGACCTCGCGAGGCTCTAAGCTGGGCTCCCCGACTTGCTGGGTGGCCTGAGGACTTCCTGTCACCTCGCTGGGCCTCAGTGCCTTTGCTGACAAACAGTTTGATTTGCCCTAAGAGCCTCCGGGCTCTGTCACCCCCTAAGCCCACCATTCCAGATCATCTGTCTTGCTCTCTGGGGCCTCCTGAGCACCAGAGCAGGGGCGGCAGGTGCACCGGAGCCCTTGCGCTCAGAGCCCCTGCTGACAACGCCCCAAGGTGGCCGCAGGGGACCCTCGCCCCAGCTGTGGGGTCTGCGGGTACAAGGCCTCAGCCCTCCTGGAACTGCCTGAATTCCATCAGGAAGGCCGTGGGATTGCCACGCCGGGCTTCGGGGCAGACACGCCAGGGCGGTGAGCAACAGCTCAGGTTGGTAGCCAGCCACGAGTGAGTTGGGGTTGGTTTCTTTTTTGGTCCTGGGGCCTGCACCTAGGGCCTGGGCGCTGTCCCTGAGCTGTGTCATGTAAGGCTGGTGCTCTGCCACTTGAGCCACACCTCTACTTGTGTCTTATGTTGTGTGTGTCAGTCCTGGGGTTTGAACTCAGGGCCTGGGCGCTGTCCCTCAGCTCTTTAGCTCAAGGCAAGCGCTCTACCACTTGAGCCGCAGCACCACTTCTGGCTTTTTGCTTAGAGTCTCATGTGGCTGCCTGGGCTGGCTTTGAACCACGATCCTCAGACCTCAGCCTCGTGAGTTAACTAGGATGACAGGCGTGAGCCACTGGCATCGGATGCTTTCTGGACATGAGAACTCGTGCCCGCACCGAGGCTCCTTGCTGGGGTGTCGCCTGCTTCCCTGTGGCTCCCACCCGGCCTCACCTCCCAGATAAATCACCCGCACCCAGCCTGCCTGGGGCTCTGGGCCCCCAAGTCTCAGTGAGGCTCGCCACCCAGTGCTCACCGCGCCTCCCCCGAGGGCCACAGCAGGAGCCCAGCCAATGCCTAACCACCAACCCACGCTGGCCAGGCACTGGCGGATCCGCGACTGAGCGGGCGGAAGGCGGCCCAGGGAGCGGACGGCAGCAGCCCCGGCCCCGCCGTGTTCCTCCTGGGGCTCTGACCTCTGAGCTGAGTCCTGGAGATGGTCGAGGGGGGCTGGAGGGCTGGAAATGAACCCGGGGTGCTGTGTGGGTGTCCCCGGCATCTCCCGAACCCCGGGGAGACACAGGACAAGGACAAGGACCCAGCTCCGGGCGTCCTCCACTGTGGCCTGAACCCCCAATGGATGATGTGCTTCCTCCTCCAGCCCCCTGCCTTCTCTGGCCTCTAAGATGGCATCCCGGGAGCCAAGGCCTCCGGAGGGGGCTGAGCCCCGGCTGTGTGACCCCCTGGCTCTCTGCACAACGCTGCTGCACGGACGAGGCCGACGCCAGGCCCAGCGGTGGGTTCTGGCGTTTGCCAGAACCTGACATCTCTCCCACGCCCTTCCTCCCAGTGTCCCTTGTGGGAGGGTGGGGGAGGGGGAGGAGAATGCCTTCAAGACTGGAGGATCCCAGGCCAGGAGAGATGAACATTGGCTCCAAGGCCTCAGCTTCTGGACCCTTCCGACGGAGGTGATATTCTACAACAAGGTGAACTTAGGTCAGATCGCAGGGAGAACTTCCCCACCTGAAGGCCCAGAGGCACTGGGCAATGCACAGCGTCGTGGGTGTGAAAGATGACCGAAGCTTCCCAGACAGACTCAGCTCCTGGGAGTCAGGAGGCCGCTCAGAACCCTTGCTGCCCGTTGGGAAACCAAGCCCGGGCCTCGCCGTCCTTTTCGGCTTCCTGTGTGGCAAGGGTGACCAGCACGTGTCGTCACGCCCCGGGGGGGGGGGGGGGAGAAGGGGAAGGGGAAGGGACCTCGCAGACATTTCTGCCCCGACCGGCCTCACCCTGCGGTCCTCCCAATCCCAGCCTCCCCCAAGTAGCTGGAATTACAGGCACAAGCCACTGGCACCCCCAGGGCCCTGGGCTCTAAAGAGCTTCCCTGGTTCTTCTGATACACAGCCAGGTTTGAAGGCCACTGCTTCAGAAATCAGATGAAGAGCCTGCAGCATGGGGGCTTCAGCAGTCAGCTGAAGCCTCTCTTTGTGACCCCAGATGACTCCCGGGGCGTCCAGGGAACTTCCTGCCACTCCCACAGCACAGGCCGAGGATAAAAGGGCTCACCCAGGGCCCCCAGCCTTGGCATAGGGTGGGTCTGGGTTCAGATCCTGACTAACTGGTAAGCCTGAGCTCCTACGGGAAATGTCTGTGCTCTTCTGTGCATGTGTGAGCCCGCCCCCCTCTCCCCCCTCCCCCGCAACAGGGACCCCTCACCTCTGCAGCCAGCACCCCCTGCTCCCCACCCCCGCCCCTCTGACCAATAGCAGGCACAAATTAATATTCGCGCCATGTCCCAAATCGCTGCCCTGCCCGCCAGCTCTGAAATTTTAATTTACCTTCAGCCAAACAGAGAAGAAAATGACAAAAGTCTCCATTTCGGAAAGGCAACAGAATTTACACGAATCAGCCAAGGCGCTCCGAGGCGGCTTGCCATGCCGGGGCTTTGGGACTTAGACGGGGTGCGGGGTGGGTGTGGCTGCAGCAGCCTGCCAGCCCAGCCCGAGGGGGATGAAGGGGAGGGCCGCAGGCGAAGAGCTCAGCCTACACCAAAACGGTGAGGCGAGGAGGAGACCAGGCTTGCAGAGCAAGCCTGACGCCGTGAGTTCAAATCCCAGTCCCACCACAAACAAAAACAAAACCCCAAATGGAGCAAAGGGGGTTTCTGGGTACGCTGGATTGAAACTCAGCACGGAGAACTCCAGGGGCCCCCTGCATGTTCCCCAGGAAGACCCCGTTACCCCTCCCGGCCCGAATGCCCCACCCCCACCCCACGGCAGCTCTGCCAGTGTGGACTGAGCCACATCTGCACGCAGTTCCAGAACATCGGGGCGCTCGGCTGACTCGCTGGGACCTCTAAGGACCCCTAGAGAGCCGGGGCAGCCCCTGGCCTGCAGCCCAGCCTTCCCGGGGCCACTGCCGGGCTGGGGGTGGGGGGTTGGGGGAAGCGGCCATGCCAGACCTCCCAGACTCTACTGTGTTCCTCCCAAGCCCAGCCTGCGCCTCCCTCCCCCCCCACGCCGGCTTTCCTGCCATCTGCCCGGCGCCGCCTCTGCAGCTGTGACACGGATGAAAGAGGAGGCTGCCAAGTGCCACCCATCACCTGGTATCTCCCCGACAGTGGGTAGGTGGGAACCCCCTTTCCAGCTAGGGAAACTGAGGCTCCGCGGAGCCCAGTCCTCCTTCCGGGCCCCTGGTGCATGGCGGGCGGCACAGCAGCGCCCAGCCCCAGCCCCTCCGGCCGCAGATCCTGTCCCTGACTCCCAGAGCAATCTCGTCATGCCTCAGTTTCCCCCTACATCCCATGGACATTGATCCAGATGTGCACAGGGGCCTCTTCCGAGCGGATCTCGTTCATGAGCGCCAGTCCCACCCCCGCCCCGGGCGTCTCCACACCCCCCCCCCACCAGAGCCCCAGGTTCGAATTGGCACTCTGAGGCCTTGCCGGCCCAGCCCAGCGCTCAGGGCAGCCTGGCACCGCCCCCTGCCCCGGGCTAGCACAGGCCGGGCAGATTTACTCTTCCGTTCTCACCTCCGGCTGGTGCTGGGCAGAGAGATGGGTGCAGATGCAGTTTTCATCCCCCAAATCCAGGCTCTTAACTACTTCCCAGGGCCTTTGCACAGGCTCTCCTCTGACCAGGACACACTTCTGCAGGTGCCACCAGACTCCTCCCACAGCTCCGAGTCTCCACTTTGGGGCCACCTGCTCAGGGAGGCTCCGGCTACGTTGTATAAACCTGAACCCTCGCTCATCACCCCTTGTCTCTGTTCTACTTTCTTCACAGTCCCCAAAGGCACGTGCTAGCTAGTGCTGGGGCTTGAACTCAGGGTCTTGTGCTCTTGCTCAGCATTTCTACTCAAGGCCGGCACTCTGTGCTTCTGGCTTTTGGGGTGGTCAATTGGAGATGAGTCTCATGAGCTTTCCTGCCCAGGTTAGCTTCAAATCATGATCCTCAAACCTCAGCCTCCTGATTACTAGGATTAGTACTTCACATTCGTGGGACCTGGGTCTCCTCATCTGTTAAGTGGGGACAATGTGACGGGGGGGGGGGTGCGAGCTCCCAACATGGGGGGGGCATGGAAAGCCACAGAGTCACAAGGCCGCGGCACCTCCAGATTTATAGGAGATTCTGGTCATCCACAATTGTCTTTCCTACAAGGTTCCTTGCACTAAGACACAACCGAAAGCGACACACACACACACACACACACACACACACACACACACACACACAGATGCACGCGGTGGGATTATTATGTACTCTCGTGGTCTTTGCAAAGAGCAGGTTAGTCGTAGACACAGGAAAAAGGGAGAGTTCATTGTTCAAAAAGCAAAGCTACATTTCTTTGAGCTAAACATGGCTCTTGCCTCTGGCGTCAGCATTGAAATGCCTCCTGAACCCTTCGGCATCTGGAACCTTCCTCAGCAGAGGAGGACCAGGAGGAAGGAGATTACGAAGAGGGGGCCAACTCCAGTCCTCCAGGGGCCAGCTGGGAGCTTTCCCCTCCCCAGGAGGAGGGCAAGGCAGGAAATGTGGCTTTGGCACTGGGGTGGGGGGAGGGGTTCCCCTGGATGGATTGTGGGAGCTGGAACTCCACAAGGCCCCGCCCGAGGAGCCTCCTTCTGCCCTAAGGAGAATTAAGATTCCTCCTTCTGACTTTCCTTCAGGGTGAGGCCCACAAAAGCCCGGCAAAAGCAGAAGCGATGTGGCGGCCAACGCTGCCCCCTGCTGGCCATGCCTGGAACAGCAATGCCAGCCACAGAGAGCAGGTGCCCCCAGGCAATTCACCCCACACATTATCAGGGCCCTAACTCAGGTGTTCTTAGGCAGGAAGGAGGGGAGACATGGGGGGGTCTTCTGGGACTGAGGGGACCCAAGGTTCCATCTTCCAGGTCTCCCAGCCTCACTGCCTGTGGCACCTCCTGGTCCAACCTTTATGAGCCCAGCCACCAGGAGATGAAAAGTCAGGAGAGGGCAGAAGTCGGGGAGGGGGGCAGGCGGGAGGAGAGGGGGTCCTCTCCACCTGGCTGCCTCTGTCTCACTCCTCCCAGGCCGGTCGGTGCCTGTGGGTAGCCGGGAGGAGCCAGGGCCGCTACCACTGCCCGGATTTCCACTCCCGCCCCCAGGTATTGATTTCCTGCATCATTCATTTGCCAGGCCTCGGCGCTGTGATTAGCTCCCTCCATTCTCCCTACGGAGCCCCCCGCCCGTCCTTCCATGTTCCAGCAAAGCAGATCTAATACCAGGCTCTAAATGAGGCTTTGCCACCCCAGCTCTCAGCAGCTCACCGCCAGGCCTGGCTCTTGAATAACCCACTCTCTCCCCTTCCTGCCCCCCCCCCCCCAGGGTGCGATCCTGCCTCACAAAACCCGGCTCTGACCAATCTCCCTTCAAAGCTAGGGCCCCACCCATCTGGGAAGCACAGATGTCCCTCTGCAGCGTAGGAAGGGACATCAGAAGGACCCAGGGCCTGTGGAAACACACTGACCGGACTCCACAGACAGTTCATGCTGGCTCGGGGGGCTTAGGAGCCAACATCTACTTTGGGAGGTGGGGGGTGAGAAGTGTTCGTGCTCACAAAGCAAACAAAACAGCCAGGAAATGTGGACCCAAGGCGCTTTCTCCTTCCTGCCAAGTCTACAGAGGAGAAGTGAGAAGGGACTGGGGTGATAGGACCTTCCGAGGACATTTAAGAAGCCCAGAACCTTCTGCGGGCTCTAGGGAACTGCTTTCGGATGTAATACCTCCTCCAGGGAACCACAGAGGCAAGGCGGGGAGTAGAAACAGCAGCACAAACTCCCGGGTGCCCACACCCAGAGCAACACCAGAAGCCCACACTGGGAGACACCCTGAAATTCCTTCACCACGCTCCCCAGAGGAGGAGAAAAACCTGACTCGGTGATAATTCTGTAAAGCTACGTTGCTCTTGTCAAATTATTCAACATCTGTCTTCATGTTCCCACAAAAATTAGCATAGGATAGTAGTTTCTGATGACACCTTTGGTGAAATATTTTGACTTCCACCAGTAAGTTGCAAACAACCTGTCTTAAGGATAATGTCATTTCCCATCTCTGCATATTAAATAATCCAGGGGTTTGTGTTTTGGGAAAGGAAAGGAATCCCACCAACCTGTCCTACTTCTGGCCACTGGAAGAGGAGACTAGGAGGCCAGGAGAGAAAAGCGGGCGGGCTCCGCCATCTCCACACAGAACAGTCCCCTTGGTCACCCCGCTGGTGTCTCTGTCCCAGAATTAGGCCTCTGGCTCCTGCCAGAGAGCAGATTACAGGAATCCACCCTGAGGACAACAAGCTAGGCCAGGAGATGGGGAGGCGAAGAGGGAGGGGAACCGCTCCAAATGGACCATCTGGTCCAGCACCCGGCAGTTGTAGCATCTGTGCCCCAAAGATGCGAGGAGCCACCTGGCCAAGCTGAGCGTGTGTCCCAGCCCCCGATGCACAGCAGGCTTGAGCGCACGGGAGGGAACGGGACAGGGGCTGGCAGCAGCTGTCTCTCACCAGCCTGGTGAGATCCAGGCCCAGGCCAAACGCTGCCAGATCCAGATCCGCCCCACCCCACCCCCACTCTTCTCCACTCCTCAGCCCAGTCTCCTCATTCAGCTGCCTTTCTGTCCCCCCTCGCTAGCCTCACAGGCCTGGGACAGAGGGACAGGCTGAGGACCCCCCCTCCCCAGGACATACATTTTTTTTTCGTTCTCTTGTGGCTCCAGGAAAACCTCCTGCTGCCTCCTACCCCTCTCTGCCAGGGCAAACACTGGGCTTCCAGACTTTTCTAAATCTTCTCAAGCTACCAGCTGGAGACTCTTATGATTCTGCCTAAGCTGAAACCCTCAACCACAGCCCACTGCTCTGACAGCAACCAAACCCTGGCACGCCTTCCAGAAGACGGGGAATTTCAAGGAGTATTTCTCCAACTTCCCTCAACCATGGCCTTTCATTCATTCAACACATATCCGCAAAGCTCCTAAGATGTTTGGGGTGGGGGGAGGCTGGTTACAAGCACCCCCCCGCACAGGACTTTTTCTCGGCATACTAGCTTGGTCTGCACGGGGTGGGGGAGAAACAGCCCAGGGGCAGAAGAAGGAGCCCCGCTGTCCTTTCTACTTCTTGCCCTATAGGGGTGAGCTGGGCTTCTGTGATATCTAGGGAAGCTGGCAGCCTCAAAAGGGCCTGGCAGCTTGGCCATACTCTCCTGCTGTCCCTCCGTGTCCACCCACCTCCACAAAGGCCTTCTGCATGCAGTCCCCTTGGGGACTGAAGCCATCTCTCCAAGGGAAGGAGGAAACCATGTCACTGGAGAGCAGGGTCACCCAGCACACCCACTCTCTTTGATTTGTGCTAAGAGCAGCCAGGACCCAGACTCGTGAAAGAGGGAAGAAAACGCAGAGAGCAGAGGGGAAAGATGAGCCTATGGCCCGTGCTGGCCCCCAAGGCCTCCGAGAGGAAGAAGCACGCACGAAGCCCACTGGCCTTTGGGCCTCACTGTTGGGCTTTCTAGCTAGGCCGGGAGGGGCCTCCCCCGAGATGGCCCACACATTCCTGAAGGGTTGGAGAAGCTGGTGCCCAGGGCACAGGAGCAGGGCAGGGGTAGGGAGGGCAGCAGCACCCCAGGAAAGGTTCTTCTGTGCTTGGCCTCAGCTGACTCCTCGGAGTGCCTGGGCGGGGGGTGGTGAACTGTAGGAGGTCCTTGGGGGAAGAAAAGAGAGACCCCAGAGCCCTAGTGTCTTCCTCTGTCCTGGGGAGGCCAGGGCTTCCACGGCCTCTTCCCCAGCACCCAACGTCTCTGGGAGCCTGCAGCAGCAGCCCTCCTCCTTCCTGCCTTCCTGGCCTATGCAAGGGGCCAGGCAGTAAGAGACACACAAACTAATTAAGAAGCAGCGGAGTTTGGCCCAGTGCCTGGGGCAGCCTCAACCAGGGAATTCAGCCCAAGCCAGCTTAGCCCTGTGAGGCCAGGGACGCTGCACCTCTCCTAGACAGGACACCCCCACACCCCCTTTCCCCAGGCACAGGCCCAGCAGGGCTCCTCAGGAGGAAGCCTTTGGCACCAACACCTGAGGCTGTTTTTCCAGGGGCGGCTGCCCCACCCCCCTGCACAGCAAGAGATCCAACTCCCCTCGATCTCATGGGGGGGGGGAATAATGAGGCCCTCGGCCCTCCACTCCAGACACGAATCACGAAGAAGGAGCAGCAAACAAGCCATCCTGGCAATCAGGAGAAGGTCCTAGAGACCAACATCCCGTGCCACGGGGTCAGGGCAGGCAGGGCCGGAAGGGGAGCCTGGCTGACTGGGGGCAGCCGGTACTCGGAGCCTGGCCCTGGGAAAAGGCCGCGGGATGGAATGGAGAAGGGAGACCCGAATTTCTACTTGGCGCCTCCAGGGCTTGCTGCAGGAAGCAAGTGTTGGGACCCGCAGCCCGCGGGTGCGTGCGGCGGGCGGTGTGTGCGATTCCTGGGGGCCGGGGCGCGGCGCACACACGGGCAGGAGGGAGGTGGGGCCGTGGGGCTCGGGTCGCCGGGGAGCCGGGGGTGGGGACAAGGAGGAGCTGGCTGAGCCTGGGTCTGGAAGGGAAGCCGGGGTCGGAGGCGCCTGAGCCGGGGGCTGCCTCGGCGTCTGCTCAGACCGGCCAGACGCGAAGCCCCGGCGGCCGCCGCGGGGCCGCTGGCGGGCCGCGGGCAGCTCGCACCGCGCGCCCGCCCGCCGCGCGCCAACTCCGGATCGGGCACCGCCCGCTTCCCGGCCCTGTGTTGGGGGTGGGTGTCTGTCCGGGGTCCCCCCCGCCACTCCGAACCCTCCGGATCCTGGCGTTAAGAGCTCCGAGAGCCATTTCCCCACCCGCAGCCGCTAGCCCGGTCTCGGCGCGCCGGGTCCCGGAGCGGAGCGGGCGGGGGACGCGGGCCTCCGCTCCGGGAGTCCGAACCCCGGTCTCCGCCGAGCCCGGGGCTGTGCGCGCGCTGCGCCTCTCGCAAAGTTTCCGCGCGGGGCGGAGCGGGCGCGGGCGCGGGCGCTTACCGTAGACGCCTTGTGCCCGGCAGTGGGACGGGATGAGCACCAGGAGCAGAAGGCAGGTCACCTCCATCTTCACGGCCCGAGCTTCATCCCCGCGAGGAGGCGCAGCCCGAGAGGCGGCGGCGGGCGCCTCCGCCGGGGCCCCCGCGACGCCCCCGCTGTCCCCCGTTTCCCACAGGAGCGGCCGGGAGGGCGGTGACCGCGAGCCGGAGACGCGCGCTTCTCCTCCAGCGGGGCCGCTGCCCGCGTGGGGACGCAGGGGGCGCCGGCCCGGCCTCGGGAGCCTCCGCGCGCCCGGCGCAGTCGCCAGCGCCCCGGCCCGGGGTGCCCCGGGCCGTCCGCTAAGGTCTCCGGGCTCCTGAGACCTCGCTGCGGCGGCCACCGACGACCGACAAACTTGTCACCTCTCCCCGGCGCCCGCCGGGGACGCCCCTCCGTGGGGCGAGGGCGCGGGGAGGCCGGGCTCGGCTCGCCCGGGTGAACCCGTCGCGGGCTCCGGTCCAGCGGCGGGCTGCCCAGCCCGACCCCCCCCCTCGCCTCGGGCGACAAAGGAGGCCCCGGCCCCGGCCCTCCGGAGCGCGGGAGCCGCCGGGCGAAGCGCCCCGGCCCCGGCTCTGCGAAGTTCTCCCGGTCACCGAAGAGCCCGGAGAGGAATCGCGCCCCAGCAGCACCCCGCGGGAATCGGGGCTGCCGTTCCAGGCAAGTGGGGCCCCGGGCAGCGGCGGGAGGTAGGGAAAAAAAAAGAGGAAAGTTTGAATCGTTTGAAAAATACTGGCGCCCTCGCCGAGGCCGGGGCTGCGGCGCGGGCGCCGCCGGCCGCCTCCGCTCGCCGCGCTGCGCTCCCGCCGTCTGGCCGCGGCCGAGGCGCTCCCGGGCTCCGCGCTCTCGGGAGGACGGGGCTGCGCCGCGCCCCAACTTGGTCGTCCCCGCCCCCGCCCGGCAGCCTCGGTGTCGGCGGCGGCGGGGGGTGGGGGGAGGTGGGGGCCGGCGGGCGGGGCCGGGCCGGGGCTCCGGGGCGCGGCGGCCGCTCGGCTCCGGGCCGCGGGAGCGCTCCGTTCGCCCGCTCGTTCGCTCGGCAACTTGGGCTCCGCTGTGCTGCTTTTTTCCGCCCCTCGGAGCTTTTCATTCCGCGTCTCCCCCCCTCCCCTCCGCCTCCCTCCCTCCTCCCCCTCCTCCCTTCCCCCCTCCCCTCCCGCGTCTCCGCGTTCAGTCTCTCGCTCTCCCACCCTTTGTCGCTCGCTCTCCTGTTTGATTCCCCTCCAGTTAAAAAAATAAAAAAAAAAGGAGCCAATTAAAGGCAGCCGGGCTCGGCGGCCCGGCCTCCGTCCAATTTCCTCGCCTCCCCCAGGACCAATTAGAGAAAACAAAACAGGGCCGGGGGAAGCCACTGCCCCCCCCCGTGTCTCTCTCTCCTGTTTCGTCCTCTCTTTTTCTCTCTTTCCCCCTCCCCACTTCTCCTCTCCCCCTCCCTTCCCCCCCCCCCCCAGCCCCTGGCAGGAAAATGTCAGGAAGCAGGAATGGATCCATCCATCCCGAGGACAGTGGCGGGGACGCGGGGCTTGGCGCGGGCTCCGCAGCCGCGCGCGCTCTCTCGCTCTCCTCGCTCTCTCGCTCTCTCCTCGCTCTCTCTCGCTCGCTCTTCGCCCGCCCTTGCCCTGCACACCCAGGCCGGCGCTGGAGCCGGGCGCGGCGATGCCAGCTGGGTCCCCGGCCCCGCGGCGATCGCGGCGGGGCGCGCGCGGGGCCGCTCCCCTCCCCCCTCCGAGGACCCCTCCTCCTCCTTCCCCCCCCCCACCTTGCACACTTCGTGAATGTTCTTTGCACTTTGGGGAGGCGGCGGGTCTGGAGCGAACCGGGATCCGAGTACAGGCGCGGGCGGCTCGCGGCGCGTGTGCGGGGGTCCGCGGCGGGTCGGCGCCCGCCGTCCCCCCCTCCGCCCCGGGCCCAGCCTTCGCCCCTTTCCAGACCGCCTGGGCCTCGGCCTCTCGTGGGTCGAGCGCGGGGCCGATGCCGGTGCAGCCGGCGAAGCCGCGGGCGGCGAGGGCGCGCCCAGAGCTCGTGCCCCGGCCGCGGCCTACAGGTTGCCAACAGGTTTGCCCGCTGGGCCCGGTGCGGGGGGCTCCGGGGCCCGCGCTCGCTCCGGGGCCCGCGTCCGCCCGGCCCCCTCCTCTCCGCGTCCCGCCTCCCCACGGGCCCCGAGGCTCGGCCGGGCGCCCGGGGGCGCTCGCCCTCCTTCCGGCGGCGGAGCCCCGGGTGGGGAGCGGGGAGCGATCGCCCTCCGGGAGGGGCCGAGGCTGGGCCCGGGGCGCGGGCGGCCTTCCGGTGCCTGCGACCCAGGGATCGTGCCACCCGCTCCGGTCCTGCTAATCTCACCTGCTCCACCTGTCGCCGTTACTCACCCCGGCGAGCGCCCGGGGACCGTGGGGGAGCGGCGGCGGCGCGGGAGCGGCGGCGGGCGCGGGAGCGCCGAGGTCTGCAGCCGCTCCCCAGCCCGGGGACGCCCGCCCGCCCGGCGCCCGACCTCCGTGGCGGCTCCACGGCCGCGCGTTTGTCAAAACTCAAAGACCTGTACGCCCGAAAGGCCGGTTTTCCAGCACGTACGTTATGACACACCGATTTTAATCGCCACAGCAAACAGATCACCCCTTGCCCAGGGCGAGTTCCCTGCTGGGTTCCGCCCACCCCGCCCCCAGGCCCTCCCGGGGGTGACCGCCAAGTGTGCAGGAGCGCTGCCACCTCCCCAGCGCTCCCTGCATGTGCTGGACTTCCAGAACACCCCAAGACTTTCCCCCCTACTCCAGGGCGCCTCCTTCACCACTTCCCTCCCCCTCCCCCTCCTCCTACCCCCACTCACATCCCCCACAGGGATTTAGGCTGATCCAACCCCAATTTACTGCTGTGCCCCCCCTGCGCCCCACTCCCAGACCTGGAGTGCCCCTGATGTATTCCCCTTACCCCAAAGCCAAAACCCAGAGCTACCTTTCTTCTTCCCACCTAGCCCTGCTTGGAACAGAAATGGCACCAACCGAGGGTGTGATGACGAGTAGTTTAATTTTTATTGTCATCTTCCCGGTGTTGGACAGCTTCTAGAAGTCCCTGGGGAAAGTGATTCTGGCTCTCCCTGGCTCTGCTCATCACTGCCTAGGAAACAGACTACCGTCCACTTGCCCAATTAGCCGTCCCCTTACCAAACATTGGTGAGTTGTTCCTCTTGGCTTTTAGGGTGTTACAAGAGACAGGGAGCCCCCCCCCCCTACTTAACTGACACCCTCTGGAGTTTACCCCCTCCTCTCTTCCTCTCTTCAATGCACAGGGGCTTGGAGGAGAAAGAAGATGTCTAATAGAGCCAGGCTGGGAGGGAGGAGAGTGGAAGTCCAAATTGGAGCCAGGCTGGGATTGAACATTTGCTGTAGCAATCCGCTTGTGAATTCTCTGCAGCTAATTGTATGCAGTGTAAATACCTTGACAGCCTGTTTGCGTGTGCCTGGAAATTCAGTCATTTCCTCCTGCAAGCTGGGCCCAGCCAGAGCCCAGGATCTCACGCTGCCTGCAACCACACAATCAGAAAATGTGCCCGGGCCAGGCCTGCATTCCAGTCCTAACTTGTCTAGCCCTCATTTTCCCTCCTATATGAAGCAGAGAAGACCCATGCTTTACAGAATGGACAGACAGAAGTCATAGTGACCATAGCTGACACCATGTGGAGCCAGGCACTGGCATTTATATCAGCCATTCCCCCCTTAGGACTTGCATGGCTGCTGGGGGGAATGGTGGGGGTGGGGTTGTGGACTGGGCTTTGTACCTGTGTACAAGGCTGGGTAGCCTTGCTTTCCCATTGTTCTACCCTGAAGAGACTCAGGGACCTAGGTGTGTCCAGTTGTGTTCTTGATGGGGCTGTTCACCTTCTTTTCACACAATGAACAATTCTTGGGACCCCCATGGGGCTGTTGGGGCAGAGAACATTGAGTACCAGAACTATGAGGAAGGAGCCTGGGACCTGAGGTCAGATGAGGCAGGCCGGGGTGGGGGGAGGGGGTGTTGAAGATTTAAGAGTCTTGCGTTCTACCCACTTATTCTGCCTTGACTTCTGGTATTCTGCCTCTGAAGAATCTCCATGCTAACGGCGGGGCAGGCCCGAATGCAGGGGCTCCAGGCCTTGCTTAGGCAGGGCAGCTGTAAGCTTTTGTTATAACCAGTTACCAGAGAGCCTTCTCATCTCCTGCCACTGGCTCTCCTCCTGTGAATCAGAGGCTGGAAGTGCGGAGGGGGGGGGCGCAGGGGAGGGGGGACAGAGGAAGTCTGCTGGGTGGGTGTTGTTGCTTTACGCTTTGCCAAAGAGATGGTGTCTGAAAATCATACGGTGGCAGGTATTGATTCAATCCCAGAGCGGGCGCTCCTGGGGCGCCTGGCTAGGAAGGGGCTGAGGAACCTGGAGAGTTATGACCCCACTGAAAGACCAGTTTATTAATTCGGGCTCTAACAAATAGCCAATTAATGGCTCCAGCTGCTAATTAGTAAGCAGTTAACTCCTGTTATAAATTGTATGGCTCAAGACTCCTGATAATGCAATCCTGCAGTGACACTCTTGGAGGTGTAGGGAGGGGTGGAACTCATCTGTATGTTTACTATTCACTGAACAAACATTTATAATGAACACCTACTATGCGCTACACACTGTTCTAGGTGCTGTGGACTCAATGTGAATGAAACAGACAAGATCCCTGCCTCATGTAATTTATAGTCCTGGGGGTGGGAGGCGGGGAGGATGGATAAGACACTATACAAATGAGGAAAGCCCATAGTATTTGGGGAATGTAAAAACTTAGGAAGAAGAGTAGGGGCTGTAAATGCTGAAATGTTCCAGAAGGAATCCAGACAAGCAACTTGATGATGTCTGAGTTGTGACCATGGGACTCAAGAGGTGAGGATTCAAACTGTGGCCACAGCTTCAGCTAGAGGGGAGAGACAGCAGCCAAGCGGGCTGGGGGACAATGGTAGGGGCTGAGATCAAAGAGGGTAAGGGAACAAGTCATTAGTACTTGGGCTTTAGTTAGTGAGTGGAATGGGAGCTAGGGTGGTCTTAAGCAAAGCCAGAGCGGGCTTTGACTTAATTTAGCACACACCCTCTGGCTGCTGCCTGAGAAACAGGGACTCCAGCATTGGCCCTGTAGCCTGCCCAGTGCCATACACTGATCTTAGCGGTACTCAATAAATACTTCTCATAAGAACCAACACATGGGCTGGGAAGGTGGCTCAGTGGTAGAGCACTTGCATTGTATGCATGAGGCCCTGGGTTCGATTCCTCAGCACCACAGAAGCAAAAAGAAAAAAGCCGGAAGTGGCACTGTGGCTCAAGTGGTAGAGTGCTAGCCTTGAGCTGAAGAGCTGAGGGACAGTGCCCAGGCCCAGAGTTCAGGCCCCATGACCGGACCAAAAAAAAAAAAAAAAGAACCAACACATGGCCGGGCACCAGTGGCTCACACCTGTAATCCTCACTCCTCAGGAAGCTGAGATCTGAGGACCACTGTTCAAAGCCAGCCCAGGCAGGAAAGGCCATGAGACCCTTATCTCCAATAAACCACTCAGAAAACTGAAAGTGGCGTTGTGGCTCAAGTAGTAGAGTGCTAGCCTTGAGATGAAGAAGTGAGGGACAGCGCCCAGCCCCAGAGTTTAAGCCCCACAACTGGCAAAAAAACAAAAAAACAAAAAAAAAAAAAACCAACATATGAAAATGGGCTAGATGAAGACCAATTCCTTTGGACTCCTTGGTTGGTGACTTTCAACACTCACAATGGGTGCCTTCCTGTTTGGGCTTTCCACCGATTCCATATCCATTGTCCAAATGGGTCGCTTGTCTGTGTCAGGTAGCCTGTCAACGATGAAAGATGGAAAGACAGAGCCAAAGCTGGAGACACTTGCTGGCTAGCATAACAGGGAGTCACTGAAGAGCAGTTCTAGAATGATCTCTGCCATCACGTCATCATGGCGCCCTGCCTAGCTGTGTGACCTTTCTCTCTCTGTGGTGCCCTGCACCTCATGACATGTAGCCAAGGCCTGGGTGACTGCTCAGTGCCCCCCGTTTCCCAAGTGAGGGACCCCCAGGCCCTCCCCAGCTCCCTTTGTCCACATCAGTGTTGGAATAGGAGGTGTTGTTTAACCTTCTTGAAACTGATGGTTCAGTGGACCCGAAGTAATTTTGCTTTAACACTGACTTTAAAAAATAAATATGGTCTTTGAACTCTGAACGCTGAGTTACCAGACAGGAAGGTTTGGGGAGGACAAAAATACAGCAGGAAAAGCTGGGGTCTCCCGGCTACTCATTAATTTAACAAATACTTACTGAGCCAGGTTTTGTACCCACATCATTCTGGTTGTTATTTTTCTAGAGACATCCATGAAAGAGAGACCCTGCCTGGGCTTCAGGGAGACCCATCTGAAGAGACACGACCTGTCCTCAGGGAACCCCAGTCTGAGGGAGCCCCACCCAAAGGTCCAAGCCAGTTATCACAGGATTCTAATGCCAGGAGCTGGTGACTCACACCTGTAATCCTAGCTACTCAGGAGGCTGAGATCTAAGGATCATGGTTTGGAGCCAGCCCCAGCAGGAAAGTCTGTGTGACTCCAATGAACCACTGAAAAAAAGCTAGAAGTAGAGCTGCGGCTCAAGTGGTAGAGTACTAGCCTTGAGCAAAAAAGCTCAGTGATAGAGCCCAGGCTGGGAATTCAAGCCCTGGGACTGGTGTATGAGTGCGCTTGCATGTGTGTGTGTGTGTGTGTGTGTGTGTGTGTGTGTGTGTGTGTGTGCGCGCGCACGCGTGCTCTCTCTCTCTCTCTCTCTCTCTCTCTCTCTCTCACACACACACACACACACACACACACACACACACAAATGGAGCTGTACAACCAATCTCGGAACTGAATCCCACAGGGCAGCAGAGTTGCTGCCACATGGTAGGATCTAGGAGGGTGGGGGAGCCAGTGCAGGGCTGGTGGCTGACTTCTGAGGTCTTCCTTCGGCATTGTCTCCTGCCTGTTCAGCCTGGTTGTGTGCAGCCTTCTAAGTTTCATCCAAGCCCAGGGGAGGCAGGCTGAGGTTTTATTTGGGTATTTTCTTCTAATGCAAATGTCTCTGCTGGCTCCTGGGATCCAGGCCTGTTTGAAGATGGAGTCTGAGCCTGACTGCTGTCGTGAATAGAGCAGAAAACCCACTCTCGCTCAGGATCCCACCCCAGCAAGAAGCCTGGTCCACACCAGGCTACGCTGGCTCTTCCTGGGGAGACACATCTGGCTAGGGGGGACTGCAGAACCTCTGGAGAACCGATCCTCCCTGAACACCCGGTCCCCCACAGCTCCCCGCCTGCCACTGGAGCCTCACACATGTCCCTTGTGTGATGCATAGCACCCAGGGCTGGGCTGAGCACACATTATCCACCTGCTGTAATGCTTGCTGTGGTGAGCTGAGCTGGTCTCAGTATACTGAGTGGTCAGTATACCAGAAGCCCACATTGTGCAGACGATACGTAGATCAGGGAGATGGTTACAGGTGAATGCGGTGTGGATTGGGACTGTGTGAGCAGCATGTGAGGCAGATGCAGGCTGTGGGGGGAAGGGAAGGGGCAGATGGGCAGAGGAGATCCCCTGGGAGGCTCTGCGCCCTGCTGCTGTGGCTGAGGTCTGGGGTGAGGTTTGCCTGCAGCCAGTGTGAGCTGGCCTAGGCTGGGCCAGGCTGGGCAGGGCTTGTCTCTGGCCTCTGCTGGGCCACAGCTGCCCCAAAGGGAGTGTCAGGTTTTGCTGAGCTGGTTTTTCCCACTCTCCCTGGCTCTGGGAAGCAGGGTGGAATGTTTCCCAGCCTGCCAAGACAGCCCAGTGTGAGGGGAGGAGGGAGAGGAGATGAAGGGGGAGGTGAAGCTGAGGTCAGGGCAGACAGGATGCAGGACAGGCCTTGATCTCTTCCTTGCTCTGTGTTTAATCTCCCCTCCGGTGTGATCTGTTTTTTTCTTTAGGCATCACCCCTTTTGATCCAGGTCAAGATGGGGGGGAGGGGGATCAGAAAGTGTGGAATGGACTGTGAAGTGCACAACACCACACACACATGCCCACACATGTATGCGCACGCATGCATGCGCACGCATGCATACGCACACGCACGCACACATACACACGATGACCGCGTGGCATAAGCTGCAGGGGGCGCCATTCCCATAAAATACAGCGAGATGGGGAGCCCCCCTCCCCCCCATGGGCAGGGGACAGCCCTGCAGCCACTGCGCTGCTCTGGCCTGACCTGTCCTGACCTGACCCCGGATGGCTGGCCGTCCCTTTCCTCCTCTGCCAGCCCCATTGGCTGTCCTCCAGCCCGTCTGTGCCCGTCATCTCCAGGTCACCCATCATGTGGACCACAGCACCCCAGGATGTGCCCTGGGCTGTTCAGAGAGGACCAGGGAAAAGAGCTCCCTCTCCCCTCAATACACACACACGTGCACACACACGTGCACACACACACACACACACACACACACACACACACACACACACACACTTGTTTCCGACCCTGCAGCAAGCCCTCGGGACTCTCTGCCCTTTTGATTAACTCATCTCATTTCCCGTCTGGTTCTCCTCCAGGATCCTCCATTGCCTAGATCCAGGCCCTGCGGGAGGTATCGAAGGACACCCCAGAAGCCCACCTACTCAGCCCCTCCAGGGTGGTCCTGCCTAAACTAGCCCCATTCTTTGCAGGGCTAATCTCAAGGAGGGTGTATTAAAGTTATGTCACCAGAAAAAAAAAAAAGGCTCAGATTTAAGATCATTTTCCCTCACAACCACCTGAAGAACAGAGAGGTTTGTTTAGTCACCACCCCAAGGTCACACAGCTAGTAAATGGCACAGCTAACAATCAAACCAGAGACACTGGCTTCAGAGGCCAGAGTCTATACTGTGGGCCACTCTTTGGTGTCAACTTTCAGAGAGAAGAGACCCCAAAATGGACATCCAATAGTTGTGCCCACCAACGTGTAGCCACACGTGACTGTTTAAATGAACTTTCACGTTGTTTGCTCAGTCACACTGTGGCCAGTGGTTCAAGTCCACCGTGGCCAGTGGTTCTGTGTTGGGCGGCACGGTATAAGATATGTCTACCAACGGAGCAGCCGCCCTGGGTGGCAGTTCCCTAGGGTCCTTAATTTTCATCCCAGCTCTATGGCTTACTAGCTGAGCAGCTATGGGCAAGCTCCTTAGCCTGTCTGGATCTCGATTTCTTCATCAATTAAACCAAACCCATTGATAAGAGTGGGCTATTGGGGAGCTCAAATTGAGACTTAACATGACATCTTGGAGAAGAGCCTGACACATGGTAAGCACTCTAAGAATTATCTGCTTTGTTACTAGATACTGCACGAGTCTTTCATTTCATGAAGTGGATGGCTACGGATCAGAGGAACTAAGAAATGCCCTCAAAGCCAGACAGCAAATTGAGTGCTAGAAAGTCCAGCTCCTTGATTCTAGCTACACAGTCACATACTATAATAGAGGATTCTTGTAGCTAGAGATCCCAGCAACCCATTTTACCAATTAAGAAATGAGAGAAAGCCAGGCACCTGTGGCTCACGCCTGTCATCCTAGTTACGTAGGAGGCTGAGATCTAAAGATCGTACGTTATTCAAAGCCAGCTGGGGCAGGAAAGCCCATGAGACTCTTATCTCCAATTAACCACCAGAAAACTGGAGGTGGAGCTGTGGCTCAAAGTGGTATAGTACCAGGCTGGAGCAAAAAAAGCTTAAGAGCCTGGGCCCTGAGTTCAAGCCCCACCACTGACAAAGAAAAACAAAACCCCAAAAAACTGAGAGAGGCATGGGGGGTGTTATCACTTCTCCCATCAGGGCCCCATTTGGTAGCAGGGTTGGGGTTTGTCCCTGTTCCCTGCCCTCCATGCTTCACCAGTGTGCAATTAACAAAAGACTGTGTGTGTGTGTTTATCATATAGAGCTTAGGGACCTGTTTCCTCTATAGGTAGGATATAAATAATATAAATAATATTAACATGGCCCCAATTATGTAAAAAGCGGCGTATGGAATAAAGATGAGAAGGATGGATAATACCATTTTAATGACTGTTGTGGGTGATGGAATTAGGGCTAATTTGCATTTTTGTCTTTATATATTTCTGCTCCTCCCAGGTTTTCTACAAGCGGCATGTATTATTTTTATAACCAGAAATAAATGGATGCTATTTCCAAATACATTAAAAATTTAAAAAACAAAACAAAAACACAAAAGAAATTCCTCTATTGTTTCCCCCAGGGGCTTCTCTGGCCTCCAGGGAGGCCTGACCTGGGGTTTGGCGTGGGGTCTGCCCAGGCTTCTGGCAGGCAGGCCAACCTGCGCCGCCCCCCTCAGACTCTTCTGCCTAGAGGCCCTGGGATCCCTCTGCACTGGAGTGAGTCTGAATTTACTCTGCCACCTCCGCGTGCAATAAATGTCATCCTGTTTTATTTTTCCAAGTCAAATAAATTCTGATCCCAAGTCTCCAATTGCCACAGTGCTGAGAAATCAGCCTAAGTTATGTTTGAGAGGGATTCTCTAGGGTCATAGAAGAATCTAGGGTCTAGGCAGAGAGGCCTGTGGTTGCCATGGTAATTGACTCATCGTGATGGCTTCTGAACCCAGTGTCCGGCTGCGCAGCCCTGCACATGCTGTGAGAGGCCCCCATAACAGCTTTCTAATGACCACAAGTGGCCTGGAGACCCCTGGGACTCAGCACTTGGTGCTGGTTTCTACACACATCCTCTGTGTGACACCAAGACACAGGGTAAGGCCCGAATCTCTGGATGGGGTGGCCAGGCTGCGCTTCCCCCTCTCCCCCATTTCTTCCTCCTTTTCCCATCAGGAGACCTTTCCTTCCTGCATATCTGCTAGGGAGGGCTGGCATTCCTACCGCTTTTATATCAACCCCTAAAGCTCCCCCTACCCCCAGCAAGAAATCCTGGACTGAGTCCCCTGCCCTGTTCCTCCAAGGGAGAAGAAGACAACTCATTAAAGCACAGCTCCGCAGGACAGGCCATGGGCACGTGACTCCTGCCAGCCTTCACTGTAAGGTTCTTAGGTCTCTTGCCAGGTCTGCTGGAGGCCAGAGGAGTGCAGATGTGCATGCTGGGTACAGAATGGAGCCAGGAAGTCCCACCTCCCCAGCCCTGGGCAAGGGAATGATTGGAAGGAAGCCAGGAGCTTCCTGAAGTCTCGGGTCCAAAGTAGCTGCTCAGGAAGTACTTCTGAGTGAATGAATCCCCCACTGAGCACAGTCGTTCATGTGCCTGGACCCTGTCATCTTCATCTGAAGAAAAAGGGCATCTACTAACTCAATAGCTGTGTCTTCTTGCTGGGGCCCTGCTGCAGGAGGTCCCAGAAGACACCTTCCCTGATGGAGTTCTCCCCAGAGGGGAAGTTTATATCAACATAACTAGGTTGCATTGCTAGGTCGTACCTGGTCTAGTAGAACCTGGCGGTGTCCGGCCCCAACCCCACCCTCTTAACTCAGTGCCCTCAGCTGATTTTGATGCCGGTATGGACCTGCTTTTAACCTCTTCTTTGCCCTCTGAGGTGGCAGCCAGAAGGTCCAGGGCTCCCGGCCTTTCAGAAGGAGAAAAACGAATCCCATGGCTCCCTCACACCCCAGGCTGGATGTCCCAGCACCGCACCCTGGCTCCCAGACTCCCCAGTGACTGGAATTCCACCTCCCTACAGAGGCAGGGATAGATAATACATCCTGATTCCCATCACCTCCTGATTATAACTGGATCCTAGAGTCACCACTTGTCCTGGAATTCCTTCTTTGGGGTCTGCTTCTAGGAAAATCTAGAAGATTCTGGAAGCTATGGAACCCAAATTAAAATAGGACAAAGGGGTAGAGGCACTGAGGGGGAAACCCTTGGAACTATGGGACCTTAAGGCTCCCACCCAGCTAGGTTTTGTGTGTGTGTGTGTGTGTGTGTGTGCGTGTGTGTGTGTGTGTTTGGGGGGTCCTTGATACCAGATACCAGTCTAGATGAGCTGTTGAGCCATTAGAATTCTTTCCCTTTTACAAGAAAGAACACTCTTCAGGGACTCACCAAACCTCCCAGCATACCTCCTACCTCCCACCCCCCTCCACACTCACAGCCTCTCTGGCCTGGAGCAGACTTGGTTTTTCCAATAACTCATTAGTACAGATTCTGTCATGATTGAAGAAACAAAAGCTCCAACAAGAAAAGTATATTCAGCAGCCTCACAAGTTATGAGAGAATGCAAAGCAGCCACAGCACGGGGGTGGGGGGCCCGGGGGCGGCAGCCAGGCCTGCGGGGGTCAAGGGCTGACCCTTTCCATCTTCCTCCCACCAGTGCCTCTGCCCACTCTCTGCCCCTCACCAAAGCCAGCCATGGGGCACTCTGGGTTTAATACCTCATTCAGCCAGCTCTCCAGCCATCCATCCAGCCATCATCCATCAATAGCCAGGCACTAGTGGCCTACACCTGTAATCGTAGCTACTCAGGAGGATGAGATCCAAGGCTCATAGTTGAATGCCAGCTCAAGCAGAGAAATTCACCAAATGCTTATTTCCAATTAGTCAGCAAAGAAGCTGAAGTGGAGCTGTGGCTCAAGTGGTAGTGTACTGGTTCTGAGTGGAAAAGTTCAGGGACAGCACCTAGGCCCTGAGTTTAAGCTCTAGGACACACACACACACACACACACACACACACACACACACACACGCTACTGGGGGCCTATTATAGGCTAGGTACTATCTGATATTAATATTTACAAGGTTGACCAGCATCCATCTCTCAAGCTGGAGATACTGCAGCTAGGCTACCAAGCAGAACCTTTCTCCCAGACAGCTGGGAGAAACTTACCAGCCCAGCCCTGCTCCAGGCGCTGGCATCCAGCCTCACAAAATGGCACCCCAGGGTTTCATGTGTGTAAAACAGAAGGACACTGACCCCCGAATTTACTCTATCACATGAGCCCACTCAATGTCCCAGGGAATTATTATTATTATTATTATTTGTGGTAAGGTACTACTCTATCACTTGAGCCACAACTCCACTTCTGCCTTTATTTTATTTTGGTGGTTAACTGGAGATAAGAGTCTCACGGACTTTTTTGCTCAGGCTGGCTTTGAACCATGATCCTCAGGTCTCAGTCTCCTGAGGAATTAGAATAACAGGTATGAGCCACTGGTGTCTGGCCCAATAGAATTATTGCCTAGTTGTCTTTGCAACCCATGCACCTCCCAAGAACTGGGGATTTAATGCTCTCCTGAGAGCCCTTGGGAAGGCTCAGTAAGGGAATCTGTGCTGGGCTGAAAGGGTGCAAGCTATCCCACTGAGCAGCAGACATTCTGGGGTCTATGACATTGTAAGGGCTCCCTCCAGGCTGTGAGGCCGGGGAGGAGGGTTCTCCCTCTCTTAGTCAAAGTGTCCCACCCTGGGAGTTTCTTCTGCAATCACAACAGCAAGAGAGAAGTCCTTTCGAGAGGAAGAGTCCTCACTGCAGGAGCTGGACGGTCAGGGTAGTCTGAGGTTGGGAGTGAGGACGGTACTTCTTCTCATCCCCCCCACCGTTCCTGCCCTATGGGCAAATGTCCCACACCTGGAAGGGACAAGAGTCCTCCCTCTAGCCTCCTTCCATACCAGTGCCCGCCACAGCCACCACCAGGGACCCGTGGCTGCTTACCGTGGGCCGGCCGGCCCGTGTGAAGCCCACACTGACGGATGCGTGTGCGCATGCTTGGCTTACAGACAGCAGGATTGACCCACAAAGATCTAACATGAACCCCGCTGCTCTGAAGAGGTCAAGAGAGAGCTAACCTGAGCATCAGGCGTCTCAAAGATACCCCACCTGCTACCTCCTCTAATGGGAGCCAGGGTGCCCCTCTGAGCATGCGTGCTCCCACACATCCCACACCCGTGGCGACAGAGGCAAATGCCCATCCTGACGCAGCTCCTCCGAGGGCCACGCCGTTCGTGGTGAGTCAGGACCAAGAAGGAGGTCGCGGTCCAACAGGCTCCACGGTCCCTCTGGGGCTTGATGAGCAAGTGCCAGCCCTCGTCTGTCCCGCGCCTGCCCTCCGCCAGCCACCGCTGACCTCACCCCGCTGGTCTGACAAGCGACCAAGCTGTCTACCAGTCCAGTGTGGATTTCCTGCTTTCCTTCCGCAGTAAAGCCACCTCCAGGGAGGGGGGCAGGGGGCACCCTAGAACACATCCTCAAAGGAGTCATGTATGCTCTCATTTTATGGTGGGACCCCCCAGGGAAATGGGGGGTTCATGTGTCCAGCGTATAGATGAGGAAGCTGACTTGTCCACACGGGAAGTCAGATCAGATGCAAGGGGCTTGGTGTCAGACCAATTCCACAGGGATTTGTGAAGCCCTGGATACCTGAATCCACAGAGCTCCCCTGGTTGAACTAGAATGACACTACTGACAAAGCTGCAGAAGGCCTGTCCAACAGCCTCTCTCCTCACCAGGGCCCCTAAGAGGACCACGTTTACATCTGTTCTTCAATGCCAGCCCCCCCAGCATCCTTCCTACACTGACAGAATTCACTAGGCTGCAGGCCAGGACTCCAGCCTGTCCAGACAACAGATGCCATACGGTGGGATATGCAAAGATTGGAAATGCATTGTTTAAAAGCTGTCCAAGAGCTGGGCTCCAGGGGCTCACGCCTGCAATCCTAGCTACTCAGGAGGCTGAGATTTGAAGATCAGAGTTTGAAGCCAACCCCGGGCAGGAGAGCCCAGGATGACTCTTATCTCCAACTCACCAGCAAAAGGTTGGAAGTAGAGGTGTGATTCAAGCAATAGAACCACAGACTTGAGAAAAAAAAAAAAAAAGCCAAGCAAGTGTACAAGGCCCTGAGTTCAAACCCCATGTTTGTCCCGTGTTCCCTGAACTTCAGCTCTAGACCCTCCTTATATTGAACCATAACTTCCACCTCCCCTGATGAAGTTTATCCCTCCTCTGGGGTGGGGGTAGGGTTCACCATCTGTGCTTGGGAGATGTGGGTAAGGTCAGTACCAGGGGGTGGAGCCAGGATCGCTGCCCTGAACCAGCTCTCAACACCCCAGTTTCCTGATCTGTGAAACAAGCACAGCAAATTCTTCCAGTTTGCTTACCCCATGAAAGGAACTCTTCAGACCCACTGAGTGTAGTATTCACTCATCTAATCTCCACCTCCCTGGGATGCTGGCCCTCCCAGCCACAGTCAGCTGTAGGTTCAGCCCCTGCCCACCCTCTCCCTCCCAGGCTGCCATTTCTTTCCCTAGAACACAGCCCCATTCTTTCTCCTGCCTGTCTTATCTCCGTGGATGGCTCCTCATTGTCTCCCAGGCAGACTCAGGGGACCCAACCTCAGCTCTTCCTTTCCTCTTAGTATTCACATTCAAGTCCTGCAGCTTCCTCCCCCCCCCCCCCACCTCATCACCACCCCCTTCCTCTCCATCCATTTCCTCTTCCCATCAGCGTGGCTTCCGTGTGACCCAGTTCATTTCTCACCTGGATTATGCCAAAGCCTCCCCCACGGCTCCCATCCCACACACCCCACCCCGAAAACCCTCTCTGCTTCGCTAGGCATTTCCAAACCACAAATCCACCGAAATCCCTCTGTGGCCCCGTCATCTCCAGGATCAAGTTCAGACTCTTCTCCGGCTTAGTGCACAGTGCTCAACGCGGTGAGATTTGGGCCTCGGGTGCCTCCCCTGCGCAGGCCACCCACACGCTGTCACCAGACTGCTTGGATCAAGCAAGTTCACGGCTCTGGCTCTTTGCACCTGCCAGCCCCCTCCCCCCCAGCCCCCTTGTCTAACCAGTTCCCTCTCTTCTTCCTGACTCAGTTCAGACAGCATTTCTAACCATTCCACCTCCAGGCTCTTAGAAAAACACCTTTAACATGTGGAAATCATAATGACATTATGTGCTCTCCCATCAGATATAGCTGTGGTCTGGAAGTAGATGGTATGTACGGTCTCATAGCAGGCAGATGGGCCCAGGTTCTGATTCCAGCTCTACCGTTTTCCAGTGTGATGTTGTTCAAGTTGCCTAACCTCTCTGAGGCTTCCTTTCCTTGTCTCTAGTGCAAGGCTCATGATAGTGCCTACCCCCCTAAGTGGGATGAGGAGAATCAAGTTATGACAGGAAAATTGCTCAGCACAGTGTCTGGCACAATGGAAGTGCTCAATAAGCAGATTCCCACTCATGAAGTATGTGGTCAATTAAAGTGCAATTGAAGCAACCTGGAGCCTACATTTCACTGGAACCAGGATTTCTAAGCTACAAGCAACAGAAACCATTCTGGCTGCTTTTTGCTGGAGAGGAATATGACAGAGGAGATGACATGAGTCCCTGGGAGGGGCTGGGTCGAGGCTGGGAAAGCACAGAGCCAAGAACAATGGTGCAAAATGACAGCCAAGGTCTGCCCCCCCCCCACGTCTACGTCTACGCCCATGACCAGACGCAGGTGCCAGACAGAACTAGCTGCGTCTAACGTTTGCAGGATCTGGAGCCAAAAGCAACAAGTCCCACATGCTATATCTCAAAATATTTTAAAGATATGGAGCTCATCATCTATTAACTGAAATATATCGTATCTGTTCCAATTACAATGCCTGCATAACAAATTATGCCAAAAAAAAACCCTTAGTGGTATAAAACACTTATTACACTCATGGAGTACCTTCTGGTAGCACAGTCTCATCGTGCATCGATTGTGAGTGCTTGCATGAATAGACCTGGTGAAGATTGAAGAGGAAATGTCCTCTATATGCTCTTGGGTTGAAGCTTGGTCCCTAGCTTGGGCCTCTCTGGAGGAAGTAGGTTGCTGCCCTGTGTCTAAGAGAACTTTAGCTTGCTCTTGAGCCTTTCTCCTGTGAGTCTCTAAGTCCCTATGGGCTACAAGCTTAGCTTCTTTGTTCTTTGTTCTATCCTGTTCCTTCCCCTCACCCCAGGGGAACAATGGACTTGACCACAGACTGAAAACCTCTGAAATGGTAAGTTAAATTCAATCTTTCTTCCTTTAAATGCATTTCCTCAAGCAACAAAGGCTGAGGAAAGGGGGACGCTGTTGTCACACTCGAGACCACGGGCTCAGAAACCTTTGGAACTGGTTTGTGGGAAGAATTTGGAAAAGTCTGTGCTGTATGTACAACTCATTGGGTGATTCTGTGGGAACCTCAGAAGACCAGAATGTTGACAGGAGTGTAAACAGAACAGACTCTTGTGAATGAAGTCTCAGAAGAGAGTGAGGACTGTCTTGGGAGTTGGACTAGAGGTCATTCATGTCTGAGGACGTCCATGTTCCATTGTAGGAAAGAACTTGTCTGCATTTTGTCCATGCCCTAAGACTTTGTGAGTGACTCAAGCTTAAAAAAATGACAGAGAATTTAATCTGGAAGAAGAAACGTCAAGACCCCCTAGTAGTCAGGATCTGGACTGGTTACTGGTGGCTTCTTTTAGCCAAGTTTACAGTGAGAATTGTGAGCAAAGAGCAGAGCAGAAAGATTTGGCCAGAAAAGAAGTGATCATTAAAGTTAAGATCAAGGAAAAGGTAGCTGCTAAAGAGATTAGGGTCATTTAAAAGAAGCCCAAGAGGGGCTGGGAATGTGGCTTAATGGTAGCCTTAACACTTGCCTAGCATGCATGAAGCTTTTTTTTTCTCAAGTCTGGTGCTCTACCACTTGAGCCACAGCTTCACTTCTTGTGTTTTGATGGTTAATTGGAGATTAGAGTTTCCTGCCTAGGCTGGCTTTGCATCTTGTTCCTCAGGTCTCAGCCTCCTGAGTAGTTAGGATTACATGTGTGAGCCACTGATGCTTGGCTTGGACTTAAACTTTTGAACAATACTGGAAAACTGTTAAGCCTGAGGACTATTAGGATAGACTATATATGTTTCACATTATAAGATAATATAATTATAAGATAAATGGCAGCCTTTGGGTGCCAGAGGCAGAATGTCCTGACCGAATGAAATGTCGCCCAGAGGCTCAGGCATTGAAACCTTGGACCCCAGATGATTGTGCTATTTTGGAAAGTGCTGGAAACTTTAGGAGGTGGGGCCAGCTGGAGGAAGCTGGGGGAGGGGGGGGCGTGTCCCTGGAGACCATATTTGGTAATGTTCCTTCTCCTATTTGTCCCCCTGTTTCCGGTTTCCCACATGTCCCAGCCTTGACATTCAGCTTTAAAAGCCCATGAACAATAGAGCCAGCGGATCATTGCAGGTTGAAACTTCTGCAATGGTGAGCCCCAATCAATCTTCACTCCTTTTAAAGCCCTTGTCTCAAGTATCTGTCACAATACTGAGAGCCTCTGATGGCCACGCAGGATCAGATCCTAAAGGGCTTGTCTGAGGGCTCCAGGGGAGGCTGGAAGGCGGGGAGCTGGCTGGAGGCCTCAGTGCCTTTCTCATCGGCTTCTCCACGTGTCTCTCTACGAGGGCTAATTTGGGTTCGTGGTGGGTGGGATTCATGGGTAACCTTTCTAAGAAAGCTGCCCACTTGGGGCCTGGAGGGGAAGGCGGGCTCTGCCTCTGGGTGGGGAATCGTCAAGCTCTGGAGGCGCACATGCTGTGAGCACTGTGCAAGGCACCGGTGCGCGCGTCTCCCTCTGGGACAAACACACCTTTCTCTAGGTCAGATGGGCCTCTGCGTCCTCCATCTCTGCGGCCAAGGCTGTCATCCCCGGGTGGCCCCTTCTCCCACCCCTTCTCTTCCTTGCTTCCACCCCATAGACTGTCTGTGCCTTCCTGGCAGTGCCCCTACAGGACATCGACCCTCAGACGTCAGACAGGAACAAAGCCTAGATTCCACTCAGAAGAGGACTTGAGAATTTGGTGTTCCGGCTGATGCATAAGCTATGGAAGCGTCCAATCAAGAATGGTGTTTAAAAGCCCTAGGCAAGGGCTAGATGCCAGTGGTTCACATCTGTCATCTTAGCTACTCAGGAGGCTGAGATCTGAGGCTCGAGATTCAAAACTAGCCCAGGCAGGAAAGGCCACTGAGACTCTTATCTTCAAATAATCAGCCAAAAAAGCTGGAGGTGGAGATGTGGTTCAGGTGGTAGAGCACCTTCAGTGGAAAAACCAAGGAAGAGTGCAAGGCCTTGAGTTCTAGCCCCAGTACTGGCATAAAAGGAAATAATAAGAATAAGAATAATAAAAGCCCTGGGCAGACAAGAATGAAAAATGTTCACTACAGTCCAATCTTAAACTTGCCAGCATGACAACCACACCAAAACCTGCTTCTGCTCAACATAATGTAATTATTCCTCCCAGTGAAAACTTACTCAGCTTTCCCTCCCGAAGGGAGATGCTGTGAGTTCCTAGCCGTAATTATTCCAGGCTAACTGAGAAAGTTCATTCTCCCTCTAATCCCACTGTGATCTCATCTCACATTCAATAATCTATGCAATAGATGGCAAATATCACAGTCCAAAACACCATGCTGTAAAAACACAGGGTGGGAGGAAGAGGGTAGCTGGGATACAGTCCAGGAATGCAGCATGGCGGACAGCGCAATTCCAGCCACAGGGCCCTTGTCAGCACTTACCACTTCATCCCGAATCTCAGTCATCTCATAAGTACTTCAACTGGTCAGAGTTCTTTATCCAGTGGAGTCACTTTAGCCTTTTCTCTGAGAAGAATGAACCTTTGGTGGAGTACCTGTTTGGGACTGCTATGGTCTTCCACTAACTTTTCTTTTTCTTCCTTCCTCCCTCCCTCCCTCCTTTCCTTCCTTCCTTCCTTCTTTCCTTCCTTCCTTCCTTCCTCACTCACTTCCTTCCTTCCTGCCTCCCTCCCTCCTTCCCTGCCTTCCTGTTTCCCTCCCTCCTTCCTTTCCTTCCTACCTTTCCTTTCCTTCCTTCCTTCCTTCCTTCCTTCCTTCCTTCCTTCCTTCCTTCCTTCCTTCCTTCCTTCCTTCCTTCCTTCCTTCCTGTCTTTTAATTTCACCACTGGGATTTGGATTCTGGCTTTGTGCTGGCTAGGCAGGTGCTCTACTGCTAAGCCAGACCCCCAGACCATTTTTGCTTTATTATTTTTCGTTTTATGTCTTGTGTTCTTGCCTAGACTGTCTCCAGACTGCAATCCTCCTCCTTGTAGTCTCCTGCATAGCTGGGACCATAGGCATGTGCCACCATGTTCAGCATCTTCATTGAGATGGGGGTGGTGGTGGTTCTCACTCACTTCTTGCTGAGAGTGACCTCAAACCATGATTCCCTTGATCTCCACTTCCCCTGAGAAGCTGGGATAACAGGCATGAGCTACCATACTTGATCACCCACTAACTCTGATCATTTAGCTTAAAAGTAGTACCCTCCCTGCCCAGAATTGCTTCCCATTAATAATTAAAGTCCATTACCACAGCTAATACTATAATCCTCATTTTTGCAGGACAAATCAATAGGACCTGGTGTCAAGGTCACCTTTCAAAAAAAAAAAGGTCACATTTCAGTGCATCAGAACCATCCTTGTCCCCTTGGGAGCACCCCAAATTTGATTCCTCCTCCTCCTCCTCCTCCTCCTCCTCCTCCTCCTCCTCCTCCTTCTTTTTCTTCTTCCTCTTCTTCCTCTTCTTCCTCTTCTTCCTCTTCTTCTTCTTCTTTTGGTTGGTTGTGAGTCCTGAACTCTGGGCCTGGGCACTGTCCCTCAGTTCTTCAGTTCAAGGCTAGTGATCTACCACTTGAGCCACAGTGCTACTTCCGGCTTTTTCTGTTTGTGTGGTGCTGAGGAATCGAACCCAGGGCTTCATTCATGCTAAGCAAGCACTCTACCACTAAGCTACCTTTCCAGCCCCATTTCCAGTTTTTGAGTGGTTAATTGGAGACAAAAGTCTCTGGGGGACTTTTCTGCTGGGTCTGGCTTTGAACTTCAATCCTCAGATCTCGGGCCTCCTGAGTAACTAGGATGATGTATACAATGTCACTCCTTACATCATCCTCCCAGCTCTCCCAACCCCACCCCTCTCCTCAAGTTACCCGGCTCCATTTTCACATTCATGCATAGATTATCATGCCTGCATTTTGCCCACCTTTCCTTTCTCCATTCCCTAGTTCCTCCTGCCCCACCCCCGCCCCCGCCTCTGACATTAACGTCCCCCACCCCCCACAACATGTTCCAGCTGATTGATCTTCATTTTGTTAAACTGTTAGTTGTTCAAAAAAGTTACCCCATTGGAATCCTCCCCTGCATATACCATACTTAACATGTTTGTATATAAATGCATTTGGCCCTGTATATGTTCATATATATATATGATATTTATACACACATACATATACCTATACCTCCATTTCTGGAAGCTGGGAGAAGAGTTCCTGGGAGAGATTGTCACTTTCTAATTAGTCTGTCCTGCTTATCACTGTTGGCATTATACCAATGTGGGCTGGAGCCCCATCTACTGCCAATAGTGAGTCTATCTTGTGAAGAAAACACATCTTAATAAGTTTATATGTACCGTATACTTCGTGCAAGTCCTTTGGGCACTATGCTGAGAAATAAGTTTTAGAAGCAAAAGTCCTTAAATTGGCAAATTTTGTATGCATAGTACTGCTAACCTTCCTCGGAGATCCAAATGTTACACTCTTCAAATACTATCCTGTCATAGTCACTGGCATTTTCCAGGGCTTGAATATTAACTATGGAAGAAATGCAAAGAGAAAGAAATAGGAATGCATTGAAATTCCCAGACACAAAATCAAAACTGGATGCAAATTCTAAATGGGCAAAAGCAAAATCAATTTCAGTGACAAAAAGAAAATCAGGGCAAGCAGGCAAAGTGCTTTCACAGTTGTTGTTTTTTTAAACAGGTGAAAGATAGTGCCAAATACCTGTAATTCCAGGTAACTCAGAAGTAAAGATAGGAGGATCAGGGTTTGCCATCAGCCTGGACAGAGGGGGGGGGGGGGAGTGAGGGAGTGAGGGAGGGAGAAGCTATGTCCAAAATTAACCAGGTACTGTGGTCCATGCTACTCAGAAGGAGGAGGTAGGAAGGTCAAAGTTCAAGGCCAGCCCTGGGTAAAAGCATAGGACTTTATCTGAAAAAATAACTAAAGGAGCCGGGCGCTGGTGGCTCACGCCTGTAATCCTAGCTACTCAGGAGGCTGAGATCTGAGGATCGCGGTTCAAAGCCAGCCCGGGCAGGAGAGACCGTGAGACTCCTATCTCCAATAAACCACCAGAAAACCGGAAGTGGCACTGTAGCTCAAGTGGTAGAGCGCTCGCCTTGAGCTGAAGAGCTGAGGGATAGCACCCAGGCCCAGAGTTCAAGCCCCACGACTGACAAAAAAAAAAAAAAAAAAAAAAAAAACTAAAGGATTGGCAATGTTGCTTAAGTGGTAGAGCACCTAACTGTCTTTACCAAGTGTGAAACCCTGCATTCAAACCTAATTACCACCAAGAAATAAGAGACTGCCAGGTTAATTAATAAATGCTTTGTGTGTGTGTGTTGAAGTTTCACTTTAAGAATAAAAATTTTTAATATTAAATATTTTCATGAGTGCTTAATTTTTAATGGCTTTTATTTGGCATGAATTTTGCATTAATATTACTTTATTTTAGTGTTTTTGCTTATCGAGTGTCTATGTCAGGTAAGGAGTAATTTTACCTTTTATTATAGAATCTTGTCAAAGTATACTGGTCCATAGAAATCATGATCTTTCTATCTTTTTTTTGTTGTTGTTGTTGGTTGTAGGGCTTGAACTCTAGGCCTGGGCGCTGTCCCTGCACTCTTCAGCTCAAGGCGAGTGCTCTACCGCTTGAGCCACAGTGCCACTTCTGGTTTTCTAGTGGTTTTTATTGGAGATAAGAGTCTCATGAACTTTTCTGCCTGGGCTGGCTTTGAACCATGATCCTCAGATCTCAGCCTCCTTAGTAGCTAGGATTACAGGCGTGAGCCACCAGCGCCCAGCTCTATGTATCTTTTATATCTTTTTAATGTGTTAATGTGGATTGAACTCAGGATCTAACTTTTGCAAGGCAGGTGCTCTACCATTAGAACCATGCCTCTAGCCCCTTTTTGTCTGGGTTATTTTTGAGGGAGGGTCTTGCTTGATGCTTGGGCCAGACTGGGATGCGATCCGCTCCTATTTATGCTTCCCTGTGTTGCTGAAGATGTCAGGTGCTCACCACTGCACCCAGCCACTGATTAAGATGGAATCTCCTGAACTTTTATACCTGGGCTGGCTTAAACCTGTGTTCCCTCTGTCTCTGCCTCCCAAGTAGCTAGCATTGCAGTCATGAGCCACCATGCTTGGCCCTATCTATTGTTTGTTGTTGTTGTTATAGTTGGTCATGAGCTTGAACTCTGGGCCTGGGTGCTGTTCCTGAGCTCTTCAGCTCAAGGCAAGTACTCTACCAATTGAGCCACAGCACCACTTCCCATTTTCTGGTAGTTCATTGGAAATAAGAGTCTCACAGATTTTCCTGCCTGGGCTGGCTTTGAACTGCAATCCTCAGATTTCAGCCTCCTGAGTAGCTAGGATTAGAGGTGTGAATCACTGGTGCCCGGCTCTATCTATTTTAAAACAAAAGACCTCTGGAGGTTTTAACATAGCCCTATCAGAGAAAAACAATTCACTGTTTATTATTATTATCATTTATTATTATTTAGAACATAAAAATATAGGATAATGTATGGTTTCAGAATTTCTAAGAATTATCAGGAATTTCAATTTCTCATTCACAAATCCCGCAAACTAGTGTTTTGAATCCGGAAACACTGCACACATGTCCTCGACTCTGGCTGGGACCTCTGAGTTGAACCGGGGGCAGGGGCACTGGATGGGCAGGGATTGCGCATGCCAGCCCCAGGAAACCCACGCCGAGGACTCCATGCCCACCTGCAGCTACCTCAGCCTGCAGAGGTAACCTCTCATCTAGCACCCAGCGCTTGGACCAAACTAGAAACAACCAGAATCCTCTGCCTCTCTTTCTTCCCCGGTCCCCGGAGAGGAGAAGAATAGCATTTGCCTTCCTCCTAATTGAGTCTTTTGCAAATGTCAGCAGGGACGGGAGAGGCCCAGCTCTTGTCTCAGCTCCACGGTGGAATCCCACCGTCCCTGCCTGCCTGTGTGAGTGGGGACCCCACAAGATCACAGAGGCTCAGGGGCGAGGAAGCTGTTTCTGTGGGGTGATGGTGTCTTATTGGGGTACCTCTTTGGGCTTCCTGGACCTCAGGTAATACGAAAAGGGATGAGAAGTCACATAATGAAGGCTCCATGGTTGGAGGCACAGAGTCAGCTGGTTCTATACCTGGGGGAGAGAGGGCTGCTCTGTATCTATCGGTGCATGATAAAATACTGCCAACCTCCAGGCCTTAAGCAACAACTTTATCTGACCAGCATTCTGTGGGTCAGGAGTTCAGATAGGTAACAGTGGTTGCAAGCTGGTGGGCTATCTCCTGCAACTACAGTGTTCAAGGCTGTCTCATTCCCAAGGTGGGTACCCTGGCTAGCAAGGTCAAATGGCTTAGGCTGGCTGGGCATCTGGGTTTCATTCTGCCTGGAACCTCTCTCTCTGTCCCCCACCCCCACTCCCTGGGCTTGCCATGGGGTGGGCTTTCTGGGCTGCTCATGGAGTGAGTCAGAACTCATCAGAGCTTAAAAGTAGAGCTGGGGGCTGGGAAGGTGGCTCAGTGGTAGAGTGTCTACCTTGCATGCATGAGGCCCTGGGTTTGATCCCTCAGCACCACATAAACAGAAAAGGCTGAAAGTGGTGCTATGGCTCAAGTGGTAGAGCGCTAGCCTTGAGCTGAAGAGCTCAGGGACAGCACTCAGGCCCCCAAGACAAAAAACAAAAACAAAAAACAGGGGCTGGGAAGGTGGCTCAGTGGTAGAGTGCTTGCCTTGCATGTATGAGGCCCTGGGTTCGATTCCTCAGCACCACATAAGCAAAAAGAAAAAAGCTGGAAGTGGCACTGTGGCTCAAGTGGTAGAGTGCTAGCCTTGAGCTGAAGAGCTGAGGGACAGTGCCCAGGCCCAGAGTTCAGGCCCCATGACTGGACCCCCCTCCCCCCCAAAAAAAAAAAAGTAGAGCTGGGCATGGTGGCTTGTGCCTATAATGTTAACTCATTAGAGGTAGAGACAAAGAAAGATTGGGAGGCTCACAGTTCAAGCCTGAACAAAAAGTTAGTGAGCTCCCATTGCAACGACAACAAAGCTGGGTGTGGTGGCTCAAGACTCTCACCCACTATGCAGGGAGGGCCTACCTAGCCGGAATGAGGTTGTAGCCGGGCACTGAGGGCTCACACCTGTAATCCCAGCCTACTCAAGAGGCTAAGACCTGAGGATCACAGTTCAAAGCCACCCAGGACAGAAAAATCCCTGTGAGACTTTTATGTTCAATTAACCACTCAAAAAAAAAACACCCCAAAACAAAAAACAATGTATCCAGTGGAGCTGTGGCTCCAAGTGATAGAACTCGAGACTTGAGCTCATGGATAGCTAGCACCCAGGCCCCAAGCCCCACAACTGACAAAAGTTAATTAATAATTAATTATATTTAATTAAATAAGGGCTGTGAATTCAAACCCCAGAACCACCAAAATAAATTAAAAAATAAGTAAAATGTAGAAGGTGTTGGGCAGTGGTGGGCTGGTAGCAGTCTCTTCATAGGAAGTAAGAATGAAAAGGAAGGGAGGGAGGGAGGAAGGGAGGTATCAGTTTCATAGTATTTGCTAGTTTCCATGATGTAAATTCTTCCCACCAAAACTAACTTTCTTTGAGTGTGTGTATGTGTGTGTGTGTGTGTGTGTGTGTGTGTGTGTGTGTGTGTGTGTGTGTGTGTGTGTGTGTGTGTGTGTGTGTGTGTGTTTTCTCTCAAGGTTAATGCTCTACTATTTGAGCCACAACTCCACATCTAGCTTTTTGGCGATTGATTGGAGGGAGGTAAGAGTCTCACAGACTTTCCTACCTGGGCTGGCTATGAACCAAGATCAGATCTTAGTCTACTGGGTGTCTGGGATCACAGCATGAGCCACCAATGCCTCACTCAACCCAGACTAATTTTATGCTACTGACTGGATGTCAGTCAGTCTATGCAATTCTTCAAAATTGACCAGTCCAGTCTTCTAGGCTGGTACCAGCTTGCTCTGGCTGCCCAGGGCTGCTGGGCCTACTTAAGGCGAAAGCATCAATGGACCCCATTTCCACCATATTCTATTGGCTGAGGTCAGGCTCAGGCCAGCCCAGAGCCCAGGAAACATGGGGACAGGCGGAGCTGTGAACGACCGAAGGCCACATGAGTGGTCACTGGCTCTGGTCAGAGGACTCTCTAGACTCTCTAGATTGTGCTCACCAGCTCCAGATGCTTTCCAGGTACTTGGCAAATACTACCCCTTTCCTGCCCCATGAAGTAGCTGCTGTGAGCCCCCATTTTAAAGATGGGGGGCTGAGGTCATGCAGGGGGACAGTATGTACAAGCCTCAGGTTCCCCTGGCCTCTGGTAGCAAAGCATCCGGTGCTAGGAGGGCGGGAACACTGAAGTTATATCAGATGGTATTAGGGAACTCAAGGGAATTGGGGAGCACAGGAAATCAATTCTTATTAAATGAGTGCTTGTCAAATCTGGCAGGGAATGACAGGAATGAACAGGCAGAAGAAGGGCAAGGGAAGTAAGAAGCCACTCTATGAAATCCTGGAAGATTAACAGTAACTGTAATGACGCTTAACATTGATTGAGCACTTACTGTGTACAAAGGACCCTGAGAGGATGCCCAGTGGGGTAGTTCATGCCTGTAATCTCAGCTACCCAAGAGGTAGATCAGCAGGCCAGCCTAGGAGAAGTTAGTGTGAGACCCTATCTGATAAACAAACTAAAAGATAAAAAGGACTAGGGGTATGGCATGAGGCCCTGAGTTCAAACACCAGTACAACAACAACAAAGACTTCTACATACATTATCTCATTTAAGCCTTGCAGTACCCCTGTTTTACTATAAGGAAACAGGCACTCAAGGTCACACAGCCAGAAAGTGGCAGAGCCAGGAATTAAACTCATAATCTATCTGGTGCTAGAATTCTTTTGTTGTTGTTTTTGGTGGTGGTGGTGGTCGTGGAGCTTGAACTCAGGGCCTAGTCAATGTCCCTGAGCTTTTTTGGTCAAGGCTAGCTCTCTACTGTTTTGAGCCACAGCACCACTTCTGGTTTTCTAGGAGTTAACTGGAGATAAGAGCTTCACAGACTTCCTTGCATAGGCTGGCTTTGAACCCTGATCCTCAGATCTCAGCCTCCTGTGCAGTTAGGATGACAGGCACAAGCCACTGATGCCAGGCTGAATTATTTTTTTAATCACTGCATGCCTCTAGACCCAGGGCAAGAAGTTGCTCTATCCTAGGTCTAAGCACAGAAGTGCAGTCAGCACATTATAATCCTGTTTGGTTTTTTTGCTTTTTTTTTTTTTGGGGGGGGGTCCGGTCATGGGGCCTGAACTCTGGGCCTGGGCGCTGTCCCTCAGCTCTTCAGCTCAAGGCTAGCGCTCTACCACTTGAGCCACAGCGCCACTTCCGGCTTTTTTCTTTTTGCTTATGTGGTGCTGAGGAATCGAACCCAGGGCCTCATGCATACAAGGCAAGCGCTCTACCACTGAGCCAACTTCCCAGCCCCTTGCTTTTTTTTTTTTTAAATGCATTTGAAATATTGCCCAGAGAAAGGGTGCAGAGTTTATGCCACTGCCTACTGTCCATAAGACAAGATGGCTTTAGAATCATGTTCAGGAAGTGAAGGCAGGGCCCAAGAGGTAGAGCTTAGCCTCGAGTGAAAAGGTCAAGCAAAAGTGTTAGGTCCTGAGTTTAAGCCCCATTACCATGCTCACATGCATACATGCATGCGTGGGAGCACACATGCGCACGCGTGCACACACACACACAATTATGTTCAAAGACAAACAAGAAGGGGTTGGAACCATAGCTCAAGTGGTAGAGCACCTGCCTAGCAAATGTAAGAACCTGTGTTCAAACCTCCCAGTGCTGCTGCTACTGATGATGATGATGATGATGATGATGATATCAGTTTATGCTTCCACTAATATCTCGCATTTGATGCTGGGCAGAATTTCTTTCCCTCTCTTCCTTCCTTCCTTCCTTCCTTCCTTCCTTCCTTCCTTCCTTCCTTCCTTCCTTCCTTCCCTCCTTCCTTCCTCCTTTCCTCCCTCCCTCCTTCCCTTCCTTCTTTCCTCCCTCCCTCCTTCCCTTCCTTCTTTCCTCCCTCCCTCCCTTCCTTCTTTTCTTTCTTTCTATCTTTTTTTTTCTTTCTTTTGCCAGTTCTGGGGCTTGAACCCAAGGCCTGGGTTCTGTCCCTGAGCCTCTCTGTGCTTGAGGCTAGTGCTCTATCACTTGAGCCACAGTGCCACTGTGGACTTTCCTGCTCGGGCTGGCTTTGAACCGTGATTCTCAGATTTCAGCCTTCTGAGTACCTAGGATTACAGGCTTAAGCCACCTGTGCATGGTCAGAATTTCATACAAGGTAGTGCATGCCTATAATCCTGTAATCTTAGGTACTCAGGAGGCAGAGGTAGGAAGATCTTGAGTTTGGGGCTAGCCTGGGGAAAATTAGTGAGACCCTATCTCAAAAAAGAAAAAAAAGTAAGTAGAGGGCGATACCCCACTAGCATGCATTACCCAGACAGCCGGGCAGGCCGGGTGGAGATCTATTTATCACTGGAGCTGGGCATGCACCTCAGCAGTGTTAGAATGTGAGGAGCACAGGCTGCTGTGGACCAAGATTCTGATCTGCTGGCGCTGCCTGGCGAGCGAGAAGGACGGAGTTTAAAGACAAGCCTGTCCTTCTTCATCGCTCTGGCTCTTTGCACCAGCTCTCCGCTGCTTCCCTGCCACGTGTGGGCAGGCCGGGCATCGCCGGGAGCCAGGTGCCTGCTGCACCGAGAGGCAATTTATGAACTGTGGGTATTTTGTCTGTTTACTTGAAAGCACAAAAATTTGTCACTTGTGTGGGTAATTTGCTGCTAATTACGAGCTTACAATCTGCAGATAGGAAAATCAGGGCCAACGTACGTTTCTTGAGGAAGAGGAAAATTACCCCAAGTACTGTGTAATTATATACTTAGCGGGCACAGCGCTCCCAACCCTCACCCTTCCCACGCGGGCTGGCGGGCATGGCGAGTTTGCACACAAGCCCACTGATGGAGGGCGGGGAGGGGAGAGGAGGGGCGGGAAGGGAGGACCTGTTTGGGGCTGAGACTTCCACACAACTGCTGACCCCACCATCCCTTCTGTCCCCCACTAAGAAAGCAGAAGCGTAAGGGGAGCTGGTGGCTCACCCCTGCAGTGCCAGCTGCCCAGGAGGCTGAGATCTGAGGATCACAGTTTGAAGCCAATTAAGGCAGAAAAGTCCGTGAGACTCTGATCTCCAGTTACCACCCCAAAGCTGGTAGTGGAGGTATGGCACAAATGGTAGAGTGCCAGCCTCGAGTGAAAAAGCCAAGGGACAATGACCAGGCCTGGGGTTCAAGACAAATACCAGCACAAAAAAAGAGAGAGTGAGAAAGAGAAGACAGGAGAGGAGAGGAGAAAAGAGCAGAGGAGGAGGAGGAAGAGGAAGAAGAGGAGGGGAGAGGAGAAAGGATAGAAGGGAAGGAGGGGAGGAGAGGGCAAGGGAAGGAGGGGAGGAGAGGAGAGGAGGCAGAACAGAAGGTTAAGGAAGGTTCTTCTAAGTGAGTGTGTGGCGGGAGGGAACACAGCCTCTGTCCTCAGGGGCTCCTGAGTCTGATGGGGGAAGGGGGTATAGGCTAAGACCTCCATCAGCCAGTCTAATGGAGGTGGCACAGTTCCTGTCTCCAGGGGTCCCGCTCTGAGGGGACAGATGCCCGCCCTCCGGGACCCCCTGGTCTAGTGGAGCAGCTGCAAGGTCATGCATGCCCTTGGCCTTGATTTCAGGAGCCTCCTCCACCCCCCAAAACTAGGCACAGATCCTGACCCTGGAAGTCCCCAGGTCCTGACTTCCCAGTGCGCAAACTCCAATGGAAGAATGAGGGACCACAAAGGATGGAAGCCCTCGGTCTGCTGAGGGGGACCTGGCCCTGTATCCCGAATCCCCTCTAGGTGATGGGAGACGGCGCCTGTCATCCCCAGGCTGGTTCCACTTCCGTGCTGCCCACCTGTATGTATATTGAATGAACTGACACGAGACTAAGGATGAGCGTGTTGCTTGTGTTCCCCCTCCCTGGAAGGTGTGTCCCCAAAGCTTCTCAGCTAGTGTTATGGTTCTGGAATGTTCTGCACAGGCCCCTGTGTCAAGGCTTGGCCCTCAATGTGCTGCTTTGGGAGGGATGGAATCTTTAGGAGGTAGAGCAGGTGGGAGGGTGGAGGTCATGAGGGGTGGGCCCTAGAAGGCCTTCTCTCTCTCTCTCTCTTCCTCCCCCTCCCTCCCTCTTCTCTCCTTCCCTCCCTCTCCCTCTCTCTCTTTCTCTCTCTCTTCCTCCCCCTCCCTCCCTCTTTCCCTCCCTCTTTCTCTCTCCCTCTCCCTCTCCCTCTCCCTCTCCCTCTCCTCTCTCTCTCTCTCTCTCTCTCTCTCTCTCTCTCTCTCTCTCTCTCTCTCTCTCTCTCTCTCTCCTTCCTGGCTGCCATGAGGTGAACAACTTGTCCCATCATGAGCTGCTGCCTCTCCAAGGCCCAAAAGCAACCAGGCCAGCAACCATGGCATCCAAACTGGCACCCAAAGTCAACGTTTCCTCCTTTAAGCTAATAGATCACAGGTACTTTGTTATAGTAGTGAAAGCTGTTTACTTGGTGCCAGTGGCTCACGTCTGTAATCCCAACTCCTCAGGAGGCTGAGATCTGAGGATCAAGGTTCAAAGCCAACCCAAACAGGAAAGTCTGAGGGAATCTTCAATTAGCCACTAAAAAGCTGAAAGTAGAGCTGTACTAGCTTCACACACACACACACACACACTCTCTCTCTCTCTCTCTCTCTCTCTCTCACACACACACACACAGACAAAGACAAACACACACACAGACAAAGCTGCCTCACGTACTCCTGTAGTTATACCAGCGCATCTCCCCTGAGATCCTCACATGATTCAGACTCCCCCCAGGCACCCCCAATGGCAGGACGCTATGTGACATGATCCTAGAGAATCGCTCTCTCACTCTCCTCCTCCTGATCCCCTTTATTTGCTGGCCTAAATTATTCATCCCTTGCAATAAAGTCCTCCATGGCCCCCTCCCAGCCCCCTGCAGAAAATATTATTTAACAGAAAGGTGACAGTTATGTAATTTAGTCTTGGTCTCCATTATTGATGAATTTGACCATGAAATATTTAGACTCCTCCGTGTTCTGCCGCTCAGGGTCTGACAGTAACAGTGTCACATTCCCGTTACCCACGGAAGATGTGTTGATCAGAAATCCTCAGGCTCTCCTGCCCAAGGCTGCGTCCCACACGGCCCGGCCCTCCCTGCTCCACTCCATCCAGCACTGATATTAAGGGTCCTTTTGTCCCCTAAGAATCTCCCTACCAGCCAAGTGGCCAGAGTCCAAGAAGAGGCCTGTGACTTCCAGACAGCAAGAGAGGAGGGAGGGAGGGAGGGAGGGAGGGAGGGAGGCAAGCATCATCTTAGGTATGTATAAGTGCTGATGTGGTGTTAACTATTTAATTCTCCGCCAACCCCCATAGATAGATATTATCCAAACCCATTTGCATTTGAGGAAATGAAGGCAGAGACACATTCCAGGGGTCACCCTGCTCGCCTGTGGCAGAGTCAAAAGAGATCACAGACCCCTAGCTTGCCAGCCTCTGTTCTCTCCTTCTTCCACAGTACAGATTCTGCCACTAGCCATGGCATAGAGGAGCGTAACACATGCACGCTAGGCTCTCAGTCCAGTGCCCTTTCTGATCTGGACAGTCCTTAGCTAGGAATTCTGGGTAAACACAAGAGGAAAGAGAAGACAAAGAGAAGACAGAATTCAGCCTGCAAAAGGGTTCCTGGCTGGATGGGGAGATAGTCCCCCCCCCTGCCTCCCAGGAATCAATACCACAGCCAGCTCTGAGAGCCCAAGTGGGTGTAAAGCTGCCATGGGGAAACTGAGGCCTGAGCACCACTTTCCTGTCCTGGAAGCTGCAGGAAAGTAGTCTGTCTGTCTATCCCTGGCTACAAATGATTGATGAGCAACTCTACTGCGCTGTTAAAATATGCATTAGGCTAATTGCAAGCTAATTAAACAGACGAGGCCATTAGGGCTGCTGGGGGCTCCATCTGTGCTGGGTACTCCAGTGCTCTGGGGGCTTTGAGACACTGGGGACCAAGACCAGCAGAGGATAAGCAAGGTGACCCCACGGGGTAGGGGCAGGGTTGGCAGGGCGGTCAGGCTGAGGAGGGCTGGCCTGTGGAATCTTTAACAATGCCTTTTGGTGTAAGGTACAAAAGGGGGTGAGCTCCCCGCTGTTGGAGTTAAGCAAGCAGACAAATGGGGAAAAAAGAACGGATAGATTCTAGGATCGCTTCCGTCTCTAAGGTTCTGGGTTGCGGTGACACAGGTGTGTAGCGGGTACTTAGGGCTGCTTTTGTTGAAGTGCACTGACTTCTTACTTGGGCCCATGAACAAAGTAAAAGCAGGAGAAAAGTTTAGCATCTCTGGCTCCATTTTGTATCTGTGTTCTGCTCTGGGTCATTCTTATCTGCAGCCTTGGACTTGCTGGGCTGACATTCCACCACTTGAGCCACACCTCCAGCCTGGCTTTTTGCTGGTTAATGGGAGAAGTTGTTGCACAGACTTTTCTCCTTGGCCTGGCCTCTCACACTCAGTCCTCTGGGTCTCAGCCTCCTGAACAGCTAGGATTTCACGTGAGACACTGGCACTTGACTAAGCAAGGTGTATTTGAACCAGAATTGTTTTTATAATTATGCATACCTTTCACCTCCTGCCCTCATTCTCTCTCTGTTTAAAGCTCCTGTCTGGGTGGGTGCCAGCATGGCTGAAGATGCCTGCAGTGGTTTTTCTGCCTCCCTGCTGTTGTAGGTGAGGGCCACCATAATGAGCCTTCTTTCTCTGCCCCTTCGCCATGTCTGGTAAGAGGCTGGCCCAGACCTGGGCTGCCCATGGAGTTTAGACCGGGGCCTGAGGCTCTCATTTCAGGTGAAAGGCCTCTCAGCCTCCCCTCCGCCACTCCTGCCACATCTCCTTGCCTTTGTGGAGGAGAGGGGTCCGCTCAAGAACTAAGGAATCAGCTTAGATCTCTAAACACCGACACCTAGAATGTTCGGGGGAGGAAGGGCGCAGAGAGGACAATGGGGCGCTCTGAGGACTCCCCCAGTCCCTTCCCACACAGCCAGTCCTATCCACAGGAGAGAAATTTCCACCAGGGCCTGGGGATGGGCTTGTTTCATTGTCTGCTGCCTCGTGTGTAAATATTTTATATCCCCATTGAATATTTTGGGATGATTATGAATTCTTGATGTGATAAGAACCTTGGTATGTATGAGATGCGGCGCGCGCCGGCCGCGGGGAGGGGGAACGCAGGGGAAGCCAATGAGATCAATCATTTCACACCCAGAGCCCGGAGAACCGCTGCCCTGCGCACCGCTGCTTCCCCAGTGTACGCATGCACACACGTGCAAATGTGCTCACGCTCACACACGCGCACGCGCACACACACACCACCACCAACATAATACCCACACACCACCCATACCAACTACAAACCACGCACACCACACACACCCTGTCCACTTCCTCTCTGACCGCTCCCTCCCTGTCCACGCAGCCATTCCCGAGGATACCCGTGGGTGGTGACTTCCACCATGCATTTACTACAGCACAGAGACAGAACCCCCCCCCTCCCTGCCCCCCCTCCCTGCCCGCCCAAGGCCAACACTGAGCCCAAACGACTCTTGGGCAGGAAAAAGCTGTTGGCTTGTGTTAAACAACCTGTTTCATTTGGTACTTTAAAATGTCCAGCCCCTGAAGGAGGAGGAGAGAAAGAGGCCAGGAAAGCAGGTCATCAGCATGCCCAGAACTACAGAAGTTAAGCTAGGAGGCCTAGGGTGCCGTTAGAGTACGCCTTTACCTAGGGGTAAGTTTGAGGTATTCCATAACAAGGCTCTTTTGTTGTTGTTGTTTTGTCAGTCCTGGGGCTTGAGCTCTGGGTCTGGGTGTTGTCCCTCAGCTCTTCCACTCAAGGCGAGCATTCTACCACTTTGAGCCATACTGCCACTTCTGGTTTTCTGGAGTTAATGAGATAAGAGTGTCACAGCCTTTCCTGCCGGGGCTGGCTTTGAACCACAATCTTCAGATCTCAGCTTCCTGAGTAGCTAGGATTACAGGAGTGAGAGCCACTGGCACCTGGCTAAAGGTAATTTTTTTAGAAGTCTAGTCTATCTAGGCCGGAGCAGCCCCCTTCGTGTCAGTCCACAGGGCTTCCTGCTGCCCACCTGAGATGGGCCTATCCCTGTCACCCTCTGTGAGGGAACCTCTTTCCTTGCCTCTCTTTTGCTTCTTTTCCCCTCCCCAAGCTGGCCAATGGGATATACATGGAAATACAGCAGATTTCCTGAAAAGTAGCCATCTGTGCCTTTGTCCTCTTTGATTCTTGGAACACAGAAATGATGGCTGGAGCTTGAGCCACCATTTTTGGATCATGAGGATCAGCAGACAAATCAGTAAACTAAAATGAGCTTGTGTTCTAGCGACTTTATGGAGTAGAGCCCTACCTGGGCTTTCTATGAAAGAGAAATGACGTCTAAGTTGTTAGTTGGAGTCTCTATTATTATAGCTGGATGTAATGCTAATAAAATCAAGTAGAGAGTTAGGATTGTGGCTCTGAGTCTGCAGTTGGGGATGCAGGGAGTCTTGGCTGGGGCTGGGAGTGGCAAGATGGGAAGAACATACAGTTCAGGGGCAGAATCCCTGCAAGAGGGCTGGGGGGGTGGTGTTATGCAGATGGGGGAGGGAGAGGCACTCAGAAACTGAACCCTCTGGTCTACATGGTTGGATGAGAGCCAAATGTGGCACCCCCATTTTCAGACTGAGGGACAGAGAGGGTGGGGCGCCCGTTGAAGGCTTGGAGATCGAGGAAGGACAATCTAATTTGCAAAGGAAGAATCTAACAAATTGATACAGACAAATTGAATTTGAGTTTCCTGCAGGAGAGCCTCATGGCAGTGTCCGGGACACACGGGGAACGAGGTCCGGCGTCCTTGGAGAACGATCGAAATGGAGGTTAGAGATGCATTTGGGGGTTTTCTGCTTGGGTGTTTAAAAGAATGTGATCAGAGTACATTATATGCAAGTATGGAAGTATCATGATGCAACTCTCCATGTTAATGCATACCCATTAACAATCATTTAAAAAGACGCAAAGCTGGACATGGCGGCTCAGGTCTAGTATCCTAGCTACTTGGAAGGTAGAGATCAGGTGGTGATAGTTCAAGGGAAGCCTGGGCTTGCACGTTCACAATGCCCCATCTCAACCAAAAGCTGGATGTGGTGACTCACGCCTGTGATTCCAGCTACACGGGAAGCACAATGTCTAGGTGCCATGTTGTCCCTAGCAACACCAGGAGGTGTGAGTCAGAAGAGCACAGCCTAGATATGAAGCTAGACCCTACCTCAAACATAGACAATGTAGCCGGGCGCTGGTGGCTCACGCCTGTAATCCTAGCTACTCAGGAGGCTGAGATCTGAGGATCGCGGTTCAAAGCCAGCCCGGGCAGAAGAGACCGTGAGACTCCTATCTCCAATAAACCACCAGAAAACCGGAAGTGGCGCTGTAGCTCAAGTGGTAGAGCGCTTGCCTTGAGCTGAAGAGCTGAGGTACAGCGCCCAGGCCCAGAGTTCAAGCCCCACAACCGACAAAAAAAAAAAAAAAAAAAATAGACAATGTAAAAAAATGAGGGGCTGGGAAGGTGGCTCAGTGGTAGAGTGCTTGCCTTGTATGCATGAAGCCCTGGGTTCGATTCCTCATAAACAGAAAAAGCCAGAAGTGGTAGAGCTCAAGTGGTAGAGCTGAAGAGCTGAAGAGCTGAGGGACAGCGCCCAGGCCCAGAGTTCAAGCCCTATGCCAAAAAGAGAGAAAGAAAGAAAGAAAGAAAGAAAGAAAGAAAGAAAGAAAGAAAGAAAGAAAGAAAGAAAGAAAGAAAGAAAGAAAGAAAGAAAGAAAGAAAGAAAGAAAGAAAGAAAGAAATCAGTGTGGCTCAAGTGGCAGAGCAGCTGCCTAGTAATCGCAATGCCTTGGGTTCAATCCCCAGTACCACCTAAGACAAACGAATGACTTGAAGACAAAAGGATCAGGAGCTTATACAAGGAGCTGGCAGTGTGGGAAGTGAGCTCAGCTAAGGATGGCGTCCCCCAGGGCTGTCTGCACAGAAGGGAGGGACAGAGAAAGAATGGTAGCAGAGTCAAAGAAGATGCCAACCGAGAGGCGGGAGGGAGGTGGTGGAAGAGCTCTGGGTCTGCAGCCTAGAGACAGAGAGTTTCAAGAAGGAAGGAAATAGACACCAAGTGTTTTTGCTTAGCCCAAGTCCCCCAGCCCAGCTGGAGCCTGTGGAGAGAGGGCGTGGCCCGTGGAGAGAGGGCGTGGCCCGTGGAGATAGGGCGTGGCCCGTGGAGAGAGGGCGTGGCCGGTGGGAAGTGGGCGTGGTCACCGTGGAGGCAGAGGACAGACCCAAGCCTCACCCACTCTTTTCAAACTGGCCAATGAGAGTTCTCTAGGCACAAGGGACTCCACGCACCTCATATAAAGTCCATTTTTACATTCTTCTGTGGTGTTTAAATTACTTTCTTTAACGCAGCTAGTCATGCGGTCTCACCTATTTGACAGAGAAATGTTTCTAAATTAATTCTTATTCTTTCTCACCCAGACAAAGGCTTCTCGGTGACAGGTGTTCCATGACAATGTGTGCACAGGACAGCTCGTTTGCAAGTCAGAAGTGCAAGGCTGCGTGTGCATGCATACACACACACACACACACACACAAGTGTGCTCAGGGTTAGGGCCCCTGCAGGCCCCTGGCCTGGGGACTGATCTGGACGAAAATGCTTGTGTTGCTATCGATGGTTATTTAACTGAGTGTGCTGGTGGGTGTCTTGTCTGGGAAATAGCTTCCATTTCTTATCTCCCTCATCACCCCCATGGTGCCTGGGAGGGGGGAGGGGAATCCAGCCACGGTGTCCCCAGCTCCCTGGGGGCACAGAGACACTTAAGGGATTCACGTTTCCCCTGTCCTCATGCCATGGTGCCCTTTCTGAGATAGTTAGAACGACTCCTGCAGGGCCCCTGATTACCTGCCCCAGGTCTTCAAGCTAGGGAGAAAGGCAGGTACCCCGTGAGCCAAATAGAACACCCTGGGGCCCCCCAGCTCCGCCAGCACCCCTGCCATCGCTCCCTTGGTCCCCGACTACAGCTCCACAGGCGATCTTCACACATGGGGAATATTAATAGCTATCGGGGTGGGAGGGTAGCTCGGCAGCAGAGTGCGTGCTTAGCATGTATGAGGCCCTGAGTTCAGTTCCCAGCTGCAACTAAAAGCATACCGCAAACACCACTAGCAAGAACAAAGAAGCTTCGCTCCAGCTACACCTCGCTCCAGCCACACCTCCCTGTCCCCACAACACCTGTCTACCAGATCCTTCCTACCCTCCCCGCAGGAGAGCTCTCCAGGGAGGCCCTGGGCAGACACCCTCCCCCCCCCGCCCCCCCCTTTTCTTCTTGTAGTTCTCAGGAATTCCTGCAGGCTCTGCTAAGAATGCAACCTCCTGACTGGTGGGACTGGCCAGAACATTCTGGACTCTTTTGCAGTCCCTTCTAGAAGCAGGTATCTGGAAACACAGTCATGATACACTGAGGGATAAAGCCCAGGGCAGGCTGCTTTCTGAGCTCCCCTCAATTGGTGCAAACAGGGGGCTGGGAAGGTGGCTCAGTGGTAGAGTGCTTGCCTTGCATGCATGAGGCCCTGGGTTCGATTCCTCAGCACCACATAAGCAAAAAGAAAAAAGCCGGAAGTGTTGCTGTGGTTCAAGTGGTAGAGCACTAGCCTTGAGCTGAAGAGCTGAGGGACAGCGCCCAGGCCCCAGTTCAGGCCCCAGAACCGACCCCCCCCCAAAAAAATGGTGCAAACAGGGTATGCATAAAGGAGACTCTGCCCCTCCACCCCGCCTCCACCCACCCTCCGCCCCACTTCTCCCCCACTCCCTGCCAGGCAGCTCTCTGGAGACTTGGGGGGGGGTGCATAAATCTATGGCTTCTGTGGGCCCTGCTGCCTCCCTGTTAGTAACAACCCTGCTTCATGTATGTCAGGTTAAGTGTGTGAATGGATCATGTCTTACCAGACTTGGACAGGTGACCAGCACACCGTGAACCTGCTTTGCGCCATCAGTGCTTTTTGCTTCTCCTGTAGGACCACAGATTTGAACAAGCAAATGGCCAGGTGTCCCCCCTCCCACTCCTATAATAACCGATTATCTATGAAGCCTGGATTTGTCTTAAGACAGTGCACACAGGCTCTCATTAAATCTTGCATCAACTCTACAAGGCAGATGCTCTTCTGACAGGCACCTCATTTTACAGGAAAATGACATGCTGCCTGGAACTGGTTTTAAGACTTGGCTAACAACAAGGTCAGGAACAGGGGGGTGGAATACGGAGAACAAGACTTAAGATGACGTGAGCAAACTGCGTGTTGAGATCATAGGAGCTTGTTACAATCATAGGTGTGTGTGTGTGTGTGTGTGTGTGTGTGTGTGTGTGTGTAAATTTCCATCATTAAAAGCAAAACAGTAAAAAAAAAAAAAAAGCAGTCCAGACCTATAATATAAGCTTATCTTATGTTTATTATTATCTCCTAAGGATTAAATAAGATAATGTAGATAAAGAATCTACTATAGGGCTGGGAATGTGGCTTAGTGGTAGAGTGCTTGCCTAGCATGAAGTCCTGGGTTCAATTCCTCAGTGCCACATACACAGAAAAAATTGGAAGTGGCTCTGTGGCTCTAGTGGTAGAGTGCTAGCCTTGAGCAAAAGAAGCTCAGGGACAGTGCCCAGGCCCTGAGTTCAAGACCCAGGACTGGCAAAAGGAAACAAAAAACAACAATCTAATAAGTTCTTCTCCAAATAAAAGGTTGAGCAGGGCTGGGGCTGTTGCTTAGAGATGGAGCAAGGCTCTGGATTTGAACCCCAGAAACACACACACACACACACACACACACACACACACACAGATTGAATGACATTATTTGACTATTATTATTATTATTATTATTGCTACTATCACCTAGATAGAGCAGGCACGCAGGCACGCACACACACACACACACATACACACACACACACTCAGATTGAATAACAATTTTACTGTTATTATTATTGCTACCATCCCCTAGTTAGAGCAGGTGCCTCAGTCCTGCCTGTCACTTGATACCTCTAGTACTGCCCCTCCCTCCTACCCCAGACCTGCCTCCTAGCCTGGTTTCCAAGGCCAGCTTCATCCTGGAGGGAGCCTTAATCCCTCCCCCTGGACCCTGGGAGCCCCTCTAGCACACAGGGAGCGGGGGCAGAGCCCATCTTCCCTCCATCCAGCAGATTTTGCAGACAAGGCCGCCATGGCACCCCTTGCTCTGATGGTCCCCAGACTGCTGGGGTGAGGTGGGGTGGGGCTCCCCTGCCAGTCCCGGGCCACTCCCAGATGCCCACAGTAGAGGGCAGCCTCCTGGAGCTCTAATTTTAACCCCGAGGAAGGTGCCAATCGTTCATTTTCAAAGCTGTTTCAAAGTGACTCTGATAAGCAAATTGCTGGCAGCCCTGGCGGGTGATTATTCCTGCATTAATCAGAGGGAAATTATGCCAGTTACTGATTAACTAATTACAGCAATCAGATCGGCTGGGAGAGCAGGGCAGGGGGAGCAGGCCAAGGTAAACACAACCTGGGAAAGGTGAAGGAGGCCATGGTGTGGGGACAGAGGGCAGAGGCAGGAGGCTGCTTCCGGCCTCCTCCTGCCCAATTCCTCCCCCAGCTCAGAGGCCTCTGCGGCCACAGCTGGGTGTCTGGTCTGCTGGGGCAGGCAGGCCCAGAGGCAGATCATAGAGGAGCTGTACTTGCCCTCACTTTTCCTGGGACTCCCCCCCCCCCATTTGCGGGAGTCCACAGGCTCGGGTATGGGAGGCCTACCTACCCCACTCACTGGAGGGAAGAGACTGGAGGAGCAGCCCAGCTGCTCCAATCCAGTCTGAAAAGAAAGTGCACAAGTACGGAGTGAACCCAGAAACCATCTAGTCACCCCCGTGAGTCACCACTGGCTCCCCTCCACACCCCAAGACCATGCAGGGGCAAGAGGACAAGCATCTCTGGATAGTCTTCCCTTCCGTGCAGGGGTGAGGCTGGAGGGGAGGGGCCTTCCCAGAAGCCTTTGGGCTCAGCCCTGATTTCCGGTCTCCCAGATGGCTTTCCTAGAGTTGGTGTGGGTGTAGGGGTGAGGTGGTGAGGTTTGATGGCCAGGAAATCTGGCTTAGAAGGGGTCCCTCAAGGGGAGCCTGGTTCTAGATAAAGCAGGATGAAAAAGGACAGCTGTTTTCTCTGTGTGGTTTGTAACAAAGTTGGGGGAGTTATGGGGGGGGCCTGATGTCCCCCGACATGGAGTAGATATGTCCCTCACAGGCCCCTGCCGCTGGTCCCAGCTGTGTGTGTACATGGGGTATCTGCTGTTCGAACTGTAGGGTCACCAGGGCAAGGCCCCCAACTCCTCCTCCCCAGTGCTCCTCCACATGGAGTGATCTGCCTTCTGTCCTCTCCCCAGTTCCATGTGAGTTTCTCTCTTAGATCTAAAGAATGGCTTTTCTATTCATAGATATTCATGTTTCCAGTCTCTTTGCTATCAGCAGCAAGAGTGCAGTAGGTATTAAGTACCTATCCCCGGGGGCTGGTGGTTTGGTTTGGTTTGGTTTGGTTTCAGTTGGATAAATTCCACAGAAATCAACCTGCTGGGTGAGAGGGACTGAGGCAGACCTACTCCTGGATGGAGAGCCACAAGGGCAGATGAAAAGCTTCTTTCTTGAAACTTCACAGCCGGGAATTCACCTTCACCACCCCCCTTTCCCTCAGCTATGCCCAGTCCCTCAGAGAGTCACCAGGATAAAAGCTTTTCTTCTTTCTTTCTTTTTTGGGTGCTGGTCCTGGGCTTGAACTCAAGACCTGGGCACTGTCCCTGAGCTTTTTTTTACTCAAGGCTAGTGCTCTACCATTAGAGTCACAGCACCACTTCTGACTTTCTTGTGGTTAATTGGCAATAAGAGTCTCACAGACTTTCCTGCTGGGGCTGGCTTTGAACCATGATGTTCAGATCTCAGCCTATTGAGTACCTAGAATTATAGCAACGAGCCACTGGTACCCAGAAGGTATAAGCATTTTTACCCAAAAGCTGGAAAGGGGATTGGGGCCACTTAAAACTCACTAGAAGGCCTGGTCAGTCCCCGGCAGCTCATCATTTCCCCGGAGTTAATCTTGCCAGTGACGGGAAGGGCAGTTTAGAAGGGGAGACAGAGGAGACCAAAGGCAAACCCTTATGCAAAAACCCAGAAAATTCAGCTTGAGATTTCCACCGGAGCATTCTATGCAGGAGATGTCTAGCTTCCAGTCATCAGCAGTGTTTACCTAGCAAGCATAAGGCCCTGAGTTCACATCCCAGTACTTCTAGTGCAATTTCAGGCCGGTCTTCCCTCCCTGGCCTCCATATCCTCCCTGTAACGGGAGAGTCACTGCTCTGTACCCCTGCTCAGGTCTGCCCAACCCAGGGCTCCACCTCCCACACCACTCTCAACCCTGCCACCTCATTGTCCTGTGTCCCTTCTGCCACATGACTCAGAAGAGGGGAGTAGTGGCCCCTGCCTCAGTTTCTCAGGTTGCAGGTGAGTGTCCTCATTCCCCTAGGCAGGTAAGTAGGAGCACAAGTCAGGGAAGCAAGCCATGGGCCTAGAGAAAGGGCCTGCAGTAGAGCTGGGGTGGCTGTCAGGGGGGCGATTTAGGGCGATTGCTTTCCGCTGGGCACATTGTTCCACCGCGGCAAATATTTCCTCAGCGTGGCTGCAAGACGTCCATTCGGCGGGCCCGCAGGCCTTGCTCTCTGCCGGTAAAGAGGCGGGCGGGCATTGCTGATGACTGGAGTAAATCTGAGCTCACAATTAAAATCTCTTTAGAGATTGCGGCCGAGTGACTGATGGATAGGACCCCAGGCTCCATCCGTCCCCTCCGCACTCCTGCGCCAAGACAGATATCGACAGGGCATCATAAATAGCCTCGCAAACGCAGGGCCTCCGCAGGTCAGCAGGAGCTGTGGCTACAGAATTCAAAGAAAGGGCTGAAGGGGGCTCTGTTCTGCAGGGCCCCAGGTGCGCAGGGGCTCTAGGCAGATCAGCTTGGATGGGTAGGGAAGATGTGGATTTTTTAAGTTGCCGTTCTATAATGCAGAATGCTGAGGCCTGGACGGTGCAAAGCCAGGCTTCATGCACTGGAATGTGGGTGCCACTTAAGACTATGGGGGGCGGGGTCCTGAGGTCGGCATGCAGTTTGCCCTTCCTCATGTTTTGCATCCAGATTATCTTCCCTTCCAACACCTAACAGTGCTGGGTGGCGGTGCCCACTGCCCCTGGTGCCACTTCAGAGCTCACTGGCTTTGTGCCCTACCGACAGAACCAGCATCAATCTGCTTGAAGGCTCTCTCTGGCTATCTGACAGCAGACCCAGGGTACTGGGACACCTGAGCAGCCTCAGGGAAGAAGAGTATAAAGTCTGGTGCTGGTGGCCCATGCTTGTAATCTAAGCTACTCAAGAGGCTGAAATCTGAGGATCACAGTTCAAAGCTAGCCCGGGGGAAGGGGGGAGGGGAAATTTGTGAAATTCTTATCTCCAATTAACTACCACAAAGCCAGAAGTGGAGCTGTGGCTCAAGTGGTAGAGCGCCAGCTCCTTCACCACTCACTTGGCATAACCCTGAGCCTTCTCTACACGTGTCCCCGAAAGTCCTGGAGGGGCTGAGCCCCTGTTGCCCCAGGTGCTCCTTGAGGCAGCTGTATGGATCTCCATCCTCCAAGTCTGTCCTCCCTCTTCCCTTGCTAGTGCTCCCTGAGATGTCCCCAAATCAACAGTTCACATTCCTCTCCTTGTCCAGGGGTGTGCTTCTGTGGGAACCCACCAAACACAGCCGAGCCCAATGTGTTCTCTCCATGCAAGAAACCTCCCTGCTCTCTCCCTATGCCATGTGCAGTGCTGGACACCCTGGCATGACTCCTCAGCGCTTCCTGGTAAAATCAGTGTCCAAATCCATTTCCCCCGCTAGGTAGGAGTCTCGGGCAGGCAGGAACCTAGGTTGGCATGTTCCCTGTGTTTCCTGAACTCAGCACAGGGCCCGGCACACAGCTGAGGTTCCATCACTGTGGACTGAATAATTAACAGGATGGATGAGCCCAGGGAACAAGTTCAATGTTGTTGTCAATTAAACCAGGACCCCTTTCTTTCTACAGACATAGAAATAAGTGAGGAAGAGCCATAGGAACAAAAGAACAACTTAACTTAGCTTTGTTTTGTTTTAAGCAAGGAATATAAAGCATTTTATCGATCTGCCTTTTAAATTAAGAACAGGAAACCTAAAGCCATTCAATAAATAAAACATAATAAAAACACTTCAGCTCCAAAGTATGGCTAATTAAGGGAGACAGAGAGAACAAAGAAGGAGGGGAGAGGAGACAGCAAGGGGTTGGGGAATGAGAGACTCGGGAGAGAGATGAGAACTGAATGAAAGTCAGCAAGACACAGACAGCAAGACAGCTGGTGGCCATGAGTCACAGGGTTGCAGGAAGATGTGTGAAGCTAGAGGTCAAGAGCAGCTGGGCCTGGCCTGAGGCTGGACAGCAGTTGGGGAGCAGTAGAGAGAATTATCTGTCAACATTTGGGAGTTAAGAGTAGAGCTCTAGGGCTGGGAAGGTGGCTCAGTGGTACAGTGCTTGCCTTGCATGCATGAGGCCCTGGGTTCCATTCCTCAGTACCACAGAAGCAGAAAAAGCCAGAAGTGGAGCTGTGGCTCAAGTGGTAGAGCGTTATCCTTGAGCTGACGAGCTGAAGGACGGCACCCAGGCCCAGAGTTCAGGCCCCATGACTGGCAAAAAAAAAAAAAAAAAAAAGAGTAGAGCTCTATTACCAGGAAGATGCCTGCTTCAGATCTGGAAGAAGAGAAAAGGGGAAATCTTTGATCCAGGCTGATCAGGACTAGAGAGAGCAAGATGGTCAGGTCAAACTGGAGGGCAAAGTTCAGTTAGACACTTGCATTATTCACACTAATAAATACTGTGGGTCAAGCATTTCTGGGTGAGTATTTTGAGTTCCTAGGTGCATGAAGCATTGTAAGAAGTCAGTGGGGGCATTTCTTTTTTGATTTAATTTTTTAAAATTGTTATTATAAGGGTGATGTTCAGAAAGGTTACAGCTACATAAGTCAGGTCATGAGTACATTTCTTTTCTTTTTTTTTTTTTTTTTTGGGTCCGGTCATGGGGCCTGAACCCTGGGCCTGGGCGCTGTCCCTCAGCTCTTCAGCTCAAGGCTAGCGCTCTACCACTTGAGCCACAGCGCCACTTCCGGCTTTTTTCTTTTTGCTTATGTGGTGCTGAGGAATCGAACCCAGGGCCTCTGGCATGCAAAGCATGCGCTTTACCACTGAGCCAACTTCCCAGCCCCATGAGTACATTTCTTTTGGGACAATGTCACCCCTTCCCTTGCTGTCTCCCCTGGGGTCATTTTTTTGTCCCCATCCCACAGACCAGAGAAGAGGCTAAGATGTCAAATAACTTGCCAGCCCCCCCACACCCTGAAATCTGACCTTATACCTTTTGATGTCAGAGCCTGTGTACTGCTCTGTGCACCTCTGCACTGCCAGTAGGAGAGGAGAGGCCACACAGGGAGAGGGGGTAGTTCTGGAAGATTCACAAAGACAGATTTCTTGTCTACTCCTAAGGCCTGAGGGGGTAGGGGGTGTGTGCAGGGTCTTCTGTGTGTGCTGTCCCTCTGTCCTTCCACACCAGTTCTTCTATGGGACCTGGACACTTGCATCTGCCTGGCCTGAAGTCACAGACACTCCAAAGCCCAGAGCTTGGCTTTCTTCTGCAGTCAGGTTCCCCCTGGCTCTCCTGACTCCCCTACCATCTCTTTCAGCCCTTCAGGCCCTGCTCTGGCTCCCTTCTGCTCCATCTTCTATCCACCATGTAACTGGCTGGTCATGTACCAAGGGGACCAGGCCTCAGGGCAGAGGCCTAAGGGCTCAAGGATACTACTCTTCTCTTTGAAAAGGAATTGGGGAGGGGACGACCTCCCCCACACAGGATTCTCTAAATACTCCATGATCTCCGGGTCATAATCTAACAACAATGCTTTTGAGTTGGGGAGGGACCTAAAAGAGGAGATTGAGAAGGTAGAAAAAGATTTTGTGATTGAGAGCATTCTAGCCCCCCCCCCCAGCTCAAAACCAATAACCAGTCAGACATACCTGACCCCTCACCAGTGTCCACCCTGGCAGGCCCCCCCCAGCCTCCGCCCAGCCTTTCCCATCCTTCATTCCTGACCTAGGTCAGGCCACGCTTCCATCACCTCCTGGTACCCGAGCAACTTCTCCAGTGGATTTTAATTGCCTGACAAAAGTAATACCAATATTTATAAGGGAACAAATACGGATACCATAAATAAATACATTACTGGCTCATTGAATTAATTAGTGTTTAATTACTGGAAATTACCATCAGTTACTACCAATTACCTGAACAAGGAATGCATTCTTTTCCCATTACCAATGGCAATTCCCAGGAGGAATGCCAGAGACCTTGGCTGCAGCAAAGACCTCGGGCCCAGTCAGCTCTCGCTCAGCCCTTCCTCCACTGGCTCCTTGAATGGTCATTCACCATCCATGTGTTTGGGAGCATTCGTGATGTGTCAGGCACTGTCCTTGGTATTGGGGAATGCTCTTGCAGACAAAATTCCTCCTCTTGTGAAAGTTACACTCCAGTGGATAGGAAATTAAAATGATGGTTTTATTATTTTTTTTAGAAGGTTAATAAGAAAACTCCACAGGGAAGCCAGGTGCTGGTGGCTCATGTCTGTAATCCTAGCTCCCTGGGAGGCTGAGATTGAGAGGACAGAGAGTTGAGGTCACCACGGATACTGTGGCATACCTGTTATTCTAGCTACCCAGAAAGCCTGTCATAGGCAGGAAAGAGGAATGGATGTGGGGTGCATATCCATGCGGGGTGGCCACTGTGTGGTCAAGGGGGTAAGCTGAACACCCCTCCCCTGCCCTGGGGATCCGCTCTCTAGCCTCTCCTCCCTGGGTCTGTGCCCTGGGAGCCTTGGTTTCTGTGGGCTGCTGGATTCTGAGGGGTTTGGTCACAAGGGGGTCCCCTTGGAGAGCAAAGGGCAAGAGCTTCGGCAGGGCTGCATTCCTGCCTAAATACCCCCGCACTAACTACCAGGTCACCTTTTCTGCACAGCCCTCTGGGTCTCCTGGTGCTGTAGCAGCTGCCTACAACCCCTCCACCCCTCCCCCCCCACCCCACACCCAATCTGGCCTTAAGGTGGTCCCAGCCCTCCCTACACCATTGTTAATAACCCAAGCATCCCGTCCTGGCCACCATCCCGCCCTACACATGATCCCCACCCACACCCCTTCCACAAGTGTCCCAGAGTATCTGAAGTGGGGCTCACCATCTTTCCTCTGGGACCTGGCGTGCCGGGGTGGCTTCCTTGGCAACGTGACATTGAAGAGAGGTGAGGAGAAGAAGCCGCGTAGGGATGTGGAGGCTCAGGGCACAGCCACTGCCCAAGTCAGAGTCAGAACTAACTTGGCATCTCTGTGGCTGAGCGGAGAAGACGGGGGGGCAGCAGGCGGTGCCAGGTGAGGCCCCATAGGCATGAGAGAGACTTGGCGCTATCATTGAGACAAAGAAGACTCCTGTATGATACTTGGGGGCGCTGTTGGGGTTGGTTGTATCTTATGTTTGGTTGTACAGAACTTGGCCTTGAACTTGCTTTACCACTTGAGCCACATACCCAGTCCCTTTTTGCCTGGGCTAGCCTAGAACTGAGATCCTCTTCCCTACAAGGCCTCCTCTGAAGCTGGGGTGACAGGTGGGGTTCCACCACACCTGGTGTGTGCAGGTTTTAAGCAGAGAAAACAACTTGTCTGGACACCTAGATATAAAAGTACAATGTTGGACCATGAGGAGAGAGAGGACCACTGGAGGGTCTTGCCACAGACACACAGGCAACGGCGGTGGCACCGGCCCCAGGGTGCAAACACTGGAAACAGTGAGTAGAATGGAAGAAAAAGGAATTAGCGGGCGACTCCCACATTTGGGGACCTGAGCAGCTGTCAACGATTTGCTAGGATAAGGAAGACCAAGAGAAGCAGCTCCCCCTCCCTCCCGAAGATGCAAAGTTCAAGCTCATTAGGTGTGCTGTGCGCCAGGAGTTGGGAGGTCACCTTGCCTCCCCGACCCCCAATGCATCATTCTGAGTCTCCCCAAACATACTGGACTTCCCCTCCCGTTGTCTGCCCCGCCGTTGGAAACTCTCCCTTCACTCCAACCCAACTCCCTGCTCTCTGAAGCAGTAGATGGCAAAGTGCCCAGGTTGGACATACCTGGGAATACAGAAGGAGAAGAAACGAGAGAACCCACAGGAAGAATCCTACCTGGCTAGAGTGGAGGAGGAGAGAGGTTGTTTTTCTCTCCCAGCACCTCAGGAAGCATGTGCCAAAAAATAAATGTGGATTGAGGGTAACCCCAATCTCAGCTGGGTCAGAGTAATCAAAATGTAATTGGGTTTGTGAATAACTAATGTTTACACTGATGTTGTCCTAATGGACGATGGGACCCAGAGATGTGACTCAGCCATCCCCGCTCGTGAGAAACGGGTTTTCACAGAAACTGGGTCAGACAGTGGGAGACAGGGAGGGAAGCTATGGCTATCTTGGGCAAGGTGACCAGCACAGCGGGAGGTCCAGGAAGGTCTCTGGGTGGAGACAAGGAGGCTGTTATGAAGAAATGTGTGGCAAAGTGAGCAGTTTCAGCCTGCTATAATGATGAGGATGCTAATCATTCTATGTGCTACTATTAAACACCAACTGTATACATGACTCCTCACATGTTTATCTACAGTAAACTCATGAAGTGGGTTTTACTAGATCTACTTGGTCTGTAAGACTACCATGGCACAGGGAAAATGTGGCTTGCTCAGGCCTCTCAATGAGTCCCAGGCACAATGTCCAAAGCCAAGTCGACCAGTCTAGAGCTGGGCTCTCCTTGTGTCCCCAAGTCTGCCTCCATCAGACCAGGGGAGCCATATAAAAAAGCCCGGACCCAATCAGGCAGAAATCAAGAAGAGTATGGCACTTGTGGCTCACGTCTGTAAATCTATTGGGTCAGGAGGCTGAGATCTGAGGACTGACGTCTAAAGCCAGCCCAGGCAGAAAAATCAGTAAGACTCTCTTATTCCCAACTAATCAGCAAAAAGCTAGAAGTGGAGGTGAAGTTCAAGTGGAAGAGTGCCAGCTGGGACTGAAAAAGCCAACACAAACACACACACACACACACACACACACACACACACACACACACACACACACACACACACACACACACACACACAGAGGCAGAAATAGCTGTGAAAATTTGGGTTCCCTGTTTTTCTAAGCCAACCTAAGGGTAATAATGCATCCAGCTGGTGAAGGAATCTCTCAACTCAAAATGCCTGGGAACAGAATTGTTTCGGTTTGGGATATTTTCAGATTTTGAAATATTTGCATATCAGTAGCAATATATATATATATATACACGGGATGGGACCCAAGTCTGAACATGAAACTCAGTTATGTTTCACAGTGCCTCAGACACATTGCCTGAAGGTAACATGATAAAATATTCCCAGCGCACCTGTGTTTTGGCTGCAACCTGTCGCGTGGGGTCCGGTGTGGAATTTCCTGCTTTGGGATCCCATGTCTGCACTCAGAAGCTTTGGGATTTTGGAGCATTTTGAGCTTCGGCTGTTCCAGTTTGGGAATTGCCCTCCTGTGAGCGGCTGGCGTGATGACGGCAGACTGAAGACCAGGCCACCAGTGGTGGCCCTGTAAGCAGTGGCAGTGGCTGGTGGCTCAGGGGATGCTGCCGTGAGTGGATGATGGTGCTGACATGTCCTGACAGGCTGAGTGACACCCATCCTCCTGGGCTGCCAGATGCAGGCTGCCATGGCTCTGGTCCTGCCCCTCCCCCACCAGGACAGCCACTCAGGGAAGGGGGCAGGGCTCGGGCCTCCTGTAGCACCGGCTTTATTGCATTCCCCGTTCTGGACAGTGTAAACGATGGCCCTGCCTCTCCAGAGGGACAAATATGATAAATAACCAGAGAGGACAAGCGGGAGGAGGTGGCCCAGACACCACAAGTCATAAGTCTCTGTCCAGCTCTATGGCAGGCTCATTACAGAACGCTCCAGGGCCATCCCAGGCTCCAGGGCGGGGGACCCAAGAGAGCCCCCCTCCTGCCCCCACCCCCGTGCTCCTGATGGATCTGGAATGCTCACAAACTCACCACCCCCACCTCTCCACCCCCCATGCCAGGCGGGGGCCTGCCCACCCCACTCTACCTCTGCACCCAGAGGCTCACACCTCTCTTAACCCTTTGACCCTCAAGAAAGGGGGAGGAGCTTTCCTGATGATCTCAGTGATGAAATGAGCAACCATGAGCAGCACTGGGCTGCAACCGACCCACAGAGGCCAGGCTTGTATCCCAGCTCCGCTATTTAAAAGTTCTGTGACTTCGGCAGTTGGCTCAGCCCACCTTCTGCACGGCAAAACAGAGACTGCAGCACCAATGATTTCATCAGGTTGAAAACGTGAGATGGCTCATATAAGCTCCGAATAACCTATTCCCATTTAGCCTCTGTGTGCCTCCGGTGAACCTGTTATGCATCTTTACAAAAATGACCTTCTGTAAGTTTCACACTTACCCAGTACTGGTCAGGTGCTTTCCTATCTGTATTTACTAAAAAAGAAGCCAAGCCCAAAGTTACTATTTGCCGACGGAGACTTACCTAGTTAGTGACGGAAGCACCCTTTGAATTGGGCCATCTGACCTCAGAGCCTCTTGACCTCTAAATCGCCTGTGTGGAATCCATTAGGGATTCCACAATGGACACCTATTGAGCCGCTGCTACATTGAGCTTGACTTTTGGGATTCTCTGGCCTTCAAGAGAGATGACATTTGCATAAAATGTCATCTTTTAGAAGCGGTTTTCCTATTTAACTTGTGGGATGGGAGTCTTTGGTTCCCAGAGGAGCAGATGCTTAGAAATACTGACTGACCCAAGATCCAGAGATAGTGAGTCCAAAGCCGGGTACCACTGGCTCACGTTTACAATTCTAGTTACTCAGGAAGCAGAGACTTGAGGGAGGAGGTTTAAAGCCAGCCCCGGGAAGGCAAAGCTGAGAGATAAGAATCTACAACTAACCAGCAAAAAGCTGGAAGTAGAGATGTGGTTCTCAGGTAAGTACAGTGTCAGCCTTGAGCAAAAAAACTAAGCAAGAGCATGAGGTCCAAAGTTCAAGCCCTGGCACACACTCTCTCTCTCTCTCTCTCTCTCTCTCTCTCTCTCTCTCTCTCACACACACACACACACACACACACACACACACACACACACACACACACACACACACACAGCAAAGAACCACAAAAAATATGGTGCGTCAGTGCCTGAACTCAGGGCTCGTTCCTCCCAACTAACCTCAGGGTCCTTCCCAGTACTATACTGCCCACCCCTCCCATCTTATCCCCCAGCCCTGTTGGGGTGACTTCCATCACTTCTGTATTATATCATTTTCCACACTCTCCATCTCTTCTCAAGGAAAACATGGTGGCCTGGCCACAAACAATGGCGAGAATCACAAGCTTCTTCAAATCCAGCTTTTCACTACAAGGGTGCACACGTGCTCGGCTGCTTCCTGCGATCAAATACACTCATTTGAAAAGAAAAGAAATAGTTGAAGTTAAAAGTAGAATAAGGAATCACTCTGAATACAGAAAAGAAAACCACTACAAATCAATAAGAAAAAAGGCAGACAACCCGGCAGAAAAATGAGCAAAAGATTCACATGGACACTTCACAAAAGAAGCTATCCAAATATCTAATCCACACATGAGAAAGTGCTCCCCACTCAATGACATGTAACTTAGTGCCCACAGGAGGGACAAAATTAAAAAAACCAATGATCCCAAATGTTGGTGAGAATGTGGCGGTGGTATATAATGGCGCAACTGCTTTGCAAAGCCCTTTGGCAAATCAACAAAACGCATCCATCATTGACAGAGAGATTCCACTCAACATGTAAGAACATACATGCCTTATATTCCAAATAACAGGACATCAATGTCCCAAACCAGAAGCCACACCGATTGCCAACGATACAACAGATAAACTTACACAGTGCTGTGTTCATGCAAAGAAATACTATATATCATACATCCACAGTCAGGTACAGTGCAGATGAATTCTGCATACAATGTCGAGCAAAAGAAACCAAACACAAAAGAATTTCTCTTGTATGATTCATCTCCACTCTATGGTAGGAGAGGGTGATTGGAAGCAGGAATGAGGGCTTTCAGGGTACCAGGTCTGGGTTTCTGTTGTCTGTTTTTTATTCTGGGAGCTAATTGTGTAGGTGTACTTGGCATTTTTGTGGAAAGTGATTGAAGTGTGTGTGTGTGTGTGTGTGTACACTTGTAATTTGACAACTCTTTTGAATGCATGCCTCAACATTTTTTTTTTTTGGCTAGTCCTGGGGCTTGAACTCAGGGCCTGGGCACTGTCCCTGAGCTCCTTTTGCTCAAGCCTAGTGCTCTACCACTTGAGTTATAGCACCACTTCTGGCCTTTTCTATTTTATGTGGTACTGAGGAATTGAACCCAGGGCTTCCTGCGTGCTAGCAAGCACTCTACCACTAAGTCACATTCCCAGCCTCAACAATGTGTGTGTGTGTGTGTGTGTGTGTGTGTTTTACTTTGTGCCTATAATGAGGCTTGAACTCAAGACCTCTGGGCATTTTCACTCCTGGCTGGTACTCTACCACTTGAGCTGATTCCATTGTCAGATTTTTTTTATTTTTATTTTTTCTGGTTAACTGGAAATAAGAGTCTGTGTTGTCTGTGAGGGCTGGCTTTAAATCAAGATTCTCAGATCTTAGCCTCCTGAGTAGCTAGCATTACAAGCATGAATCAGTGGCACCAGCTTTTTTTCTTTCCTTTTCTAAGTTGGCCACACTTCTTTCCTTGACAGGGTTAGTAGACTGACGGGAGGAAATGGTGTCACATGCCATGTAATCTGGACTTCACTGTGGGCTGTGGCAGGGCCTCTCTGATGTCCTTGAGAACAAATGGCCAAGCATGGCTGGGTGAGCACGTAATGAGGTACACCGAGCCAGCATCCCCAAAGGGTGCTGATTACAGAAACTGTGTTTACCCCAGGGAAATGTCTAGTGCCCTGGGCTCTGTCCTCAGCCTGGACAGTGGAACGCTGTTAGCACAAACAGCAATGAAGACATAGCAGGTTCATCACAGCTGACATGGTGGCAGGAAGGAGGGGAAGGACAGGCCACCAGAAACAAGATCCAAAGTGGTTCTGGCAGAATGGCCAAGCAGAGCAAATGTAATAAGAGGAAATTGAGTGGAGGACCACGCAGAAGGCCCAGGATTGGGGCTAAAAGCTCACTTGGTGGGGGGGGGGGGTGGAGGGAACATGGGTAAGGAAGGGGATAAAGGTTAAGACCCTACAGCTACAGCTCTGGGAGTGGAGGAGGAGAGTCCTTGAACATAGGGACCCTCGTGATTGACATCTGCATGCCCCCAGGCCTATCCTAGGGCCTGGCAGAGATGAAGCTCACAGAAATAGTGGCCAAATTAATCTTTGATTGACAGCTGGGCAGCTCCAGCCGACTGTGACACTTCAGCCCCAAGGCCATTTGAGAGATCAATGGATATATTGCTGGTTATCCCCTGGGTGGGAGGGGGGAGGGAGGGGAGTACCAGTGGGAGGGGGGCTGTCACTCCATTCTGGGGTCATAAACAAACTGCCCCCAGGCAGAAATAAAGACCCGTTTTGAAGGACCCACTGGAAACATTGGTCATATTTAATCAGCAAAAGAGAAGGCCAGGGGGTTGGCCCAAAGGAGAGGATAGGTAGTAACCTCAAACACCTGAGATGGTTCTGACCCCTGCACAGAGACTTACTCACCATGCAGCCCAGGGTCTAACCCTGTCATAGTTCACCATTGAAACGCTAACCCACGATCCCACAGCTTCCCATTCCCTCTTTCCCCTAGTCCCTGGCTGAAGATGTTATCCACTCTTGATATGTCATATAAGTGGATAACACACTATTTGTCTTATGTATCTATTTAAGGCTTTTATTTTTGCCAAAGTTTGAACTCAAAGCTTCTTCCCAGGTCAGCTTGTTTGCTAAGCTGGCTCTCTACTACTTGAGCCATCTGCTAACCCTTGATTTTGTGCACTCCTGTGTGTGCATGCACACATATTCATGCCTGTACTATGGTTTGAACTCAGGGCCTGAGTGCTGTCCCTTAGTTTGTATGTGTGTATATGTATGAGTACTGGAGCTTGAATTCAGGGCCTGAACCTCTGTCCCTGAGCTTTTGTGCTCAAGGTTAGTGCAGTACCACTTGAGCCACAGCTCCACTTCCAGCTTTTTGGTGGATCATTGGAGATAAGGATCTCATAGACTTTTCTGCCCAGGCTGGCTTTGAACTGCCATCCTCCGGTTCCAGCCTCCAAAGTAGGTAGAGTTACAGGCATGAGCCATCAGTGCCTGTCATATTTGTGTTTTTTATTTTTTTTAAGGTTATCTTACTACCAAGGAAATGCCTAAGGATCGCTAGCACAGGGCTTGGGATTAGTTGCTTTCCAGATGATGCTAATAGGTCCCAAGCCATGCTTGGGGAAGCGCTGGTGATTGGAACTGGTGGCTGCCTCCCAGAGCCCCTGGAATAGCATGGGAAGACACAGGCAGTGTGGGGTGCTCAGAGACCCCCCCCATCAAGCCGAGTTTGGCTGAGACTTTGTGTTCCCCCCCACACACACTTTCTGAGAAGTCCAAAAAGCACATTGACCCAGAATACAACTCCCCAACCCCTCCTCTCTGCTCCCCAGCCCCTCTTGGGCCACAGGGTCCAAGGGCCACATGGCCGAGGTTGGCAGAACTTACCTGGTACCAGCGTCTTCGGAGTAGCTGTCATGCCGCCTGCTGTGCTGGTGCAGGAGGAGCGGGTGCTGGCTGCTGAGGGCCTCCCTGGATGGATTGATTAATTAATTACCGCCAGCCTGACAGCTCCGGGCTGCTGGCAGGGCCCTCAGCGCCCCTCCCGGCTCCTCCTGGCAGCTGAGGTCTTCATTTCCCAGCACTTGGCAGAGTTGGGCTTGGGGGGGGGAGGTGAAGGTTGGGAGCAGGGAGGCACAGGGCACGGGTGGGGCAGAGGGGTTTCCGAGGCTCCTGCTCAGGGTCTTTTTGTAGAGAATTCGTTCCACTGGCCAGATTGAGAAACTGAGGCCTTTAGAGATGTGTCTAAAGTCCCAGATGTGGTGAGGAGAAGTCCACACCCCAAGCTGTTTACCTTAGGAATTGGGTTGGACTGTGGATGGGGAGGGTTGGGTGGCTGGAGAGGACGGATTGGGCTGGACTGTGCATGGGGAGGGGAGGGGGTCGTTCCTAGTAACTTATCTCTCCTTTTTCAAAGGCAGTGCCTCCCACCCTGGGGCAGACAGTGTGGGGACAGAGGACTCCAAATCCCAAGGCACGTTCACAGGTCAGAAGGCTGGAGTGCTCAGCCTGCAGCTTTCCAAGCTTCTCCCCACCCCCTGGCCCCTCTCCCTCCCAATCTCCTCTTGCCAGAGGCCTAGGCAGAGCCCACAGCTGTCAGGCTGGGAGGAGTGAGTGACATATACTCCTTAATCACCACACGTGCAGAGAAGGAGGTGGGGTGGGGGAGGGGAGGGCTCTCGGCCAGGAGGGGCAGGTGTGGAAGTCCACAGGGGCCTGGCGTCCAGGGAAGGCCCCTCTGGCCTTCTCTTGGTTGCCTCCAACCCCTCCAGCTCTATTATGGCTACCAGCTTGGCACTGGTATTTGCAAAGCAGACAGTGGAGCTGTGTGCTCTTTGAGGGAGACCTGAGGGTTCACCTTACTCTGTGTCAGCTTCCCCATCTCTCTGGTGGAGGCAGTGCGAATTCCTATCTCCGGGATGGTTGGAAGGAGCTAGGGTAAAGCAGAACAGTGCCTGACACCGAGTAATCACATAATCTCTGGGACTCTCAACTGTTATGGCAACCGGGCACTGTGGCTCATGCCTGTAATCCCAGCTACCCAGGAGGTAGAGACTGAAAGGGTCACAGAAAAATTAAAAAAATAAAAAAAGTAAGACCACGTGTCAATCGACAAGCTGGGCATGGTGGTTCATGCATGCCATACCAGTTATTTGGGAAGCTTAAAAAGGAGGATCATTGAGGCCAGGCCAGGGCAAAAACATAAAAACTACAAAAATGAGATGCACCTTGAAAAATAACGAAAGCAAAAGGGCTGGGGTGTGGCTTGTGCGGTAGAGAGCCCGCTGGCAAGCACAAGACCCTGAGTTCAAACCTCAGTACTGTGAAACAAAAGGAAAAGCTGTCATGTGGTGGATACAGCGTGCAGCTGGTGGAAAATGCAAACCAAATAGAACACTTCAGAAAATCATTCTCAGAGTCACTACTTGTAAGAAGTATCCAGTTGCTGGGGTGGGAGGGGCTGGGAGTCTCAGAGAAAAGAAATATGGAGAAATATGCTCCTTGTTACTGCGCCCTAACTGAAGCACTCAGCCCCCACCAGCTGCGCGGCAGGTGCAGAATAAACATTTGTTGAAGGGAATGAATGAGTGACAGGTGGGCAAAGGGAGCCAGGCACCTCTGACTGCACATCTCCAGTGGCCCTGCAGCACGGTGGAACCTGGCCGGGCACCTGCCCTCTTCAACCCCCACCCCTTCGCCCATACCCGGAGCCCGGCAGCACTCCCAGCAGCCCTTGTGCCTACCGGCCTGGGATCCTCTGAAGCAAATGACTGTTGCCTGGGGGAACTCTGTGTGTGTGTGTGTGTGTGTGTGTGTGTGTGTGTTCCTTTTCTCCTTTCTTCCCTAGAAAGAGGTTCAAATCTCTGCTGAAAGCCAGATTGCCAATGGCTCACTCCTAGCTACTCAGGAGGCTGAGATCTGAGGATCATGGTTTGAAGCCAAGCCTGGGCAGGAAAGTCTGGCACTCTTGTCTGCAATTAACCACTAGAAAGCCAGAAGTGGAGCTGTGACTCTAATGGTAGAGTGCCAGCTTTGAATAAAAAAGCAAAGGGACAGAATCTAGGCCCTGAGTTCAAACCCCAGTACTGCCATCCAAAAAGAGAGAAAACCAATCTCAGCTGGCATCCACAGCATGGCCGTGGTCCTGCTACTTAGTTGCCGGAACTTCAGTTTTCCCCATCAGTAAAATGGAACATAGCCATAGTCCTTCCTTCCTGCATAGGATTGAATCATTGTGTCGGGTCTGGCAGCCTCCTCTCTTCCACCTGCCCTCCTCCACTCCCACACCTGCTTTTATTCGCTCCCCTCCTCCCCCTCCAGCCCTGCTCTATATAGCCTACTTAATGCAAACACTGATTAATTTCACTCTAGCTGGTAAGATGCACTTTAATCCAGGGGGGGAGAAGAAGGGGAGGCGGGGAGAGAGGGAGAGAGGGACAGGGGGGGAGGGAGGCAGGGCCCAAGGCCTGTGGAAGCCCCCAGCAGAGCCGGGGAGGAGCTCTCCTCACACTGAGCCCCACACTCTGGTTGTTCCCACAAAGATTTAATTTGTGTCTTAATGGGCCTCAACCTTCTACATAAAAGCCCTAAAGTGCCTTTTTATTTAAAAAAAAATACAAGTTGCTGATTGTGTCTTCTGCTTCCTGGGGAAGAGGGGAGAGAAGGGGAGAAGAGGAAATGGTGGGGGACACCGGAGTCAGCCTCCCTCCTACCCCCCCATCCCCTTTCCCAGGCCCAGCATTGGAGGTGCCAGGCCTGGCAGGGGGTAAAGAGGTGGGTTCCTCCGGGCTGGCTTTTTGCAAGAGTGTTTACCGCCTGAGTCACTAGAGCTTGTTTCTAGGAGCACAGAGTGTCGGATAAAGCTATTCAATCTAACCCAGGCACAACCCCAACTGAGCCTTGCTCCTAGGGGCTGGGCCCCGGGGTCCAGGAAGCAGAAGAGAGAGGAGAGAAGAAAGAGAGGTGTACCATTTTGCCAAGTGCTTATTTGACACCCCCCCCAGTCCCTCCTCCCTCTGCCTGCGACACATAGCAACCCAGCAACCGCTCAGCGCCCTTCGAAGTCCTCTGCTGGAGGAAAAATGAGCCGAGACCTTAGCCTTGTTGAAATACAACATTACAACAAATTTAGTTATGGATCTAATCGGGCTTTTATTTGTGATTCATGAATCAGCAGCAGCTCCCCTTTGACAGAACACAATGAGAATTCCCACGGAGCCACAGCAGAATGGCGGGTTTGTAAGAGGGGAGCAAGAGGCAGGCAACAGAAAATACTACTCTCTCAGCAGCGGGTGCCTTGGGGGCACTTTTCTTTTGGGGGGCAGGGCTAGGGGTTGAGGCCTAGAGCCTTCCTTATCACACAGACTCAGTGGAGTGGAATTTCCAGTTTTTAAGAAAATCTGCTGGGTTTAGGGAGGTCTGTCTCATGCCTTAAAGTCAGCACATTTTAGTTTGGGTGGCCTGTTGGGGCCTATTGCAGGAGTTTAGTACTGGGGCTTGAATTCAAGACCTGGGTACTATCCCTTAGCTTTTTCACTCAAGGCTAACACCCATCCACTTGAGCCACAGCTCCACTTCCAGCTTTTTGCTAGTTAATTGGGGAGCAAAGTCTCATGGACTTTTTTTTTCAGCCAAGGTTGGCATTGAACCACAATCTTCCGATCTCAGCCTCATGAGTAGCTAGGATTACAGATATAATCCACCGGCTTCTCCTAGTTTCTAGTGGCTTCAGGTAGCTTGGCTTGGGGCTACAAACCTCTCATCGCTGGCTCCTTCGCATGATGACCTTCTCCTCTTCTATCTGTGTTGCTGAGCAGGACACCTTTCATTGCTTTACAGCCCATCTAGACATCATGGATGACCCCATCCAGGATCCTTAATTCTACCTGCAAAGTCTATCCTTCCAAATCAGTTCATACTACTGGAGTCTCGGGTTCCGCAGCCAATGACATACATGTGTGTGTCTTCTACTACTGGCACACAGCAGGTAATTTACTGGAGAAAGGATAAAGCGAATGTCTCTTCTCCCAATAGTGGGCCTCCAGCTCTCTTCCCCGACTCTGATCTTAGGTTGATACCCTGGGTGAGAGATGGAAGACTGTCTCCTTAGAGAAACAGCCTGTGTATCTGACATTGTATCTATAAAGGAAGCGGCTAGATTTCCTCCCCATCACCCTTCCATGAGGCCCACTGAGCCGACAGGTTTCCCATGGAGCTGTCAAATGATTCCCCCAGTAAACCACTTTTAAATATGAACAGACAGCAGGGATCCCACATGTGTATGGAAAGACAGAGACCAAAACCAAGAGAAAAAGAATGAAAAGAACTACGATACTGCCCAGGAGAGACAAAAACTTACAAAAGAAAAAAAATATTGCCATCTGCAAAAAAAAAGGAATCAAAACAAACTGAGATTTATTTTTTTTTTTTTTTACTCATGAGTAGATGCTCTGCTGGGCACTGTGGCTCAAGCCTGTAATCCTCACTACTTGGGAAGAGAAGAAGAGGGAATCACAGTTCAATGATAGCCAGGAAGGATAGCTTGAAGGACTCCATCCCAGCCAATGGCTGGTCAGGGTAGCAGGTGCCGGCTGCTTGGGAAGCTAAGGCGGGAGGATCACTGGAGTCCAGGATTTCAAGACTAACCTGGGCAACACAGTAAAACCTTATCTTAAAAACAAACCCCAAACACAACAACACAAAAAACTCACTGAGGAAAAAAAATGAAATGGCTAGGTTGCCCAATGTGTTTAAGGTATCAAAGAATTGGGTTTGAATTTTATATCTATCTATCTATCTATGGAGAAAGAAAAAAGAGAGATAACTAAGCAATTTGTTTTTAAAATAATTAACTTTGCCAGTGGCTTACACCTGTAATTCTAGCTACTCAGGAGGTTGAGATTTGAGGATCTGGTTCAATCACAGTTCAAAGCCAGCCCAGGCAGAAAAGGCTGTGACACTCTTATTTCCAAAGAACATGGGAAGTGGCGCTGTGGCTCAATGTGGTAGAGGACTAGTCTTGAGCAAAAGAGCTCAGGGACAGTGCCCAGGCTCTGAGCTCAAGCCCCATGGCTGAAAACAGATATATTAAATAAGTAAATAATAAATAAAACCATTAACTCCGGGTGCGGGGGGGGGAGTGCAACTAAAATATATGGCAGATATCTTACTCACCATTGAACATGTCTGAAACTGCAAATATCATGTACTGATTTATTAAAAAGCAATAAAATTATATTCAGGGGAGGAAAAGTGGAAGGGCAGTACTTAATAAACTTAACTTTTCATTTTCCACAGAACAGAAGTCAAGTCAGAGGTTAGTGATCAATGCTTGAAACTGAAAAATAGAAAAATGAGCTCCACCCCTCCTTAAAAACCTGAAATATTTCCTAGAAACCAAACAACAACAACAACAACAACAAAAGAGTTAAAATATAAGATGTGGCCATGGGCTGGGAAGTTGGCTCAGTGGTAGAGCGCTTGCCTTGCATGCCTGTAGGCCCTGGGTTCGATTCCTCAGCACCACATAAGCAAAAAGAAAAAAGCCAGAAGTGGCGCTGTGGCTCAAGTGGTAGAGCACAAGCCTTGCACTGAAGGGCTGAGGGACAGCACCCAGGCCCAGAGTTCATGCCCCACGACCGGACCCAAAAAAAAAAAAAAGATGTGGCCACCTTGGGAATAGGTCTGTAGGATGGGGAAAGCGAGTTAGAAATGGCTCTTTCAAGCCAGGCACTGGTGGCTCCCTCCTATAATCCTACCTACTCAAGAAGCTGAGATCTGAGCATCTTGGTTCAATGCTAGCCTGGACAAACGAGAGAGAGAGAGAATCTTATCTCCAATTAACCAGCAAAAATGCTGGAAGTAGAGGTATGGCTCAAGTAGTAGAGTACCAGCCTTGAGTGAAAAAGCTAAGCAAGAGTAAGAGGCCCTGAGTTCAAGGTACAGGCATAAAAGCAAGAAATAGAGAAGGGAAAGAAGGAGGTAGGGAGTGAAGGAGGGAGGAAGGGAGGCAGGGAGGAAGCAAGGAAGGAAGGAAGGAAGGAAGGATTGATTTTAATTCATTATCAGCTTTGTAGCTGACTTTTTAACCATGTGCATGTATTTTTTAAAATTTATAAACTTTGACAATCTAATACTAATATGATGGCCAAATAGAACTGCATGAAATCTTTCACCTTCAACTCCTGTGTCCAGCCTTAATCCCCAGGTCTCTTTTGGCTGTAGTTCCTAGCTGCACCTTAACGTCCTGCGTGCCTCCTAACTAGCCTGTGAATCTCAGGATCTGCTGTAGTTTCCTTTCCCAGGTTCCGCCCTGTCCTCTCCCCCTAGATCTCCTCTGCAGTTCAAAGGGTGAGTGGACCATATTGTCTTTTGACCTGGAGCCCAGCATCTCCTGATCCGGTCTCTATTTCAAAGGTTAGCATCATCAGCCTTCTGCCTCTACAAGTTTCACCTCCACAGATTTAACCATCTGCAAATAGAAAATCATTGGAATAAAAATTGCATCTGTGCCAAACACAAGCCTTTTCTTCTTGCCATTATTCCCTAAACAATACAGTAAAGCAACTATTTGCAGAGTATTAAAGTCTATGAGAGGACGTGCATAGGTTATATGCAAATATGGTATTATTTTATGGAAGAGGCATGAGGATCTTCAGATTTTCCTGCCCACAGAGACTCCTGGAGCCAATCCCTGGTGACTGCCGAAGGTACGAGTGTATTTGGTTCATCACTGCATTCATTTCTTATTACTGTGGTTACAAATTACCACAAGCCCAGTGCCTTAAAGCAGTGCAAATTTATTATTTTACAGTTTCTGTAAATCAGTCTAATGTGTCTGACTGAGCTAGGCAGCAAGGTGCCAACCGGAGTTCATTTCTTTCTGGAGGTCCGAGGGAGCCTTTCCTCGCTTCTAAAGGCAGCTTGTCCTCAACATGGCAGCCCCTGTCATCTTCCACCCCATCTTAGCGCACCTTAGTACCCATCATGCTTCACTTCATTCTACGTCTGTGGTTACATTTCCTGCCTTAGTCCTGGCCATCCCATTGTCCCCAGAATCTGAGCTCAGCCGATAGACCACCTGATTCTATGGGGAATTCTTTTGTTTCCCTTTGTGCCAGTAGTAGGGCTTGAACTCAGGGCCTGGGGCTGTCCCTTAGCCTTTTCACTTAAAGGCTGGCGCTCTACCACTTGAACCACAACTCTGCTTCTGGCTTTCTTTCTGCTTTGGGCTTTCTTGCCCAGGCTGGCTTGAAACCACAATCCTCAGATCTCACCCTCCCCAGTGGCTAGGATTATAGCCGGAGCCCCCAGCCCAGCCCAGCCCAGCCTCTATAGGAAATTCTAATTCTCTACAATATTACTTGTCTTAATTACTGAAGTTGTTTTGCCCCATCGCTGAGGTGGGTGGGCACCTCACTTGGGCTCTGCCCTTCTTACCAAAGTCTAACCCTTCCATCCTTCATCCAGCCCAGTCCAGCAGAGCAAAGCATCATGGGTGGGCCTGAGTCTGCCCAGAATCCAGCCTACTTCTAGGAGAATGTTCCCCTCCCTGCTCCAGCCTGAGAGGTGGGGGTTTAGGCTGCCAGTGTGGGGTTGGATTTCTGCAGGAGAGATTCTCCCCCAGGGAAGAGCCCAGCCCCAGCCCGGCACACCGGATCCTGCCTTAGTGACTGTGTGCTGGATGTGCTCAGGGAGGCTGGGCCTGGGGAGGAGGGGAGGGCGCGGGTGCTGAAAGAGGATCCTCCTAGAGCTTGAAGGTCACAGGCGGCCAGCGGGTATCTGGGCCACCAAAGCGGGGTGGAGAGGGCTTTGGAAGGCAGGGGTCTGATTCCCAGCCACTGTAGCAAGGTCAGGAAGGAGACGGCTGGGGGTGGGACTGAAGGACTGAGAGAGATGGTTGGTGGGGTCAGAGAGGGGTTAACCAAGTTCTTCAGGGGAGGCTGACATATGGTGAGCAGTACAGCTGTCAGTTCTCTGGAGGGAGGTGCCCCGTATTCTAGACCTTGGCATCGCGAGTCCCCACAGTATTTGAACACTCTTCTGGTCCTCAGCTTCTCAGCTGGGCCTCCAGAAGCAGGCAAGATGATCCCATTTTATAGAAAGGAAGTCCAGCTTTCAGTCCACTCAGAGAGCCCCTCCCCCCATCTCCCAGGTCCCCTTCTTTGCTTCCTGGCCTCTGTTTTGGGAAGGTGAAGGAAGATGAGGGAGGAAAGCAGGGAACAGGTGACAATTCCTGGGCCGCCACCACTGCCACCTCTAACAATAATGTTCCATCTGGCTCCGGGTATTTCTACATGGAGGGGGCCAGAAATGCCCAAAGCAGCTTCTGCTCTGAGAGCCAGCATTCTCGGAGCCTAAAGAACCAGCGCAAGGGTGGGGGACCACCCCTGCTGCACCTTACAGGCTCAGAAATGCCTGGCACCCCTAGCCACCCACACCCACCATGGCAGAGGGTACAACGGCATCTTGTTCTGGTCTCAGGCCCTGCAACCCTCTTCCCTAAGGTGAAGTCTGAGCCAGGGGCTTCCCTTGGGTCTTCCTTCTTCCCTCCCTCCTCAGAAGCCCCTCACTTCACAGAGAAAGTGCTACTTACTCTCTGATGTAACTTCCCTACAAAGAACACTTGGGGACACCCAGTAGGGATATGGCAAATACTGATGGCATTCACTTCTCTCTTCCCTGCTATGGCGCAAGGCCTGCTGGGAGCCTGCCCAGGCATTTGGAAGGCAGGGGGACTCTTCCCAGGTCCTGCCAGCTAGAAGGACCGTTCCACATGTCCACCATGGCCCCGTGGGAGGCAGGGAGTGGACAAAGTGACCACTGAGTCCCCTTCGCCATACCAGCATGGAGGGCAATTTGGCAGCGCTCCTGGGCAGCCACAGATGGTGGAGTAGGTTCTCTTCGAGGCTGGCTCAGAACACATCAAATGAAAACCAGGTTGCAAAGGAAATGACGGGGGTACAGGGGCACTGATGATGGTAAAGTGTCCAGCAAGGACTCTGAGAGCTGAGGATCTCGGTTCAATGCTAGCCTGGACAGACAAATAGGAGAGACTCTTCTCTGCAATTAACCACCAAAACTGGTGGAAGTGAAGCCATGGCGCAAGTGGCAGAGCAGTCTTTTTCTTTTTCTTTTTTTTTTTTTTCTTTTTTTGGGTCCGGTCATGGGGCCTGAACTCTGGGCCTGGGCGCTGTCCCTCAGCTCTTCAGCTCAAGGCTAGCACTCTACCACTTGAGCCACAGCGCCACTTCCCGGTTTTCACTTCTGGGTTTTTTCTTTTTGCTTATGTGGTGCTGAGGAATCAAACTCAGGGCCTCAGGCATGCAAGGCAAGCGCTCTACCTCTGAGCCACCTTCTCAGCTCTAGAGCACAGTCTTGAGAACAACAACAACAAAAAGCTAAAGGACAGCTCCCAGGCCTTGAGTTCAAGTCACAGTATTCCCCCAACACACATATGTGCGCGCGCACACACACACACACACACACATACACACACAGCAGACAGAAGGAAGGAAGGGAGGGAGGGAGAGAGGACAGAGGGAGGGGAAGGAAAGGAAATTCACACAGAGATGTGACTATCAGCACCCTAACTGTGAGTCACCAGTCTGGCATCCTGACCCCAGGGCTGAGGGCCACCCTGGCTCTGCCACAGGCAGGATAGTTTTCAACATGAACAAGGGCTTCTCTGAGCCTCCAGCTTCCTACACCCCTCACTGCTAGGGAAGGGGGGTGGTTAGGACGGTGCCCAGGGGACCTGGTAACCAGAAGCCAGAGGCCCGAGACCAGACCCACCACAGCCATGCCTCGGGTCCCTCCCCTGGGCCCCATCAGAGGCGCGGAGTGCAGAACTGCCAACTGTATTACTCAAAGGACCCGAGCTGTTGACCCACAACTAATCACTAATGGTTTGCATATTTTTGCATATCATTTGCATTCTCCTGAGGGTCTCTGCAATCACTCCCTAGTGCTCCTGCTCCTGCTTCTCAGGGGGCCCCTCCCCACACCCCTCTATCCCTTACATCCTTCAGATCCAGCCTGCATCTCCTCCGGATTCCCTCACCTGGTGTCAGATAGGGCAGCATAGAGTGGAGGCTATCTGTAAACCCCAAACCTTGTCCTTTGTGACTGAAGCATGCCATAGGCCATAGGGGGACTGGGGGGTGACTTGGGAGGGGGGTGGCCAAGATGTATGTTGGTCAGTCCTCCAGTGAATGGAGATGACCCCTTGCCAGGGATTTAAGGATATTCAAGGGAGCCCCTTAGTACTGTCAGCCCTCCACCTTGCAATTAAGGCCCCCGAGACCCTGAGCACACTTCCCGCCCTTTTTTCTGCATAGTCCCCCTCCCCTCTCTCCCCCCCCCCCCACACTGGCCCTTCTGACGAATCCAACATGACTTTCTTCCAAAGCCCATATGTCATCTGGGAAGTGGCCCTGTGCGGCCCAAGGAAAGGAAAGCCCAGGGAGGGCAGGGGGCTGCCCGGGATCACCCAGCAAGACTAGCTCAATTGCAGCCCACCTTTTGACTCCTCTGCTTCCTTCGGTAGTGGCTCTGTTGGGAAGGTGACCTGGTTGGGGGGGGATCCCCAGGCTAGCTGCCAAACACAACCACCCAGGGAAGCCCCACCATCTGCCTCTGAAGCTAAGCTTTTCAGCGCACTGGGCCTGGCCTGAGGGACTTCCAAGACAGGCTATGCAGTTCACCGTTCATCTGCTCCATGGCAGTTTTATGATAAAGGAATCCCTTGGGGTGGAAAACCTATGCACAGCCCATTAGATGGGTTGGTGGGGGAGGGGGGAGATTGAGCATGGGGTGTGGGGGAGGGGCAGGGACTGGGCACAGGGCAGGGGGGCCGGGTGCAGTGTCCATCTGTCCACAAGTGAGTTCCCACCCTGAGCTAGAACCTGTGTCAGGTGTGAAAGGGCACATGGATGAAAGAGACATGTTTTGTTTTTCTCAGCAACACAGGACTCAGACCTGAGGTTCAGGGAAGCCTGGTGGACTGCTGGGGATTGGGTCTGGGGGGGGGGGCAGCCTCAAAGGGTGGAATGGAAAATTCCACAACTCAGCTTCAGCACCTGTGACTTGCTACTGGTGCCCTGTTGTGTTATTCTGTTGGGTGGTGGTGGCTCTTCTGAGCTCTGCATCCTAGCCTGGAAATTAGCTACAATAACTGCCTTTCCCAGCTTCCTAACATAGGATAAAGAAATGGCCTTCAATGTGTACCTGCTGTGTGCCAGGCACTGTGGTAGACACATTGCACAGATGGACTTCTTTTTTATTTATTTATTTATTTTAGTGGCATGGGGGTTGAACTCTGGGCCTTGCGCTTGCTAGGCAAGTGGTCTTACCACTGAGCCATGACCCCAGCCCCTTAAATCAGTGACTCCTCATGAGGACCCAACATGATAGCCAATATTGTCCCATATTCCCATTTTAGAGATGAGGAAATCTGGGGCTCAGAGAAGTTGAGTACTTTGTCTAAAGTCATACTGCTTTTGCTATGCAGAGCATGAATAGGCAAAGGATGTTCTTGAAGCTTTCATCATAACAACCCAAATTGGGAAACAGCCCAGCGTCTATTAACAGAACAGTGTAATGAGTCACTGCATATTCATATAATAGAAGACTTCAGAGCAATGAGAAATAATGAGTTGCTGCCACTACGAGAAGCATGGCAACAAACAAGATTCATGGTGGCCAAAAGAAGCCAGACACCAAAGGGTCTAGTCTGCATGGTGCTGTGTATATGAGGTTCACTAACCAGTAGAACTGGTCTGTGGCAATGGACTCAGAATTAATAGTTACCTCTAAGGCCCAGGTGCATAGCTCATGCCTAGGATTCCAGCTACTCACAAGGGGCAGATGGGGTAGAGCAAGACAGAGGGACAGAAAAGTTTGTGAGATTCTTATTTCCTGAGTTCAAGCCCCAGTAACATAAAAAAGAAAAAGACAGGAAAAAAAGGAGGAAGGAAAGAAGGAAGGAAGGAAGGAAGGAAGGAAGGAAGGGGAGAGGGAGGGCAGGTGAGCTTGGTGGCATACCACTGTAACCCCAGCACTCAGGAGGCTAAGGCAGGAGGATGATGCTGCTGCCTCAAAAAAAAAAGTGTGTGTGTGTGTGTGTGTGTGTGTGTGTGTGTGTGTGTGTGTGTGTGTGTGTGTGTGACAGATATGTGATATACATATACCATCTTAAGAAAAATACAGAACCAAGATAGAGCAGCCAAATGAAGCTTGGTTTTATATTCTAGGAGAAAGTTGCTGAGCCAAACTTGCAGCGATTTCTTCAGAGGGAGAGGTCCTGGGCCAGTGAAGGGGCGGGGCTCGTGCGTCTAATGGCAGCCTCACACCCTGCTTCCAGGGCTGCACCCTGGGCCCTCCACAGCCCCTTCCTCCACCTCGGAGGGGGATGGGAAGAGGGAAGGAGAAGGAAGAGCAGCAGGAGAAAGGGCCCAGCAGGGGGTGGACAGGTGCCCAGTTCCTCCGAGCCTCAGGGTGCTGACTTGGGGAGTAAAGGTAATGAGGCCTTCTTGGGCCCCCCAGGGAGGAGGTGTGGGGACTGGCAGGCGCCCAGGAGGCTGGAGAGACAGAGACATTTCTGTGCATGCTGATAGGCCATGAAGAGCCTCAGCCCTGAGAGCTCAATGATATGCCTGTACATGCCCCAGACGGGGCGGACAGGAGGCCGGCTCACTGGCAGATCTGCACAGGGGGGGCTCAGACGCTGCCAGCCCCATGTTCCCAGACCTAGCCCCCCCCTCCCCCGCAGGAGCAGGGAACAGAGCCTGCCCTCCCTCCCTCTTCTCCTTCATCCACCTCTGCTCCACACCACCTCGCCTCCCACTGCCTTCTCCTCGCCTGGATTTCCAATCCTCTCTCCCTCCCTGCCCCTCCCTGAGCTCTTCCCCCACCCCTGCCTCTCCATCTCCATCTCCCCAGCCCCTCCTCCCCTCCTTCCCGGGCTTGTGTTTCCTCTCTAGCCCAATATAAATAATAGAAATTAATTTGTCAGCCGGCACAGCAGCGAGCTGAGGAGGAAAGCTGGTTGAAATAATTATTCTTGACTTAAGAAATCGTTCTTTTTATTCCTGAAGGCTAATGGAGTGAGAGCAGCGGCTGGCCAGGCTGTGCTGATGACAGGAGCTCGGGCAGGGTAAGTGGCTCTTCTGGGTCTCCAGGAGGGAAGAGACCCACACATATCCCACCCCAGCCCCATTTAAAAGGCAAATGAGGCGTCGAGAAGACTCCCGGGGTTAAGAGCCACAGCCAGGTACAGATTGGAGATAGGATTGAATTCCCCCTCTCAGAGAGGATGGACGAGAGGATGGACGATGTGCCAGACACCCTACATTCAATCTTCAAACACCCTAGGAAGGAAATCTGCCCTGTAGAAATCACCAACCACCAAGGGAGATACACACATCGCTCCCCCAAGCTGAGCAGTGTGTCCACCAATCTTGACAAGAAATGCAGGGCATGTTTCTAGGCTTAAGTGAAGGGGTAAAATGAAGAAGTGATTTACTGAGATATGACAGGGCAGTTTTTAGGAGCTGGGCATGGTGGTGCGTGCCTGTAATTCCAGTTACTTGGGAAGAAGAGCCCAAGAAGATGGTGAGTTGGAGGCCAGTTCACAAAGAGTTAATGAGGCCCTATCTCAAATACAAAATACAAATAGAAGGGCTGCAGATGTGACTCAAGGGCTAGAATACTTGTAAGTATGGGGTCCAGTACCAATTAAAAAAAAATGGACATGAGGGATGGGAATGTGGCTCAGTGGTAGAGTGCTCGCCTAACATGCAAGAAGCCCTGGGTTCCATTCCTCAATATCCCATCAACAAAAAAAAGCCAGAAGTGGTGCTGTGGCTCAAGTAGTAGAGTGCTAGCCTTGAGCAAAAGCAGCTCAGAGGCAGTGCCCAGACCCTGAGTTCAAGTCTCAGGCCTGGTTAAAAGGACATGAATGAGTAATGATGGCTGGCCCAGCAAGGCCAGAGGCACCTGGTGCAGGGGAAGGCTGTGGGAGCAGAGCTTGATCAGAACGGCAGCCCAGGCAGCTCAGGCTTGGGGCCCCTGCCCAACTGCAGCCCAGTGGAGAGACAGGGCTGGCACAAGCCCAAGCCTCTCTGTTCTCTGGCAGTGCATCTCTCCAGAGCCTCCCATTGGCTGCCCCCAAGTAGGAACCAGAGAGCCAGCATCCAGGCTGCAAGAAGCCAGGGTAGGGGGAGCAGAACTAAAGGAAAGAGAAAAGCCAGCCTTCGAGGCCCTTTGGGGAGCCAGAATTCTGTGCCAGGCTCAATGACAGTGGTCACAGTCCCTGTCTAGTGGTAAAGGACCAAGTGGGGGGGTCCTTGTACCCACATATCAGTTGGGGTGCCAGAGAAACCTTGACAAAATAGCCCTCCACTGCCCCCCCCACACACACACACTGGAAGCTGTTGAATAAGTGAGCAGGAAGAGCCAGGGCCTCCCTGGAGAGCTTGGGTCTGCCCGCGAGCTCAAGAAGGGAGGAGGAGGAGATGGAGACGGGGCTAATGGAGTGATCACCGGTGCCAAGCTCTGACACACTTGGAGGAGAGGATGGTGACAGGGCGGGCACCGTGTACACAAAGGCATCTGGGAGGAGAGAGGCTCAGGGCTGGTGGAAGCCAGGAGTCAGAGGACTGGCAGGAGGCTGGAGGGAGGAGGATGTGTTGGAGGGGATGTGGCCAAGGGAGGCTCGGATTACCTGTCAGTGGGGGGGGGGGAGGTGGGAGTCCCAGGGGTTGTGGGGGGACGTTGGCTTCCAGGCCAACCATCATAGCAAGGGCAGGCAGAGGCAGCATCCGCTGGCCTCCCCGCTGCTTCTGAGCCCCGCATCCCATCCATCTCCCTTCCCACCCAGCAGCCTTGCCCTGTCTGTCACGCTTGAGTCCCCTGCCCTCCTCCCCACTGTACAGATCAAGGCTGAAACCCTTCACGCCTGACAGGGTCGGCCCGTGGGCACCCCCTGCATCCCCCCGCATTGAATCACCAAGTGCCTGGAACATCTTCTGCCCCTGGGTTTCCCACCCTGTGCTGACCCCTGGCCTGACCGCCTCCCACGTGGCTATCTGTGGCTGTCATTACTGGGGAACCTTTAGCAATCCCCCCTACCAGCTTTCCAGTTCACCAATGAAATGTTATTCCTTAAAGGCACCTGCCTATTATTATTATTATTATTATTTCTTGTTTTTCTTTGGTGGTACTGAGATTTGAACTCATGGCCTTGTGCTTGCTAGGTAAGCACTCTCCCACTTGAGCCATGCCCCAGTGCTTTTTTTTTTAACCTGAGTTGTTTTTTCAAGTAGAGTCTCATGCTTTTCCCTCTCCTGGTCCAACCTAAATGGAAATCTTCCTGATCTCTGCCTCCTAAGTAGCAAGGCTCATGGCATGAGCCACCATGCCTCACTCCTGCCTTGTACTACCTGTCACCTCTGATTGGAAATACCCAGGTCATGGGAATTTTGGTGGTGGCTGTTAACAATTCCTCTGCCAAGCTCAGCGCCGGGCCTGGCCCTGTGTGAATATGGCATAAGTCACACACGGGAACAGTAAGGCAGCTACCTAAAAGTGAGGAAGACTCGGCATGCACCACGTGGAGCCACCACCACCATCCCCTGAAAGGAGCTCAGGACGGCAGGGGAGGGCCTGAGCCTTCTCTGTCCTCACAGAACCTTTCCAGAAGCAATGCAAGAAATTGGCCAAGTTGCTGCCTCACAGGACAACTGGCTGGGTGCAGATGGGCGCTGAAGGAGTTTGTGGCTTTGGGTTGTGGGGGGTCTATATAAATAGGTAGTGATCAATTCAATGAAAGCAAAACTTGGAACAAAGTGGGAATAGTTGATAACTAAACAAGTGATTCGGAAAACCACCCCCCCTCCTCCCGGGGTGTGGAATGTGTGGGTTTTGTGGAAGCAAATTGCTGCAGCCACCTGCTGTTCCTGGGATATCTGGCTGCTAAGGAAGAGGTGGCTGAATGCCAGCTGCCATTTCAGACCCACAGAGGTGGTGAGGAGGCGCCTCTTACATCTGGGATGTAAATCAGACAGCAGAAAGAGCTCCCGAAAGCCAGACATGATGGAACATACCTGTAATCCCAGCACTCAGGCAGGAGAGTTGTAAGTCTGAGGCCAGCTGTGGCTACATAGAGAGTCCAAGGCCAGCCTCGCCATAAGGGAACCCTGACTCAACCGAGGGCTGGGGACGTGGCTCAGTGGCAGAGTGTTGGATCCGCAAGGCCCTGAGTATGATCCCCAGCACCATAAAAGAAATAAGAGCTTTCTAGAAGGAAAAGGAAGGGCTGAGCTATTCTCTGTCACCTGTTTTCACAGTGCCCCACGGCTGGCTGGAGGCTAGCGCTCTGCTTTGCAGAGGATCGACTGTGGGTGTTTCTTCTTTGAAACGGTGGCTGGTGAAGTCGTGGTGGAAGTTCTACCTCACAGTGCAAGACCCCCCCTCCCCCTTCCTCACCCCCCGCCCCGCCCTAACTTCCCCTCTGCTCTCTTGACCAGCCAATCCACATCCTTTTCAAACAAAACCGAACAGCAGATTGAGCTGAAAGATGAGATAGAGTCAGAGGGTCAGGGGACTGGGAGAAGGGAGCTGCAAGAGGCCAGAGAGAGGGCTGAGTTCTCAAAGGAGGGAGGGCAGTCAATTGGGGAAGGAGTGGACCTCTCCCCAGCAAGGGGCTCCGGATGCTGGGCATGGATTTAGATGGGCAGGAGATCAAGAGTTCAGCTAGACACCCTGTGTTTTCTGCCCACGGGCATACGAGAGGCAGGGAGCCCCGCCCCAGAGGCAGGGTTGACTCTCCAGCTCTCTCCTCCCGTCCATGACTAACTCATCGCCCAGGTGTCCCCAGGCTGCAGGAAGGGGTCCTCCTCCATCTGGTCCATCTGTGCCCAGACAGTCCCGGCAGCTTTGCATCTGGACTGTTCCTAGGATGGCCACAGGGGGGCGAGAGGGAGCCAGAGCTGAAGTCTCCACCATCTGGGTGATTCTGGTGCTGGCAAGAGCACTGGACTGGGAGTCACAGGACCTAGGAGCCTCCAATGTCTGGCCTCTCCCCACTACCTCCCACCACGCCTCCACTAACTCTCACAGGAGGGTGGTGGCACCTCTTCTGCCTAAAACCTGGATGTCTCATCTCTCTGTGAGGCTTGTGCCCCCATTTTCCTGAGGCAGGGAAGTCTTCCTGATTGGTTGATGTGGGTAGACATAACTCCAGTTTTGTTCCCTAGAAAGACTTACAAAGAAGCACCTTTCTGGAGAGGGCAGAGGTGAAGGAATGTCTTCTCTGTTAATTTTCTTGTGCCTGGAGCAAAGGCCATAATAGAAGCATACATGCCATCCAATGAATTGTGTTATTTCTCTTTTTCTTTCTTTTTTGCCAGTCTGGGGCTTGAACTCAGGTCCTGGGCACTGTCCCTGAGCTTCTTTTTGCTCAAGGTTAGCGCTCTACCCCTTGAGCCACAGCACCACTTCTGGCTTTTTCTGTGTATGTGGTACTGAGGAATTGAACCCAGGGCTTCATGCATGCTAGGCAACTACTCTACCACTGAGCCACATTCCCAGCCCAAACTGTGTTATTTCAAGACAGGGTCTTGCAACATAACCCAGACTGGTTCCAACGCTCCATCCTCCTGCCTCAGTCTCCCCAGTACTGGGGTTACAGACCTGGACCACCAAACCTGGCTCAAAATAGGACTTTTGCCCATTGCATCGATGAAGACACTGAGGCTCAGAGAAGTGAAGCGACCTGCCCGAAGTCACCCAGCGATATGTTGCAGAGCTCATACTTGTGGAGGCAGAGGGTAAAGGAGAGCTTGAAAGAGGACTGAAGTGCTGGATCCCTGCCTTGTCATTCACCAGCGGCCCGCAAGGGACATTCCTGCTGTCCAGGGCAGCACATCCCTCTTCCCGTCCCCATGGGGGACCAGAGTGCCACACCTTGTCTGGAGAGGCCCCTGGGAGAGCAGAGCGGGCTCCCATCCCCCAAGGCTGAATCCGGCAAGCCTTAACTTGAGATGTGAATTGAGCTTTAATTCTACGCGTGAGCGAAGCCCAGCAATTTCCTCTTCGTAGCTGGGCACCTCTCTCCACAACCCAGCCTGGCAGGTGTTTTGCTCTCTCTCAGGTCTCTTCTGGGGTTGTGTCCAGGCTTGGACTTCAAGATGCTCGCCCTCGAGGAAGAAGCCCATCCTGTCCTCCAGGAGGGGCGCTCAGGGCTCCTGCTCTGGGTGCTGCCAGGGCATGGACCAGCCCGGGGCTCTGATGCAGACTCTGCGTTGGGAGGCAGACTGTTGACCTTGACCTCTGAACTCTTCTGTTTCCAACACCTGCTTTGCTCCATATAAAAAGCTGTGGGTATCTGAGGGCTGCCTTGTGAGAGCCAGGCCCTGGGTTCAAACCCCAGACCTGCAAACTGGCTCTGGTGCATTACAGAGGTGAGTGTGAGCCTCCGTTCTGCTCACCTTGTGTGGTTTACTTAACCGCCCGGTGTGGCAAAGACGGTCACTGTTGTCCTCTCAAACATTAGCCCACCACAGGGCCATGGGAAGCCTCTTGGTCCCAGACTTCATTGCCTTTGGTGACCATGTGACTAAGTTTTGGCCAATGATATGCACACAGAAGTATCATGTGGCAATTCTTTTTTTTTTATTCATTTATTTTATTTATTTATTTATTTTTTTTTTGGTCGTGGGGCTTGAACTCTGGGCCTGGGCGCTGTCCCTCAGCTCTTCAGCTCAAGGAGAGCGCTCTACCACTTGAGCTACAGCGCCACTTCCGGTTTTCTGGTGGTTTATTGGAGATAGGAGTCTCACGGTCTCTCCTGCCTGGGCTGGCTTTGAACCGCGATCCTCAGATCTCAGCCTCCTGAGTAGCTAGGATTACAGGCGTGAGCCACCAGCGCCCGGCTTCATGTGGCAATTCTCAAAAGTTATGTACCTAGTGCATCATTTTCCATCTTCATCCGTCTTCTACCGGCAACATGTATGTGATGGCTGGAGCTCTAGCTGCCATCTTGGACCAAGACAGCAAAGGGAGTGACAAGTGACCAGTGTTTCCTGAGGATCTAATACTGCAGGGATGCCAGACAAGCCCAGACAGCTCACAAGCAAATATCTGCAGCTGGGCGCTCGTGGCTCACACCTATAATCCCAGCTACTCAGGAGGCTGACATCTCAGGATCAAGGTTCAAAGTTAACCCTGGGCAGGAAAGTCTATACAATTCTTATCTCCAATTAACCACCTGAAAATCTGAAGTGGAAGTATGGCTCAAAGTGGTAGAACCCTGGCCTTGAGTGAAAAAACTCAGGAACAGTGCTCAGGCCCTGAGTTCAAGTCCCATGACCAACAAAAAAAAAGAATGAAAGAAGGAAGAAAGGAAGGAAGGAACTCAGGAACAGTGCTCAGGCCCTGAGTTCAAGTCCCATGACCAACAAAAAAAAAGAATGAAAGAAGGAAGAAAGGAAGGAAGGAAAAGGAAAAAGGAAGGAAGAAAGAAAGGAAGAAAATCTCTCTCAGAGTCTTTGTTATCTGTTCCTAACAACATTTCCTCTAAGCCCCAGTGTGCTGATGGGTGAAATCTAGATCATGATGTCTGATCAGGAGGATGGAGGAGAGGAACAGACACAGTTGCACAATCGCACGCACAAGTGCAGGATTGCACTCAAAGGAACTGCAAATAAAGATGTGTGCTCTTTCTGTTCAGGTGCCCAGCACTGACACTGGGAATACAGAACGAGAAGGTGCGGTCACTACCCCAACGTCCCTAGACAGTGGAACAGTGCATGGCTAGTGCTCAGCAGAAAAGGGGGGACCACCCCCTCCAGTGGAGGGATAGCCCCCCCAAGGCATTTTGGAGGGGGAATTGTTGGAGGTGAACCATGAACCCCAAGAGTTCACTATTAACACTTCATGACAGGCAAGTGTGTGTTTGTGTATTTTAGAGTAGGAATATATTTATAAATATATGTGCACACAAAGAGTAAGATAATACACATGTGGGCTGTGGTTATAGTCCAAGTGTTAGGGTCACTGCCTAGCAAGTGCCAGGCCCTGAGTTCAAATCTTAGTGCTAGGGTTGGGGACTTGGCTCAAGTGACGGAGTGCCAGCCTGGAGAAAGAAAGTTGGGCCAGTGGGAGGCCTGTGACAAGCCCAAGTTCAAGCTTCAGACTTGACAAAAGAAAAAAGAAAACAAAAAGGACAATACACATATGTGAGCCTGTGTTAGCACTCTGCTTGCAAGCCATAGAAACTAACTTAAAGAAAGAAGGAGATGTCTATTTTCGTTTGTTTTTTTTGGGGGGGGTCCGGTCGTGGGGCCTGAACTCTGGGCCTGGGCGCTGTCCCTCAGCTCTTCAGCTCAAGGCTAGAGCTTTACCACTTGAGCCACAGCACCACTTCCGGCTTTTTTCTTTTTGCTTATGTGGTGCTGAGGAATTGAACCCAGGGCCTCAAGCATGCAAGGCAAGCGCTCTACCACTGAGCCACCTTCCCAGCCCGAGATGTCTATTTTCAAGGTAGAAGGAAGGCGTTGTGGGCACCAAAGCTCTTTTCACAGCTGGCCCCCATTATGTACAAGGTCTCTGCCCCAAATCAGTGTCGACTCTCTCTCTCTCTCTCTCTCTCTCTCTCTCTCTCTCTCTCTCTCTCTCTCTCTCTCTCTCTCTCTCTCTCTCTCTCTCTCTCTCTCTCTCTCTCTCTCTCTCACACACACACACACACACACACACACACCCTCTCTGTCATTCATTGACCACATCAAATTATTTCAAACCCTCATCTCATTCTGTCCTCATCTTCTCTGTGACCAACACACTCCTAAGAAAGAACTTAAAATCATTCATCGATCATGCTGGCATGGGAAGGACTGAAATGAGCTCAAAATACTCCTCTGTACTCTTGGTCCCTGCAAGGCCATAGTACTCGATTCTCTAACACCATCTAACACCTATTTATTTCCGAACAAAACCCAAACAGCATCCTAGCATTCAAGACCCTTGAGTCCCTGAAGTCAAGCAATCTCTTCAATCTTTTCTAAAAAAAATATATTTTTATTATCTTTAAGTAGCAGAAAGGAGTTACCACTGAACACACAGCGGATGCATGCAATGTGTGTTGATCCCTCATCTCTTTCAACTTTCTCACCCATCCCCAATCTTGTCTTTTACTTCCTCTGCACAATATATCTATTTGTTTGCACATACTTCAGACACCTAGAGTTACTGTCCAGTTTCATGAGGGAGGGAAAAGCAAAGAGAACTTGGGAGGTGTTCAAAGAAAAAGTGTCCCCAAAGGTAGGAAATGGTGCTAAGAAGTTGTGGCAGCAGGTGTGGCTGGGAAAAAGGAAACAGGCACGGGAAGAACAGAGGGGCCTAAGGAGGTTTGTCTCCCTCCCTGCGAGATTCTCTGCCCCATGGCTGGAAACTAGAAGTGGAGTAAAGAAAAAATAGCAATAATCATAAAGTTAATGTTTGTATTCAATAAAATGAAACAGCTGCTGAGCACCAGTGGCTCATGCCTGTAATCCTAGCTACTCAGGAGGCTGAGATCTGAGGATTGCCATTCAAAGCCAGCCTGGGCATGAGACTCTTATCTCCAATAAACCACCAGAAAACCAGAAGTGGTGCTGTGGCTCAAGGGGCAGAGTGCTAGCCTTGAGCTGAAGAGCTCAGGGTCAGTGCCCAGGCGCAGAGTTCAAGCCCCATGACTGACAAAAATAAGATAAAAAAAAAATAAAACAGCCAAGTATGATTGTAAGTACTATTTTTGTGTGTGTGTGGGGGGGGGGAGGTGGGGACAGTGCAGTCAGGTCTTGGATGTTTTCCCTTAACTTTTTTGACTCAAGGCTAGCACTCTACCACTTGAGCCACAGCTCGACTTCCAGCTTTTCACTGGTTAATTGGGGATAAAACTCTCATGGACTTTGCTGCCTGGGCTGAGTTTGAACTGTGATCCTCAAATCTCAACCTCCTGAGTAGGTAGGATGACAAGTGTGAAGTACGGACACCCAGCTTTTGTTCTGAAGTACTTTTAAGTATAGTAATTCATTTGATCTTCACAGTACCTGGTAATGGAGTTTGATTATTGTCCTCATGTTACAGAGAGGGAAACTGAGATGGGGGGAGGTGATAGAAAGCATCCTCTTTGGCGCCTCTAGGTCTCCCCAGGTCTGGGAACCTTTTTTCTCAGTCACCTTTCTTGTTCTGCTTCCTGTTTCTGTCCTATCTGTCTGTTTCCATCTGCCTCATCAGCCCCCATCTGTTTAGTATGTGCACGCATGCGTGCTCACACACACACACACACACACACACACACACGGACACTTCCCACTCCAATCATTCATCATCCATCAAAGCCAGGAAGAGGGGAGCTGGCTCTGGTCTCGTGCTGGGCATCCATCCGTGCAGTGCAAACACCGTGTTGGAGACCAGGGGTTGGGGGCGGGGGGTGGAAGGACAGGGGAGTCTTGCTGATTCCTGTTTGTCCTGGATGGACTTGGAAGTTTAAAAAAAAAAAAAAAAAAGAGGCATGGTGTAAGCCTTGGCTTTCCAGTTCTGTTCTCAGGCTGCCTCCTAGAAAGGGACCTAGTTCACGTTCTCTGGTGGGACTAGGCTCTGCCCTAGGGGGAGGGGGGGAGGGGGCGCTCCATTCAGAGCAGGGAGGCTGAGGTAGGAGGAGGGGTCAGAGCCTCTGTGATTCTGAGACAAACAGGGATCCCACAGGTGACTGGGAGTGTCCCTTCAGTTCCTCCACTGTGCTTGAACCCCATGCCTGTCTATCTGATATGGGAGTGTGTGGGGGAGGGCGCCCAGTGCCCAGCAGACCAGGCTTCAGCCTCCCACACCTGGAAGAGCTGAGGACAGATGATGCAAAGATATCATTTGCATTGGGCTCCTAGCAAGGCAGAATTAGCAAGAAAATATAAATGAGTCCAAAGACTGAACAACAAGGGCAGCGGATCTGGCTCTGCGCATTATGCTAAGTTAACGAACCCAACAGCCTGGGTCAAATCAACATCCTGCTAATAACGCCGGCTGGTGGATGTTCTCCAGTTTACGGATGTACTTTTGGGGTGTGTGGCTTTTACCGATTCAGACAGCATAAATTCTGCAGGGAACAGACTTTGGCAAGAGAGAGAATGACAGCGAACACATACACACAAATCAGATTAGGATGAATACACAGACAGGAGGTGGGGTATAATTCTTTTGTGATAATGAATCCATATCCCCCAAGGGTCCTGGTATATTTCCAGGCTCCGGCTTTGTCCTGTGATTAGAAATATCTTTGATTTCCTCTTGTAAGCTGGAATGTCTGGCCAGGGCTTCTCGTGGACCACATAAAAGCTTTAAGAGATTTATAAATAGAGTAAAAAAAAAAAATCACAGGATTGTTTCCCACAGTTTGTTCTAAAATGGAGAGAGATGGGGTGAGGGGACCTTGTTCTTCTTCCCTCCTACCCTGGGTGAAGTCAATGGCTAGAGGCCTATTTGGATTGTTTCTTTTTTGAGAATCTCTTCTGGGGCAGAAAGTCCCTCCTCTTTGAAAAAGAGCCTCCAAGCTGCACAGATGTCCCCCTTTTGCCCAAGGTACTTTTTTTTTTTGGCCAATGGAGGAATCCTAAAGGATTCTCCTTTCTTGGTTTCTTAGAGGGCAATTCTGGAGTCCAGAGTGGCTGAGGCAGGTGTGGGAGGGGGTGGATGAGGCTACCGAATGGAGGAGGACCAGGGAGGGCTGCTGGCATTTGGCTCAAAAGTTGAGCAATCATTGGTTGTTCAAGTTAGAACAATATTGCTCGATTTGCAGCTATTGTATTAGGGGGACAGGCGCGAGGAGACTGGAAGGCACCAGAAAGACCCATGGGCTAGGCTGTGTCCTCCCTTCAACTCTTTTCTTTCTCTGGTCTCCCATTTCCTTCTTAGGAGGCACTGGCCCCTGGGAACATCTGGAAGTTTCTGGGGGCACCAAGTGGTCATAATTAGAGGTGGGGTGGGTGCCACTGATACTCAGTGAATAGAGACCAAGACACTGCTAAAAAATCTCACAATGCCCAGGACAGCCTGGCACAAGAAAGCAAGCATCATGTGACCCGGGATGTCAGCAGTGTGGAGACTGAGCAGCCCTGAGCATTGGGTGGGGGAAAGTAGGGTGTAGCCCCAAGGACCAAGTCCCCATGAGGGCACCACTGTAGGTGGTCCCCCTCAGTCAAAGACATGCTCTCTGTCTGGTGGACAAAGCAAACGATCATTCCACCCTGTTCTAGAATGTTCCCAGAACATGAGTGCTGAAGAGGGTGAAGAGCAGTGGGGGGGTCCGTGGAGAGAGAGAAACAAAGTGGTCCAGGCTGGCTTAGTCCAAAGTGGGAGAAGAAGATGTGGGTCTGACTCAATCTCCTGGCTCCCTAAATTTATGGTGGGGAGGGTATACCGAGGGAACGGGGTGGGGGTGGGGCCTGAGGGAGGAAGGGGGAGCACAAACCCTCCCCACTGCCTCTGCCAGGCTGCTGTCTTCCCGGCTACTTTCAGAGGCGGCTTTTCGGCAGCCATTACTGCCCTAACTAGAGACAAACACAGGAGCATTAATTTAATTTTATTTACATTTCGGGGTCATTTAGAAGGAATAATTTGAAGCAAAGTTGATGGAAAGTGTCCTCCAGGATGGGCCCTGAGCCTCTTCAGCCTGTGCGGCTGTGATGAATGCTGGCAGCGCCCTCTGCCCAGCATCCCGCACCCCCCCTACCCACCGGGGGGGGGCAGAAGGAGGGGAGGCTGCCAGCAACGCCCAGCCCCTCTCACCCCTCTCTCCGCTCCACTTATCCTCACAGGCCCAGGAAGCCCTCCCACCCCCAAAGCCATCTTTTAATTAGATCTGAACACTGCATGCAGGGATCGAGCTCTGAGCATGTGTTCTTCTGCCACTTTGCTGCTGCGGTCTGGGGATACCGACAGGCCACCCTTTGCAGACCCTTTGAGAGTCAGGTACAGCTTCTACTGGGACCGGTGAAGAGCTCTGGGATCAGGGCAAGTGATGTTTCTTCATCTCTGGAGCAGGAAAACCCCCTGGAATGCAGGGCCTCGCCTGTGCAAGGCAAGCACCCTGTCACGGAACCACGCTCCCAGGCCCTAGGAGTGCTGTTCTTAAAAAACCTCCTGCAGCCTGTGTGCTGAAGGCTCACACCTGTCATCCTAGCTACTCAGGAGGCTGAGATGTGAGGATCACCGTTCATAGCCAGCCCAGTCAGGAAAGTCCATGAGACTTAAAAAGTTGGAAGTGGTGCTGTGGCTCAAGTAGTAGAGTATTAGCCTTGAGCAAAAAGAGCTCAGGAATAGCACCCACGTCCTGAGTTCAAGCCCCAGGACACTCTCTCTCTCTCTCTCTCTCTCTCTCTCTCATACACACAAACACACACACACACACACACACACACACACACACACACACACACACACATACAATAGCTGATGCAGTCTTTCTTATCTCCTGAGTAGATGGTTCTTTCGTTTAGGAAAATACACTGAGTCTTTTTGCCACCCAGACTGGATGAGGGGACCTGAGCTATGAGCAGGAGGGCAAGAGCAAAGAGAACAATACTGGCCGGGTCTGGAGATGTGATGGAAAGCTGATTGTAGGCCCGGAAGTGGAGAGGAGACCCAGGAGTGACCTACCCAGTGGCACAGAGAAGAGCCCATACATTCATAGGATGTGTGGCATCTAATAAGGAACTTTTGGGCGTTTCCTGCCCTGTGTTGTAATTACTCTCCGTGGACTCTTAAGTCTTGAGTCAAAATCAACAGTGTCATGATTCGTCACTGGCACTTAGAGGGTGTGAAGGAGAGGCGGTGTCCAGGGTGGGGCATAGTGTCGGAGTCAGGAGACAGCAGCCAAGAAGCCTAGGGCAACTGTAAGGCCATCTGAGGGCAGAGGATGGTGGTAACACCCACTGTGTGCAGCTATATGGTGACCCAAATCAGGATGATGTTACTGTATGTGTGTTGGGGAGTTGGCCACGAGGGGCCTTCTTAGGTGCCAGAAGCATTCACTCCCTGTGTGTGTGTGTGTGTGTAAATCAAGCTGTATATTTAAAATTTGTGTTCATTTCTTTATGTGTGTTACACTTCAATATAAAAAATATTAGGGTTGCCAGGCACTGGTGGCTCACACCTGTAATCCTAGCTACTCAGGAGGCTGAGATCTGAGGATCCCAGTTCAAAGCCAGCCCAGGCAGGAAAGTCAGAGAGACTCTTATCTCCAATAAACCACAAAAAATCATAAGTGGGCCAGGAGCTGGTGGCTCACGCCTGTAATCCTAGCTACTCAGGAGGCTGAGATCTGAGGAACACGGTTCAAAGCCAGCCCGGGCAGGAGAGACCGTGAGACTCCTATCTCCAATAAACCACCAGAAAACCGGAAGTGGCGCTGTAGCTCAAGTGGTAGAGCGCTTGCCTTGAGCTGAAGAGCTGAGGGACAGCGCCCAGGCCCAGAGTTCAAGCCCCACAACCAACAAAAAAAAAAAAATCATAAGTGGTTCTGTGGCTCAAGCGGTAGAGTAGAGTGCTCGCCTTGAGCTGAAGAGTGCAGGGACAGCGCCCAAGTCCAGAGTTCAAGCCCCACGACTAAAAATATATATATATATATGTAAGGGTCAAGACTAACTTAATGTTAATAGAGAGCAATGGGACTCACCCCACACACTGTCTGCCCACTGTGCCTCATTCCCACACTTTCCCCCCAGCTCTGCCTCTATAGATGGCCTCTGCTGGGCATTTTGCATGATGGTATCAAGCAGAGATGGATGTGTGCTTCTTACACTGAGCATAATGTTTTGAGGTTCATTTATAGCATTGTAGCATATGTCAAAGTAAAATTGTCGGTAGTACTCAAGTTTGAACTCAGGGCCTTTTCCCACCTGCTAGGCAGATGCTCTACCATTTAAGCCTCACCCACCCTGGCTATTTTACCTGCTTCTTGTTGGATACTATTGTAATACATGGGTATATGAAGTATCATTCCCAGTTAATGAATATTTAGGGTATTTCTACTCTGGAGTTATTAATAATGTTGAGTATTTGCATATAAGTCTTGGTGTAGACTTACATTTACATTTCTCTTGTGGGGTAGTTATGAAATGATATGGCCAATTGTATAGGAAACTCATACCTAGTGTATTAAGAAAATGACAATTTTTCAGAAGTGGCTGTACCACTTTATATTCCAACATTTGACATTCTGAATAAAGGTTTTAGCTTCTCTACATCTTCACAATTATTGTGTGTCAGGTGTTTGTGTGTGATTGTCATTTGCCCAGATGTGAAGTGATATCCTCTCTCATTTTGATCTGCATTTCCCTAAAGACTTCTGGCGACCATCTTTTCGAACTATTAGCTAATCCTCTATTTCTTTGGTGATCTTTTGTCTTCTTTTAATTGGATATTTTTTGTGATTGACCTTAACCAGTTCTTTATATATTTTGGAAACCAGTCCTTTATCAGATTTGTAAATATTTTTCTCCCGATGTATGGCTAGTTTTTGCATTTTGCTGACAGCATCTTTTAAAACTTAAGTTTTTTTTAAATGGACATCTCGTAGAGGAAATAAACTATTGTTGTGTTAAAGCTGCTGGAAAGGATCCAAAGCAAGGCTCTTTCCCTGAGTTTCCTTCAGCGTACAGGGCTGTGCAGTGAGAACAGGGTGCTACAGGATCATGGAGGAGAAAGTGCAGAGTCCAAAATGGGTGGCTGAGGAAGGAAACTTGTCGGGGTAACTGGAATGTGAGTTAGAAGATGAGTCAGAAAGTTTTTCCTTCGTTCATTCAGCTGCCAGCTGTATCTTTAGAGGGCTGATATTCATGGTCTGAGTCACTTTACCAGTTTTCCAAACAAATTCTAGCAGTCTTTGTAATCTTTTGAAAAACACTGAAGAGTGAAATGACTTCAAAGGGGGAAGATACCTCCCACCCCCCAACAACATGGCTTCATAAGCTTTCATTACACTGCATTATTGTCCCCAGAAGTTTCTCTGACCTTCTTCACTCAAGCCTGGGTGCTTTTCCCATCTTAGAACTCTCCCAGGACAACATTCCTTTGTACAGTAGATCTATCAGCCCCACTGCCGCCAGCAGCAATGCCTCTGCCCAAGCCCTGCCCAGGAGGAATCAATAACTCTGTTCTGGCCACAGCTACCCAGGATGGGTGTGAGGCATCTTGCCGCTGCCAGCCTCTCTTGACATGTGCAAGCTCTCGGACCCCAGAGCATCTTTCTGTGTTGTTTGTGAAGCCACCAGCGCCCAGCTTGGTATGAGTTTTAAATGAGTTATTACTGTTGTCCAATGTACAATAGGAAACTGTGGCTTGTTTGGGAAAGACTGAGGAGGGGATAGGAGTTAAATATCACTAAATATGCACTAGTAACTGCTTCCCTGGATGGCTCATTGGGCCTGGAGAACTTCGGTATCCTTATCTAAAGGATGAAGAAAATAAACTTTCTCTGGCAGAGCAGTGGTAAGGTTTATATTGACCATAATAATCAATGGTGTGAAGACTCCATTACCTTTAGCAGAAAACAAAACACAGTAGCATTATTATTTATTAAGATCTTATTTCTTAAATCATCTCTGAGAAGGAAATGGAATCCCAACAGCATTGAACCCCCAGTGTTTACATCCACACCTGTGTGCGTGTGCACACACCATATGCCTAGATTTCCACCTGCATGTACGACTGGACCCACGTGCGCACACACACACACACACACACACACACACACACACACACACACACACGCACACGCGAGAACACCCCTGCCAGCCTGAGCAGCATGCAGATTTCCCTCCCGGCAGCTCTTTCAAGAAGCACACGCCAGATGGGATTGGATCTGCTACATGACTGAGCAGCCCCCACATCAGAAAGCCATAATCATTGAATCCATCATGTGGCAGAGCCCCGGTGAGGGCACGGCTCCTCGTCCTGCCCGATGGGCCGTGGAGGAACGCCTCCTCCTCCAGAGCAGAGAGCAGACACCGGCAGGCAGTTGCCAGGCAGTGGAGCCAAGAGAACAGATGGCAGCTGTACAAAACCCAGCTCAGATCTCAGGCTTCTGGAAGGAAGCTGCAGGAGGTCTGGATCCAGTGGGAACCAGGCTTCCTGCGTGGGGCCTCCCTGCCCTCCGTCCGCCCTGGAGTAACAGGAGAAATAGCTTCTGAGTACTCTTCATTCAACTCTTAATTTTCCTTTGGACTGGTCTTGGGGCTTGAACTCAGGGCCTGAGCTCTATCCCTGAGCTTTTTTTTTTTTTTTTTGCCACTTGGGTTACAGTTCCACTTGCAACTTTTTGGTGATTAGTTGGAGATAAGAGTCTCATGGACTTTCCTACCCTGGCTGGCTTCAAACTGTTATCTTCAGGTCTCAGCCTCCTGAGTAGCTAGGATGACAGGCGTGAGCCACCAACTAACTGCTGGCTTAATAATTCTTTTAATTTACATTTTAGGGCTGTTAATAAGATCCATAAGTTTGTAATAAAAATTTACATTCATTTTTATAATATGTATATAGTTTGTTTTAGACTTTTTGGATGTTGCTATTTGTGTCCTTTTTTCATTTTCTACAAACTATAAGATGTTTATGTTGATATTAAGTATATTTTTACTAGAATATATCAATTGTACAGAGGGGTTTCATTGTTATATTTCCATGCATGTTTAAAATGTACTTCAAATTAACTCTTTGTTCATTTTTCTTGTCCTCCTGTCCCCCCTTTTTTCCCTGTCTCCCCCTTTAAACAAATTTTAATAGACTTCATTATTCCATTTTCATACATGTATAGGAAGTACTTTGATCATTAAGACTGGGCTCGGGGTATAGCTCAAGTGGAACAGCATTTTCCTAGCAAGATGTAGGTCCTGAGTTCAATCCCCTGTGTGTGTGTGTGTGTGTGTGTGTGTGTGTGTGTGTGTAAAATAACTTTAACCCTTTGTGTGTGCATTGCAAATTATTTCTCTATCATTTGGCTATAAAGTGTATCTAGTCTTTTGATTTTTAAGAGTCTAATGCTTGAATAGGCAACATGAACATTTCCCCCACTCAGAAGCCTTGAGTTGTTGCTTAAGGGAAAGAATTAAGGCTAAGGCAGGAAATGGCAGAGGGTGGAGGGCAGAGGACACAGGGTAGAAAGGACTCTTGTCTCCTCAGCCTGTCCCCACCTTCCTGCCTCTTATGAGGCAGTCTAAGGCAAATGGCCGAGGCATCTGTGGTTCAGCCCTGCCCCTGGGTTGGTGCCAGCCCTGAGCTCTCTGGGATGAGCCATCCAGGATATGCACTCCGGCTGTCCCGACTTCCTGTCTAGAGGTTTAAAAAAAAAAAAAAAAAAGCAGCCCCAAGCTACAGCCTTTACAGCTATGTGACTCCCCAGCGACTGGCCTAAAGTTTCTCATATAATTCTTTGTTCATGTTTGCAGAGATGATTTCTAGGTCTACATGGCTCCAATATGGAAACAGGCAGGTGCTGGGGAGTCAGCTGTAGGCACTAGGAATGCCAAACAGGAGGACTGGCACCAGGAAATGGTTATGATCTAGTCCTACTAGATGCCCAGGTGGGACGGGGCAGATAAGGTTGGTGTTTTTGGTCTGGGTTTCCCAGAGCAGCCCCTTGAGACAAGAATTGGCATGCAGAGGATTTCCAGGTGGCCAGTGGAGGGTGTGCCACCGAGCTGCCTATCCTTGGGCATGGCTAGAGCTCTGGCCTGTGGGAACCACTTAAAACTAGAGCTTCAAGGCATTCTGCCTGAGCAGTGGGCAGTGGCAGGCCCAGTAGGCACCCACTTCTGTCTCTTGACATGGATTACAGTAACTCAGGCTGCCTGTGCAGGCAGTTTACTTGAGGGAGTCCTCTGGCAAAGAGATACAGAGCAGAGGGCAGGGGAATTTGCTGAGCTCTCTGAAGTAGCTGTCAGGCCAAGGGACATAGACAGGGAATCTCTAGTATCTGCAATTCTCTCTCTCTCTCTCTCTCTCTCTCTCTCTCTCTCTCTCTCTCTCTCTCTCTCTCTCTGTATGTGTGTGTGTGTGTGTGTGTGTGTGTGTGTGTGTGTGTGTGTAGATTTGGGACATGTGATAATTGCTAAAATTATCCATAGTTTCTTTGCAAGGCTGTGATTCATTGCCTTTAAATGAACATTTTAAAAAATGTTTTCTTTACCACGAGGATAAATTAACACTAAGGTAGACAGACTTATTTGTCTCATTCACCACAGTATTCTAATAACTGTAATACTTGATCTCAGAAGATGAAGCTAGCCAGATGGTGCAGATAGGGCCCTACTTCTGAGCCATTCCTAACTCCTGTGGACAGAGAAGAGGGCTTCCTACCAGGAGCTGGTGGCTCAAGCTTGTAATCTAAGAGTACTTGAGAGGCTGAGATCTGAGGATCATAGTTTGAAGCCGGCCCAGGCAGATAAATCTAACAACTGAAAAAGCCAGAAGTGGAGCTGTGGCTCAAAAGGTAGGCACCAGCCTATTGCAGATTACAAATGTCCCTTGTTATAGAGAGAAACGGAGACACAGACATGCTAAATAACTTCTCTAAATTCTCTGAGCTGTTGGTTAGTAGAAGCCCTCAGGCAGTCTGATTTTGGAAACCATGCTTTTATGGTTAATTTTATGTGCTAACTTAGCACATAACCTGACATTTGGTTAAATCTATTCCAAGTGTATCTGTGAGGATATGTCCAGATGAGATTAACATTGGCTATGGTTTGAATGTTCCTGTTTTCCTCCAAACTCCTGAGATCTTAACTCACTAAGGAGTGAGGCTAAGGTCATGAAGACATAGCTCTTGCCTACGGGATTAGGCCCTGCTGAAACTGGGCCCAGGGGGCCCATTGGGCCTCCTACCACAGCTAGAAGGTATTACCTACCACTCAGAAAGTTAGGACTTCATCACATCAAATCTGCCATTGGCTTGATCAGTCAGAAGTGTGAGGAATACATTTTTGGTTTTATTTTTTTAGCTGCTACTCAGCAGGGGGTATTTTGTTACAGCAGTCTAAATGCACTAAAAAAAAAAAAAGGTAAATTGAGTAAAGCAGATTGTCCTCCTTAGGGTAGGCAGGCTCCTTCCAATTCATGGAAGGAGTGATTGGAATGAAAGGCTAAACAAAACACAATTTGCTCTCTGCCTGATGGTATTTGGGTTGGGATGAACAGTCTTCTTTTGCCTTCAGGTTCACATTTGAGTTTATAGCTCTCACCTTCCATAATCATATAAACCAATTCTTCATAATAAATCCCTGTCTCCAGTTTATATACATGTACACACATTCACACACACACACACACACACACACACACACACACACACACATACACACTTTATGTTCCCATCCACTTTGTTTTTCTGTACAATTCTGACTAAAACATTTAGCCTCCAGACTGTACCTCAAAACTATTCACAGAGATACAGTAGTTGTTCAGACATATTTCTTTTTTTTTTTTTGGGGGGGGGGTCCGGTCATGGGGCCTGAACTCTGGGCCTGGGCGCTGTCCCTCAGCTCTTCAGCTCAAGGCTAGTGCTCTACCACTTGAGCCACAGCGCCACTTCCGGCTTTTTTTCTTTTTGCTTATGTGGTGCTGGGAATCGAACCCAGGGCCTCAGGCATGCAAGGCAAGCGCTCTACCACTGAGCCAACTTCCCAGCCCCTAGACATATTTCAAAATGAAAAAAAAAAAATCAGCTTATGTTGGGCACTGGGTAGCTCAGGTCTGCAATCCTAGCTACTTGAGAGACTAAGATTAGAAGGATCATGGTTCCAGGCTACACCAGGCAGAAAACTCTATGAAGTTCCATCTCAAGGGAAGAAGCTGGGCATGGTGGAACAAGTCTGTTATTCCAGATCCAAGAGAAGGCTGATATAGGAAGCTTGAGGTCCAGGCATGTATGTGCCTGGGCAGAGAGAGAGACTGTATCAAAAATAACCAGCAGGGGGGCGGGAGGAGGATGGGAAGGGGAAACAAAGGAGGAGGCTACAATGCTTTATAAGAAATGTACTTGCCCATGTAACTGTAACCCTTTGTACAGTGTTTTCACAAAAACAAACAAACAAACAAAAAAACCCAGCATAGCTGGATGCTGGTGGCTTATGCTTGTAATCCTAGCTACTCCGGAGGCTGAGATCTGAGGATCATGGTTCAAAGCCAGCCTGGGAAGGAAAGTCCATGAGATGCTTATCTCCAATTAAGCATCCAAAAAAAAAAAAAAAAGCTGGAAGTAGAGCTGTAGCTCAAGTGGTAGAGTGCTAGCCTTGAGCACAAAAGTTCAGGATCAGCACCCAAACTCTGTTCATGCTCCAACAACAACAACAAACAACAATAACAACAACAAACAATGCATAAAAATGGCAGGAGGTATAACTCAGTGGTAGACCATCTGCCTAGCAAGCACAAGGTCCTGAATTCAAACTCTAGTACTGCCAAAAATAAAAAGAATCAGCTTATGTACACCCTGTCTCGCATGACCCTGTAGATGACTATGCGCAAATGAAATGCCTAGAGGGCTACACACCAAGCTGTTAACAAAGGGTGTCTCTGTGGGAAGTGGTATTAGGGAGGACTTTTTTCCTACTAGTTGAATTTTTCCCTACAAAGGTCAAGAAATTCTGGGAAAAACACAATTATTTCTATTCTTGAAAAGAAATGCAAAACTCAGTAAAATCAAATTTCACACTGAGATGGGTATGTGCAGCAAGCAGGCAACAATAACTTCACGAACACAAGGAACACGAAATTCAGTGTTCTCTCCTTTCCTCCCTTCTTTTCCCCATTCCCGCTCTTCAGTTTATTTATTTTTAGTTTCCTGAGTGGGGCTAGAGATGGGATGCTTGGCTGCTTTTCCTTTCCCTTGGCTCTTCAAGTTTCTCCAGGCCAACTGGACCATAAGCTAAAGAATTGACTGCACATCAGGAAAGTTGAGGGCTAGAGGGAACAGAGTTCCACAGAGGGTCTGCTTCAGTGCCTTCTCATCACCCCCACCCACTCCCCACATCCATCATTCCTGGAAAACCCAACCCAAACAGGAGAGGCCAGCAGAAACCAGACATCTAGCTCTCAGAACATCATTGGGAAGGTTCCTCTCATTCTGCATAAGGGGCTCAGTGGTTCTGCTCTAGGCCAACTGTAGCACCCAATGCCGAGTCTCACCGGTGACCTGGATTTGCAGAGGCCCGACAGCTTCTGAATGAAGTAACAGGACATGTCTTCACTGTGCAGGCAAGAGTGAGATGTCCCTATGTTTTCTTTCCTGGAAGACCAAGGCCTTTTTCTAATTATTCAACCTATTTTCCCCAGGGGTCTAGGGTAGCTAAAGGGTTCTCTGTTCTACCAGGAAAAAAATATATTTTACTCTTCCTTAAGCTCATAGAATTAATGTTGGCATTAGGTTTGAAATCTAGGATTAAATGTTACAGATAATATTCGGATCAGGATTAAGATGGAAGTCAGCGTGGGGGTTGAACATGAGGGTCAGTACCAAGTTAAACTGAATCACATTGGTGAACAGCTTTGAACTAGAGTTAAAGATAATTGTGGGGTAAGGATTAGAAACAGAGTAGTGGACTGTCTGCTTATCTGAGGTCCCTACAAGCCATTCCCCTTTATTTTTTGAGCTGGTCCTTGGGGTTTGAACTCAAGGCCTGAGCACAGTCTTTGAACTTTTTGCTCAAGGCTAGTGCTCTACCACTTGAACCACAGAGCTCCACTTCTGGCTTTCTGGTGGTTAATTGGAGATAAGAGCCTTATGGTCTATCCTGCCAAGGCTGGGTTTGAACCATGATCCTCAGATCTTAGGCTCCTAAGTAGCTAGGATTACAGGTGGAGACACCAGAGCCTGGCTAAGTCCTTTCTTTTTGGTTGTCTGAAAAGTCAAGTCGAAGTGAGATCTCTGAGCCTTTTACCAAGAAAGAAGCTCCCCTGCCCCTCAGCCATGCTAAACTTGTCCCACATGGCTTCAGTTGTTACTTAAAAAGTTCTGGCTGCTGAAGCATTACTATTACCCTTTACTAGCCCCCTCTGAGCACATAGATGGCTCCTTTTGGGCCAATGGTAATGGCAAACTACTCCCAAGGGCCACATTACAGGTTCATCTGGAACATAATCCATGCTAGAAAATAGTTAAGACAATGATGACAAAGGCACTTCTGTCAATTACCCTACACGTTAGCCTCTGAATTAGATGATACCATGGAATGTTATGTGCTCTCTGAGCTTTTAGGCAAGTGAGTGGGCATTTTGCAGGATTTGGACCAAGGCTTCTTTAACTAGAGATCTTGGGGACTGAGAGTGAAGAGTTAGCTGGTTAGGAATGAAGAAGCAGATAATCATGGGGTCTTATTTGGTACAGCTACCAGGAGACCAAAGCACTAGCAATGACTTTCAATGTTTTCTAGGGAAGGTAGGTTGGTGACTGAAACAAGCCTCCAGGATAATATAATTAAGATGCCAATCCATATGTGGGTACCACTTTGATTAATAAATTATTTGCCTCTGTATTCACTCAATAAATATTTATTCAATGTACATAAAATGTGTCCTTAGCATTATGAATCATGGTAGACAAAATACATATGATCTGTGGAGAGGAAACACACGAATACTTAATTATAAACTATGAAAGGTGATACAAAGGAAAAGAGTGTCACGTTGTTGTAGTTCTTGTCATTGTCGTCATCATCATCATCATCATCATCATCACCATTATCCTCATCATTATACTAGGGCAATGTAACTCTAGCTTCGTTGGCTCTTTTTCTGTTTGTGGTAGACATCTTTTGGGATCTTTTCAAGAACACAACTGTTCTGTTTTCTGAGAATTGCAGCCTCTAAGGATGGCCCTCTGGCAGCCATGTTTGTTACAAGATCCCTTACTGAGTAGCCTACAACTTTACTGGCCAACAGTGATCCAGTACCATGGCAGTAATTTTCTTTTTTAGTGCCAGGGATTCACAGGTAATGATTAGTCTCTGCTGTCTCTTGAAACAAAAATGGTGAGCTTGGATTACAGAAGAATATGTGACCACAGAGATGAAGATCTTAGTGAATAGTTTCTTGGCTAACTGCTATTTTAGGTCCTAGTCTGTCTGTTGTGAGATGTTTATTTTCCTACAGATGTTTTTTCCCTACTGGTATGAACTGGTATGCTTCTCTCAGCTTGCTTGCTTATGGCTGACCACTTGAGCCGCATCTCCATCCTGGCATTTTGCTTGTTATTTTGAAGTCTCAAAAGACTTCTTTGCCTACACTGGCTTTGAACTGTTATTCTCCAGGACTCAGCTTTCTAAGTAGCCAGGATAATAGGCATGAGCCACTAGCACCCTGATCCTTTATTCTATCAATCTATCTCTGTATCTATGCATCTATTTGTTAGCCAGGGTCTTTGTCTTTAGTCAGGCTGTTTCTGAACTTCCTTTTGTCCCAGCATCCCAAGTGCTGGGATTGCAAGAGTATGTCATCATCCTGGCTCTTTTGTGAAATTGTTGCTTTTTGTACTGTTTTTGCAATCACTGGGGTTCTATAATATCCTCTATATGTTTTACACATATATTATATGTGTATACATATGCATATATGTATTTTTTGTATTTAGAAGTTTAAATGTGATTGTTACTTGTAGAGAAAAGATCTTTGCCTAAGATTGGATTTTATCAGATTAGTTCTTCCGTTCAGCAAATGTGGATTAACTTGGTTCCCACGTTGGTCCTGGGTTTTATGAGATGCAATTTATATTTCCTGGTTTGTCTTATAATGAAAATTATATATAGGGGTGAAGGAAGGAGGGACAAATTCTGATGTGGCACAGCTGGAAGGCTCCTGAAGGAATGGAGATGTCAAAAGTAAGGTGTAGCTGGCTCACATCCGTAATCCTAGCTACTCATGAAGCTGAGATCTGAGGATTGTGGTTCAAAGCCAACCTGGGCAGGAAAGTCTGGGAGACTCTTATATTCAATTATCTACTAAAAAGCTGGAAATGACACTATGGTTCAAAGTGGTGGAACACTGCCTTGAGTACAAAAGCTCAGGGTCAGTACCTGGGCCCCGAGTTCAAGCTGCGGAATTGGTGTGTGCGGGTATGAGCATGTGCGGCCCCCCGCCCCCCCTCACAGAGGTAATTTGAGGGATGGCAACTAGTGTCTGATTTGTAGGCATGGTGTAGAGTGGCAAGTGGAACCTAAGGACAACTAAAGCCAAATCATCTAGCTCTTATACTGGGACCCGCTAAGGATAATTCTACATTTGATTAACTCTTGTACATACTGAGTATTCAATAGGTGCTAGTTGAATTTGCTCACTGGAAAACAGGTAGGCAAGCAAATGATAAAATAAAAGAACAATCACTTTTTTATATTAACTTTCCTTTGGGTTTTAGTTTCTTCTTCTGAATGAAAAGGAAACTCATCCCGATGTCAATGCATAGTGAGAGTCCCACTGAATCTCAGTTAAAGTCAGTCTTAGCAATGTGGCAATTTTGTCAGTTTAAGTAAAGATTTAATAGTATTATGAATCCACTGAGAGTGAGGCACACTATATGGCATTTTTCCATCCTATGAATTTTGTTTTTAAAATTTGGGCTGGGAAGGTGGCTATGTGGTACAGTGCTTGCTTTGCATGCATGAGGCCCTGGGTTTGATTCCTCAGCACCACATAAACAGAAAAAGCTGGAAGTGGCACTATGGCTCAAGTGGGAGAGCACTAGTCTTGAACTGAAGAGCTGAGGGACAGTGTCCAGGCTGAGTTCAGGACCCACAACCGACAAAGAAAAAAAAGAAAAAAAAAAAAAAAAAGAAAGGTCATTACATAGCTCAGACTAGCTTAGAACCCATGCTTCCACCTCTCCAGTACTTGGGAGTATAAGTACAGTATAAGCATAAATGACTACACCTTGTTCCCTATATACTTTTGGCAAAAGTATTAAATATATATTACATATTAAATATATAAAAATATGCATATAAAATATATAAATATAAACATTTTAAATATATATATTTTTCAGAACTCATTGTGGGGCATCTGGCTTTAAGCGGCTTGATCTGTTCCATTGCTGTCTTCACCATCAACAGCATCTTTAGGGGGATTCTATGGTAAATCTGATCTTTGCTGTTCAGAAGTTCAGAAGCCAAAAGAAACACCACCAGTGTTAAATTGGTTGGCAGAAAGAAGTAAGATGGTAACACGGTGTAATAAAATTAATCTAGGCAATGTCCTCTGAAGCTCGGCTATCCCCTGGGATTGGGGATGGTGGTGGTGGTGGTCCGGACAGTTCATGGTTGTAATTCCTCGGAGACCGAAGTTAGCTCACAGAGCACTGAGGGTCAGGTCTCCCCTCCAAGAACTCCGATGGGAAGTTTACTCCGGATTGCACTGAGCCACCAACGACAGGCCTCCGGCGCACAGTGAGCTAGAGAGCCAGGCGAAGGAAGGATCAAGCACCAAGAATCTCAAAGGACTCAAATTCCGGGCTCAAACTTCTTTAGTCCCTTGTGAATTTCCACCACACATTCAGTCCCAGTTCCCTTTTCCCCTTCCCCAACCAAACCTATCCGCTCGAGGAAGAAGGAAGGCCCTCCATGCCAAGGCACTGGGAGGACTCTGAGGTTCAGGGGCACTATCGACCCGGCCAAGCGCTCCCCTGGCTGAGGGCAAGAGGAACACCTGCCAGAAATGCATTAAGGGCGAGGGAAGAAGGGCTCCGGGCACCACAGGAAGAGCAGACGACGGGCGAGCCACGGGGAAGTGAGACTCCAAAGTGTGCACTTCGGGTGTAAACGCTTCCTCGCTCCGCCCAGAAGCGAGAACGTCTCGCAGGCCTAAAGTGGCCGAGGGAGACCCCGACAGCTGCGGGAGCTTCAGACCTACTTCCGGGTTTGGAGTTCTCCACCCCCCCCTCCCCTCCAGATACGGGGTCTCTAAGCGCATGCGCCGCCGCTCCGGGACTGGCCCAACTTACCCTAAACTAAGCCTGCCGCCCCCCCACCCCCGCCCGGGGCGTACCATTTGCTTTTTGCGGGGGGGGGGAGAAGACAAGGCGCCCCTGTGTACGCAAAAGCCCGCTTCCCTGCCTCAGGCCGGGGAGCGGTAGCGTGTCTCAGATCTGAAAAGTTGCAAGAAGACGGAGGCCTCGGAAGGCCCGTCGCTCGCTCTCCCGGCCCGGCCCACAGTCCCACCCGACGTCTCCGAGGCGCTGAACAAAGTGGCACGCCCGGATCCCAGCTGATCGGCGCCTGGGCTTTGGCGGCGGCCCCCCACCCCCGGGCGAAACCATTGCGGCTCCTCGGGAGGGGTGTCCGCGGAGAGGAGGGGGCGGAGCGGCCATTGTCCGGTCAGCGCCGCATCCGGGGAGGGGAGAGTGTTCCGAGGGGGTGGGGGGAGCCCGGGGCGTCACAGCGGCCGCTGCGACTCCAGAGCCGGCGGGGGCCTCAGGTCCTTCCCCGCGCCGCCGCACGGGACATCGCTCGGGCTGGGGAGCGGCGGTGGGAGCTCCCGAGGGCGCCGCGTCTCCCTGCAACCCGCGGTCCTCGGCTCGCCCGCACGCCCCTCCTCCTCGCTCCCCTCCCTCTCCCTCTCCGCGCCTCCCCCGGCCCCCACCCCCCGGCTCCGCAGGCCCAGTGGTGCGGCCCGCCTCCAGCTGACCGGCCTGGAATCCCGGCTCGGAGCCCCGGACTCGCGCCCGCCCGCGCGCCCGCTCCCTCCCCCTCCCCCCGCCCCGAGCCCCCCGACGCCGCCGCCGCCGCCGCCGCCTCCTTCAAGCGGGGCCCAGGCCCAGCCGCCGCCACCGCTGCCGCCGCCGAGCTCCGCCGCCGCCGCCGCCGAGCACCATGGGAGACGCCGGGAGCGAGCGCAGCAAAGCGCCCAGCCTGCCGCCTCGCTGTCCCTGCGGCTTCTGGGGGTGAGTGCTCGGCCGGGTGGGGGCGGGGGCCGGGCCGGGGGCGCGGGCGCCGGGCCGGCCGGGCCAGGCCTCAGGGCCTCGGGAGGCCGGAACCCCGGGAGCTGGGCCCAGGCCGGGCCTACAGGGAGGGGGCAGGGGCCGCGGCCCGGGGAGGGATGCGGGCCGGCGGGAGGGGGCACGGGGGGGGGGGCGAGGAGGTCCGGCCTGGGTGCGCTGCCACCTCGGGCTCGCCGGCCTGAGGGGGAGGCCGGGCGGCCCGGGGTGAGGGAGGCCTGGGGTGGGGTGGGGGTGGGGCGGGGGGGCAGTGGCACCTCCTGGAGGGGCAGGGCTGTCCCCTTCGCTTGGCCTGTGGAGGAGGCCAGCCCTCCTCGCTTGGCCTGAGTGGGTGCCCAGGCACCGGGAGGGTGTATTTCCTCCGACTTCCTCCCCTCCTCCTCCCTGTCCCTGGTGACTTGCATCATCACTTCCTAAATTATATCCCAGTGCCCCATTTGCTTTTAGGAAGCAGTTTACACGTCACCCATTTGTACTAGTACCGGGTTCTCGAGGTCGCAACCTCGAGGGGTTGGGTAGATCTGTCAAAGTTCCTTGTGGTAAATATGTATAATATATATGACATTACATATATATATATATATATATAATAAAAGCACAAGTCAGGCTAGGGGAAAGAGAGTTTCCTCATTGGCTCTCAAATTTCTCTTTGCTGATTTAAAAAATAATATAAAATGATAAAAATGTTTACAGAGGGTCAAAGGTGACTTATGATTTGGTTATTTTGTGTTGGGGCAAAAAAGGGTGAGGTAAGGAAATGAACTCTCCTCACCCCCAGTTAGTTTAAATTGTTGTGGGAACACTGGATATTCATGAATTGGCACCTAACAGGTGCCTTCATCATGCCACATGACTGGGAAACTGGAGACTTCGAAGGCTAACTTTTATGATTGAGTCCCCCCTCCCCCTCTCTGGTCTCTGTTTCTCTGTCTTTCTAAGATTCGTTGTATTGAGGCAGTAGGGAAGTAATTATTTCTGGTGAGAATTTTCTCTTTTGCTATCAATGGCTAACATAGAAGTCAAGGGTTTCATTCCAGTAGTGCAGGAAAAGGTTACAAAATGAATCTGAATGTAAATTTTTGTGGAATTGTTTTTTGAGTTTTCCAAGTGGAACAGAATATGCTGTGGCATTACCAATATCCTGAAGATGCGAAAATATTTTAGGTTCATTATCTTCATTTTGATTTGAAAATGATTATTGAATTGTCTACCAAGTGCTTTCATAGGCAATTGTAATTCCCATAAGAATCTCACTGGGTAGGAATCATTGTCTCTTTATTACCAGATGGAGAAACTGGGGCTTAAAGAGGATGGATAATTTGCCTCTCCTTGTAGGGAGTGTAGGGTGGAGCTGTGATTTCTGTAGAGTGCTTAGTGCCATCCCATTTATGACATCAGTCTGGTGCCTGGGAAAAATCTAGTGTCACAAGCCTCAGATTGTAACTCATTATGTAAGACATGTGGCCCAAAGAAAGTAGCTGCCAGTGACAACTGCTGAAATGCCCAGGATGTGTCAGAAGTCTGTTTCCTGGCAACATCTTTATGTCCTTCTTTGAGACTATCATGAGTGGAACACTTACTGAAACACTGATGCCAAGGCTTAGAAACTAAGGAAATGGAATAGCCATTTACTTTTAGCCAGCAAGGTTCTGAGGAAGGCTGAGTTTGGAAGCAGAGAGGAAGTTACACTGATGTTGCACTTGGCCTAAAGCAACTGGCACTCCTTTTTTTTTTTTTTTTTTAAATACGTTCATTCTAGCTTTTTTTTTTTTTTTTTTTTTTTTTTTTTGGGTCCGGTCATGGGGCCTGAACTCTGGGCCTGGGCGCTGTCCCTCAGCTCTTCAGCTCAAGGCTAACGCTCTACCACTTGAGCCACAGCACCACTTCCGGCTTTTTTTCTTTTTGCTTATGTGGTGCTGAGGAATCGAACCCAGGGCCTCAAGCATGCAAGGCAAGCGCTCTACCACTGAGCCACCTTCCCAGCCCCGAATCATTCTAGCATTTTTAATTGACTTCAGTGTGCCTAAACAGGAGTAGTGAACACAGAGCTAAGACTTTTATGGTGTAAAGAATTTTTTTGGTGTTGTGTTTTAATCCTTTCCTAAGGATGTATGGAGACACCTGTGTAGTTTGTATTTTATTTGTTAGTTTTTATTGTTTTTGTGCCAGAGTTTGTGGGCTCTGTCCTTGAGTTTTTGTTTTGTTTTTTTGTTGGTGGTGGGGCTTGAACTCTGGGCCTGGGTGCTGTCCCTCGCTCTTCAGTTCAGGGCAAGTGTTCTACCACTTGAACCACAGTGTCACTTCTGGTTTTCTGGTGGTTTATTGGAGATAAGAGTCTCACAGACTTTTCCTGCCCGGGCTGGCTTTGAACCTGGATCCTCAGATCTCAGCCTCCTGAGGAGCTAGAATTACAGGTGTGATCCATTGGCTCCTGGCTAGTTTGTATTTTACACAAAAGTAACAAAATTGTCTAATTTCCACCATGTCATACCTGATTTTGAATATATTCTGTTGCATAGGCCACATGTATACTCTGTTCATTAAGTGAACTTAGAATATATTCAATCCATAGATGAATGCTTCTGATATACTGGTAGACAAGGGGTGTAAGCCTCATCCTCTGGGGTAGGGGACATAGAGATGTAAACTGATAGTAACTATAAATCGTCCAGGGAACCTTGAGAGGAGCATCTGCCCTTACTTCTCTTGAGGTAGAAGAGGGTAGTCTGGAGGAAGTGACTCTTAAGAGGAGACCTGTGTGTAAGAAGAGTGGAAGGAGGAGAGAATGAAATGGAAAGGGAAGACTGTTTCAGACAGAGGGAATGCACATGAAGACCAGGATATGTGAGAGAAAGCACCATAGGAACAGAAAGACACAGTGGAGGGTGATCAACTGGAGATGAGTCTGAGGCAGTACTACGAGTTGGTGATAACTGAGCTCTCATGGGTAATGCTGAGGTCTTTGGACTTTTATCCTGAGTGCAAGGGGAGCTAATAAAGAACTTTGATCGAGGATTGCTATGGTTATGATGTTGATCTTGAGAGAATGCTGGGTGGGTATGAGTGTTTGTGTCTGTATGAATGTGGCATCTGAATGAATGTGGGGTGTTACAAAGTCTGGATTTAGAAACCTGTTAGGAAGAGTGACCTAAGCTAGCAGTGGCATTAGCAGTGTAATTGCAGAAGAATAGAAATAGGTAGAGGGAAAGTCACTCAGGAAGAACTGTTTACCTTTTCCCTTCATGAAAATGAAGGCAGGTCTGCAAAAACTTCTGTGTAGCTTAGCACTCTGGGGATCTATAGGTCTTCAAAATCAGTTTCCAGGGCCCATACACACTCAGCAGAATATTCTGGCATCAGCAGAGGAAAGGCAGTTCCTTTAGGATTGCTGTTTTCTCCAATGACTCAGGCTGAGGCATTTGCTGCTCAGCATATCTGAGTCAGGACACCAATCAGTGGGACTTGGTAAATTGGAAAGCTTTAAGGCCTGTCCTGTGGGAGCACAAAAGAAAGGAGAGTGCCAAGAGGAGCATACAGTTCAAATGTGTTAGTGCTTTGAACACTTAGTTTCCAGTATTCTTGGTTTATACATATAATTGTATATTGGTAATTAAATTCTTTTATCTTCCCTCTGGGAAAATTGAAAATTGTTTGATTGCCCTGTTTGTTAAAAGTTCTTTATGTAATAGATTCAATGCTTTTAGGATTAAAAGTTTGTTCCCTATAATAGGTTCTTAAAACTTTGATGAAATAGGAGCATTTTTCTTGCATTTTAGGCATTCAGTAACTGGGCCAAAATTTGATAATGGTTATGAAGTGAAACAGTTGTTTCAATTTCAAACAGTTGTTTGAAGCAATTACTGTATTTTCTTTAGTTTATATACATACATACATGAAAGTGCTTTAAAACTATATAGATATAAATAGTAGCTGAATCTGCATTTAAGGTTGTTTATACATTTTGTATGTATGAAGGCACATAGACTCTTTAAGAATTACTTTGAAAAGTTGCTGTAGGAACAGATTTAAAACATTATAAAGAAAGAGAGGAAAAGGAAGAGAGTAAGAATATACCACATGTACTTCAGGAAAATAGAAAGTAAGAATGGAAGATAGGAGGATAGACGTATTCTACTACTCAGTAGTATAAAAACTTAATTACTATTATTTATATTTTTCTTTCATAACCGGAGAGAACTAGTCATGAAGTGTTATGGAAAACATGAAAGTACTCTGTGTTTCATAAAATAGTACAGTAGCCACAAATTTTAGTTTTGTATTTAGGAAGTAATGGATTATTTAAATGAGTTTTACTTTATTATTTTGAACACTAAAAAAGAAGCTCTTCTACTAAATCATAAAACAACTTATATAGATATGTTTTCTTCAGGATTTGATTTTATTAATATTTCAATTTTGTCACAATTCCATTGAAGAATTTTGTGTATTTACAAGCTAAAGCTTGGAGATAAGAATGTATTTCCGATGAAGATGAGGATAGGCAGATACATAAGCAGGAGTAATCTTACGAAATAAATACCATCCTTGAAATGGTTACTAGTAGGATGTTGATCAAAAGCATGTTTTATTCTATCTGTGTGTGTTGGTCCTGGGGCTTTAATTCAGGGTATTACACTCCCACTTGACTTTTCCGCTCAAGGCTGGTGCTCTCCACCGTTTGAGCCATACCTCTACTTGTGGCTCTTTGCTGGTTTATTAGAGATGAGTCTCACTGAGTTGCTTGCCCAGGCTGGCTTTGAATTACATTTCTTAGATCTCAGCCTCCTGAGTAGCTGGGGTTACAGGTATGAGCCACCAAAACCTGGCTTTCATCACAAGATATTGGATACTGATCTTTGTGATCCCAGGCAGTGAATCATGTGGTTCATCTGGCCAGAGTTCTTGGCTGCCAGCAGTGTGTGGCCCTCACATTCCTTTTGCTGCTTCATTCCTGGTATCATACTGCTGCACTTCAACCAGCTTAACCTGGGTTTAACCTGTTAATGTGAACATGCATGAATCACAGGTAATCAGTATCATATTCATGCCCATGATGTCACTAATTATCCCTTAATTATAAAACTCTTTAAACAGTCCCTTAAAAACAAACTAGCTTGTTTGTGCAGTTTTACTTTGCATCTTAAATATGTTTTTGAAGATACAATATGATTTAAATTAAGTATGTACTTTTATCTTTTATTGTGAAAAATACTGTACAGAGGGTTACAATTACATGGACAAGGTAATGAGTACATTTCTTATCAAACATTGTTGTCTCCTCCTTTGTTTCCCTTTCCCATCCCTTCCCATCCCCCCCCCCTTTTATCTTTTTTTCTGGATTATATTTGCTATATTCAGAGATGTAACTTTTGCTTCTTTGATATTGTGAAACATGGGAAAAACCTATATGTACGTATATATGTACATATGTATGTATCTTTATTTCTGCTGGTTTGAAGGAGTCACTTTTTAAGACTTAAGTCCAGTTAACATATAGATAAAATGATTCTTTGGCTTTAATCTTAAGACATAGTGAAGTGTGTGTGTGTGTGTGTGTGCATGCTGGTCCTGAGGCTTGAACTCAGGACTTGGGGCTGTTCCCTGAGCTTTTGTGCTCAAGGCTAGTGCACTTCCTTGGCCACAGCTCCACTTCTGGCTTTTTTTGGGGTAGTTTTTATTGGAGATAAAAGTCTCATGGGCTTTCTCCTGCCTGGATTGGCTTCAAACTACACTCAGATCTTGGCCTTACTTAGTAGCTAGGATTATAGCTGTGAGCCACCAGTACCCAGTCTCAAATGTTTTAACTAAAAATCATTTCTTATCCTTAATAATCATTAACAGTATCAAAGTTAGCATTAGTTTTCACAGTTAATCTTTGCCTAGGTGGAAAAATGAGAGGAGTAAAGAATCTTTGATATGAATGCAGTGCTTTAAAAAAAGCTATGGAAAGTGTATAAAATGTTATCTATTTGGAACAGTATACTAAGATGCAGTATACGAAAAAAAATCTAAGAAATCATTAAAAAATATGTAATTTTGTTGTTATTAAGGTGTTGTACAGAGGGGTTGTCATTTCCTAAATCAGGTAATGATACATTTCTTTTTTTGGACAATACTACCTCTTCCTTTGCTTTCCCCCAGTTTCCCCTTCCTTTCTTTGCCCATAAGTTACATAGTTCTATAGTTTAGATTTTTTTAAATGAGTTCATAAGGAAGTTATGTCCATGCACGGTGATGCAGTGTTTTGAAATCATATGCAGTTATCAAAACCAACTTTGAGGCTAATTCTTTTTTCTTACCTGGGCCTTGGGTGGGGCCTGTGTAGCCAAGGCTAGAACTCAAGCCTAATGAAATTCTTCCTATACACGTGTTTTTCCCTAATTCTCTTTCTCTTTGAAAAAAGCTTAAAATGGTTATTTCAGGAAAGCCACATGAAGGAAGTGATTAGACATGACCTAACACTTTTATAATTTTAGTGATACACACTTAAAAGTCATCCATACTCATTATCTTGCCCATGTAATTGTAACCCCTCTGTATGGTATTTTCACAATAGTAATAATAATTAAAAAATCATAATAAATATAATAAAATATAATAAATATAAATAAAATATAATTAAAAAGTCAGGTTTTTTGGCTTGTTGAATGTTGTAGAACTTCGTGTCAGAGTGGCTAGCAAGGAGGCCTTCATCCTGCTGTGTGGATGGCACTGATGCCACTCACTAGTACAATGAGCTTTGAGGAACACCAGATGTGCTCTGGGCTAGGACCCTACATAACAAGATCACATTGCTGCAATCACATTAGTGCAAGATAGAAATTTCATGTGTGTGTTACATGCAGAAGGGATGCTAAGGAATTTTAAAGAGTTTGGTAACCAGATTTATGACAGTATTCTAGAAATACTGTGCATGGCAGCTACAGGTTACAAGTAGCAGTTTAAGTTCAGATTAAATTTAAGTAAAATAAAACAGTTTAGTTCCTCATTAACTATATTTTTATTACTCACTAGCTGAAAAATAGTGACTATTCTATTGGGGAGCACAAGTAACTGTAGCACATTTTCATTCTCCTGGGCAGTTCTGGATAGAGCTGTTCTAGAACCTTCACCTGATAGGCAGCCAGACTTTCCAGGACTCCTTCTTTCCACTTCCCTCGTCTACCCTTTTTCTTCCTTCCTTCTTTCTCTCCCCTCCTTCCTGGTTTGATTGGCTGATGCCCTGCTACTTGAGCCACACTGCCAACCTTGCTTGTTGTTATTTTGGAGGTGGAATCTCAGATTTTTCTGCCTAGTCTTATGGATTTTAGTCTCTTGAATAGCGAGGATTATAGGTATAAGCTACCTGCCCTGGTCCAAGCCTGTTTTTTTAGAGGTACTTCACATCCCTTTTCTCTGAACTGTAAAATGAAGGACTTGCCTACTTCAGCTCTAATAGTTAATTTCTACTAAGAAAAAGTAGTGTTGCAATGTTAATCTAGATTCCTGGGAAGCATGACTTCGACCAATTTAGGGATTAAAATTTCAGTATCAGTTTGTAATTTGAACTTTTTTCATGCTAGCGTTTAAGCTATCATCTTAGCTTTTTTTTTTTTTTTTTTAGCATTGTTAAGGTGGTTACCTCAGAGGTGCAGGTAGGTATTGGTTTAATAGAGAATCTTTTTTTTTTCTTTCCCTTTTCAGTGAGAGTTTTTTGAAGTGCTCACCTTTTTGAAGGGCCTGTGACTTTTGTAGGGCAGCAACACTTGTTTCCACAAATGTAAATATTACTTGTCAGTTTTTTAAAAGCAAGACAAGAGGTGTGGCTCAAGTGGCAGGGCATCAGCCAATCAAACCAGTCAAGTGAGTATGAAGGGACAGGAAGGTGAGAAAGGAGAAAGGAAGAGAAAGGGTAGAAGAGGGAAGTAGAAAGAAAGGTTCTTAGAAGCCGGGCGCTGGTGGCTCACGCCTGTAATCCTAGCTACTCAGGAGGCTGAGATCTGAGGATCGTGGTTCAAAGCCAGCCCGGGCAGGAGAGACCGTGAAAGAAAGAAAGGTTCTTGGAAAGTCTGGCTGCCTATCAGGTAAAGATTCTTTTTAATGAGTAAGTGCATTGGTTTTTCTAGCAAAATCAAATATATGTTTCTGCTGAAGAAAATGGAATGCATTGGAATAGTCAGCAGCAGTTGACAAAACCAACCTAATCTGTGATGTACTGGGCTCTAGAAATGACATGAGATGGATGAAGATGCCATGTTGCCCAGGTGGCCAGAGGTCAGGGTAGTGAACAGTGCTAGTCAACACCTGAAGTATGGCTGCAGGAGTTAATGAGAGGAGAATGAGCTACAGGCTAGCTGCAACTGTTCTTTCATAGGTCCCAGATATCTTGTGTCAAAGGCAGGTTTGAGTTTTTTTTTTTTTTGGGGTGGGGGTGGTCATGGGGCTTGAACTCGGCCTGAGGGCTGTCCCTCATCTCTTCAGCTCAAGGCTAGTGCTCTACCACTTGAGCCACAGCATACTTCCCAGGTTTCTGGTGGTTTATTGGGGATAGAGTCTCACAGACTTTCCTGCCCAGGCTGGCTTTGAACCTCGATCCTCAGATGTCAGCCTCCTGAGTAGCTAGGACTACAGGCGTGAGCCACTGGTGCCTGGCCGGCTTGAGTTTTGAATTAGGATAGAAATATGTCTTAGGATAGACCACTTATGCTGACTGCTGCTGTTTTCCCTTTGGGTGGGGAGAGGAACATAGATACACCCTGCAACATTCTGAGTTGCTAGTTTTTGGGTAGGCTCTACGGTAACCTTATTGCTGCCTAAGTAATGCTATACTTGGGACCTTGTAGAGAATTTTTTTCCCTCTCATTTCTTTTCACTAAAAGTGGAGGATGTGGAGTCATAAGTTGTTGATGGTCTTATATGCTTCTTGTACTCTTACATACTAAGTTGAAGTGCATTTTTACAATACTTTTCTGAGGAGAAATGTTCTGACCATTCAGTAGTATTACAGATACTTTCTTGTGGTCAGATTCTTGGGCTAACATTTATTTTCTCTTAAAAGCTTGTGATGGTAGCATTTCTGTAGTTTATAATATATAATTGGAAGAGCAGAGGCTGAAGTTAGGAAGGGCCTTGCTGCCATGTTTGTTGCTTTCAAAACTTTGCTTGTTTCAGGTCATTTTAAATTTCAACTCTTTCTAGGATGCCTTGTATGGATAAATGGATAATGTTGGGCAAAGTTATTTCCTGAAAGGACACAATAAAATATATTAAGTAATATAGTTCTTGTGTGAGTATGCGCGCATGTGTGCTGGTCCCTCGTGCTTGAACTCAAGGCCTGGGTGCTATCTCTGAACTTTTTTTTTTTTTGGCTTAAGGCTAGCACTCTGCCATTTGAACTATTGCTCTATTTCTGGCTTATTTGGTGGGTAATTGGAGATGAGTCTCACAGACTTTTCTGCCCAGGCTGACTTTGAACAATGATCCTTAGATCTCAGCCTTCTGAGTAGCTATGACTATAGGCCTGAGTCAAGAGCTTCTGTAACCCAGCTACCTTTGAACTAAGCCTCTGATGTCAGACTACTGAGTCTGGGATCATAGGCATGTGCCTGCATGTCTAGCCTAGAAGTACAGTCAGAGAGTTTTGGCTACAAAGAAATAGTAAGAAAGTAGACTGGAGGTGTGGTGGGTGTGTTTGAATGTGAATTGTTCCTAGCTTTATGCTTTCTTAGTTTTGTGCTTGTGAAGGCATGGATGGTGTTCTTTTTCTTCTTTAGTTGCCATTGAAATCCAGAAAACCAGGCTTTTCAAGTCTTTGTGTGTTTGCATCTGAAACTTTGTATATACAGAATCTTTATAGTGTATGACTTTACAGTTTTGTGTAGTTTGCCTTTTCTTTTTAATATAATCCAAAGATATGCTATGCACTTTGAAAAGGAGAGGAATGTTCTTGGATGTTGTAAAAATATTGTTGCATATGGGAACAAATACATTTGTTGGTAGGGCAGTGTGTATGTTCAGGGCATTTTCTGTTCCTTGCCCTTTCCAGGCTAGCTTTTCCAAGATATGTTTGTCATATATTTTATTTGTAAGGCTAATCTTGTTCTTTAGTGCAAATTAATACTAGTCTTAAAGAATGGAGTATTGTACTATATATACTAGAATGTCTTTAGGGGTTTATGTCAATAATAATAGTAAAGATTAACCACCATAAATCTCTGTGAAAATATATATTCCTATGGAATGCATGTTTTTACCATTGGTTTAAACTGTCTAGGATTAGATAGACTTATTTAACGGTAAAAGCCTTCTGAATTTGCCTCAATAGTTTTTGTTGTAAATAAGTACTTAATAATTGTATGTGCTTTTTTTTATTGTAAAAATACCATACAGAGGGTTTACAGTTACATGGGCAAGATAATGAGTACATTTCTTATCAAGCATTGTTGCCTTCTCCCTTGTTTCCCCTTCCCATTCCTATTAGTCTTTTAGTCCTTTAGTGAATACCTTGTCCTGAGTCTTATTTTGTAGTGAGAATCATGTATAATATTTTTGAGCATCCTTCTGGAAAGTTCCTGTGCATGCACTGCATTTGTCTTTTTCTAAAGCAGTAGCATACTACACAATATGCTTGGTGTATTTTAGTGGTGCCCGGGTATCAACCCCAGGGCCTTATGCATGCTAAGGAAGTGACCTACCACTCAGATATACCCTGCAGCCCCACTTGCTTTTTTTCCCCACTTAGTATAAATTAGACTTCTTTATATACATGTATTTCTATATATTTCTTCACATATTTTCTAGCTTCTTTTAAATTGCAGTATATTATTCCGGTAGATGCCAGTTCCAGATCTTATCTAGTCTCTTCTTGATGGGTATTACTACTTTGCCTAAGTTGAATTTTCAGGACTTATGAACCATCTACATGAGGAAATACTAGGTTTCTGAAGTATACTAATGTTGAATTTTATATCATTTAGTGTCACATAAGTGCATGGGTGTACCTGAAGCCAGGTGTCAGGAAGAGTCGCATAGATAGCACTGTTAGACTAAAGGTTTTCTGTGGGATTCAAGGAGGCTGTTAGAAGCCAGTGTAGTGGGTCAGGTCTGAAGTGAACCCCCCCCCCCCCGACTATGTCTATGTGCTTATGTTTTGTTTTTAACCTCTGTGTGCCATATTTTTGATACTCAGTGGTATAAAATGAGAGATCACTGAGGATTAACACTTGTGAAACAAACAGAAAAAAGAAAAGGATTTTGGAAATGAAACTAGATCGACAGATCAGTATTACAGGTATTTCAAAACCAGGGGAAGGGAGAGTTCAAAGAGGAAGTGATAGTAGAGTCAAGATGCAAAGTGTAGTCAAGTAAGATATTGGTGACCAATTTGCTTAAAGGTACTAGAAAATTAAAAAAAATTTTTTTCTCTCCCAGGCATAGAAGAATTTAATGCCTTTATGGCCACATTTATTTACCTCAGAGTTCTGCCCCTGCATGGAACAAGGGTATTTTTTTATGGGAATTTGCCATAATTGTATGCCATGCATACCAGAAATGAATGCCTTTGTTAATGCTATATGAATCTAACAATCATGAATTAAAAGAAATTTAATTGATTTACAGTTTTGGCTTCTATTAATACTTTTCCAGTAATACATTTGGCAAAATATTTGGGCAGATTTAATACAAAGCAAAATACCTGAAACTTCAGCTGTTTAACATTGCCTTCAGGTTATACTCCCTTTACTGTAGATTGAGTGGGGCTTGGTGTATGTTAGGCAAGTGGTCTACCTCTGAGCAGTGTTCCCATCCCTGCTGCTTAGAATGTAAGAGATAAAACTATCCTCATTTTGTGTGTCTTGATATCTTACTTAATTGTACGTAGGGAAAGTTACTTCTCTCCTAGCTTTTATTTTCTTAGAAAGAACTCTCTTTTATTTAGTCTGAACTTTTTAAAAAATTTTTTAATTTTTAATTTTTTGGGTCCAGTTGTTAGGGCCTGAACTCTGGGCCTTGGCGCTGTCCCTTAGCTCTTCAGCTCAAGGCTAGCACTATACCACTTGAGCTACAGCGCCACTTCCGGCTTTTTTCTTTTTGCTTATGTGGTGCTGAGGAATCAAACCCAGGGCCTCAGGTATGCAAGGCAAGCGCTCTACCACTGAGCCACCTTCCCAGGCCCCGTATCTGAACTTTTAATTGCTGTAAAGATTCAGATTTTTTTTCCTCTAAAGTCTTCTCAGTTGTATGATATGTCTTTGTAAAGTGCACCTGTATTGCTGAAAATACACTAGGTTTTCATAGTCTCTATTTCTTTGGTGTTGATTGGGATGGAGTAAAAAGCTGATCATGGTTGGGCATAGGTGACTTATGCCTGTAATCCTAGCTACTCAGGAGGCTCAGGTATAGCAATTGTGGTTTGAGGCTAGCCTGGGCAGCAAAGTCCATGAGACTCTTATCTCCAGTAAACTACCAAAAAGCTGGAAGTGGAGCTGTGGCTCAAGTGGTAGAGCACTAGTCTTGAGAAACAGAAGCTCAGGGACAGTGCCCAGGCTGGCACAAAAAAACAAAAACAACACCCCAAAGTGGATCATGTGGCAGGAAATGAAATTCCCTTCTTAAAATTTAAAAAACAACAACAAACTTCAAGGTTATATCTTCATGAAGTCATAGTATGAAATAAAATTTTTCTTATGAATCCTTAATATAGTATGTATATTTAGGAAAAAATTAGGTGAACTCTGAGGCAATATGACAAGACAAACTTGGACTGATACTGATTTGTATATATTAGTAAACACAAGAGGAAAGGACATATTAGAATTATTGGAGAAAGCAATGACAATGAGATTTAAGGTCAGCATTTTTTCAGATATTCAGAAAACTCACTTTGCTGCTTGTTTTCCATAAACATTTTTCAGCTAATTTGCCATATGATTGCTTTTTTTAAACACTTTCACATTTGAACTGTGTAATAAAAGACCATCAGGTCATTTTAATTTACACATAGGTTCTTTCAAAAGTGTAATTATATAGCATTGCATAAATGATGAGTGTTGTAAATGTTGATATGTGTTTAATGGTAAATAACATTTTTAACACTTTATAATTATGTTGGCACATTTCAATAGTTTCATCAATATAATGGTAATTAACTATTGCTTTATTTTAGAATATCCCTTGGGATGGTGGATGAGAAAGAGCTATTTTGACACGGTGCAGTTTCACAGTATAGAACTGACATAGGTCCGTAGTTGCAATGTGGGTAATGATTGCATCTGAAGACAGCATTGTGCTATTTCATAACCCAGAAGGATAATGAAGTTTGTTCTCGAACTTCTGGCTCAGACATGTTTGAAGTGTTGATCAGATACCATTTTCTAGTTATGGAAGGATTGAAAGATTTTTTTTTTTTGGTAGGGCCTCTAGATAGTATTACTGAAGGTAGAAAGTGTTTTGTTCCTCCATTTTTTTGCTTAATTTTTAAATATTGAAATGTAAGTTATTGTACATTTTGAAAGTATAAAATTTATGTAGTGATTTGTAGTTGTTTCATAAAGCTATACAACAACCTACTTACTGTCTAATCTATAACATTTCATCACCTCAAAAAGCAGTCTAAGGCTGGGTATGGTGGCTCTGCCTATAATCTCAGATATTCAGGAGGTGGACATTTGGAAGACTGCAGTTTCAGACTAGATCAGACAGAAAGTTAGTCTCACTAACTAACAAGACAGCTGGAGATAGTGGTCCAGGCCTATGATCCCAGTTATATGGGAGGCATAAATATGATCATTGTGGTCCAGGCCAGCCCGGGGAAAAACCTGAGGTCGTGTGTGAAAATACCTAAGGCAAAAGGGGCCGGGGACATTGCTCAAGTGATACAGCACTTGTCTAGCAAGCATAAGAACCCAAATTCAAACAGTTATCACATACAAACACACAAAAGATCCTATACCCAATGCCAGCCTGTCCACATTTCTTTCTCTTTGCCAGCTTCTACTAACCATGAATCTATTTTCTGATTGCCAGTTCTCACATTTCATATAAATGGAATTATGTGGACATTTGTGCTTGGCTTGTTTCACTTAACATAATGTTTTAAAAGGTTCTTCCATGTTGTATTATGCATTATGTATTTCATTCACCCATGTTTTTCTTTTTTCTTCCTTTTCCTTTCTTCCCCTCTCCTTCCCTCTGTCCCTTCATAGACACTAAACCAGCGAACCACATCTCCAGCCCTTTTTTGTGCTGGTTGTTTGAGTCTTGATATTTTCTTGGGCCTATAGGATCAGTTTTATTTTATTTTTTGTACCTATACTGGGGCTTGAACTTAGGACTTTGCACTCTCACTTGGCTTTTTCTGCTCAAGGCTGGCACTCTATCACTTGAGCCACTTCTCTATTTCCTATGATCCTATTTTATACTTTTGGCCATAGCTGTGATGGTAGTACCACCCTACTAACTTACTCTTGTTGAGATGGGGCAAACTTTTATGCTCTGACTGGCCTGGAACCATGATCTTCTCTTTCAGCCTTCAAGTACCTAGGATATGGACATTACGCCACTGTACCTAGCTTCCTTAGTTTCTTTCTATGGCCAAATTATTATCTATTGTATGGATCATTCTACATTTTATGTATCTATTCATCAATTGATGGATTTGGGTTTTTTCTACATTTGAGCTGTTATATATAATAGTGCTATGAACATTTATATATAATTTAGTTTTTTAAAACATCTTTTCAGTTCTCTTGGATACATACCTAAGAGAAGAATTGCTGGTGATTTTTATGTTTAACTTTTTGAAGAGCTGCCAGACTCTTTTTCTTTCTGAGTGATTGTGTTAATTTGCATTTCCACTGGTAATGTATGAAGACTTCAGTTTTTCTACATCCTTGCCAATACTGTCATTTTGATGATAGCTGTCCTAGTCGGTGTGAAGTGGTATCTCATTATATTTTGGTTTGTATTTCTTCATGACCAATGATGTGTGCCTTTTCTCCTTTCTTTTATTTGCCCTTTGGCTGTTTGTATATATTTTCTGGAAATGTCCATTGCAAAAACTATTTAGCAGTTCTGGGGCTTGAACCCTTGGCCTTGCTCATAAGCATTCTAACACTGAGCTATACTCCTAACATTGCAAAACTTAACTTGGGTTATATATTTTATTGAGTTGCAGTTGTTTGCATATATATGTGTTCTGGATCCTAGTTCCTTGTCACATGTATATGATTTACAAGTGTTTTCTCTCATTCTAAAGGCCTTTTTTTTAATATCCCTCCCCACCTTTAAAAATGTATTCTTTGAAGCACACTGCTTTTAATTTTGATTTTAAGTCTCATTTTATCTTTTCTTGGTGGAATAATAAGAATATATAAGAATAATAAAATATTATCTAATCCATGGTTAATGAAGATGGGGGGGGTTCAAAACTCTCCATGGATACCAAAATCCATAATCAATTCCCTTATATAAAGTGATGTGTAGTGAGTTCTCCAATTTACATGTAATTTAAAATTTTATTTATTTTTTTACTGTGCCTGGGGATCAAACCCCAGGGTCTCTTGTTGCTGAGCTAACTCTTTCTCCCCTATACATTTAGTACCAGCTTGTCAGTTTCTTCAAAACAGCCAGGGATAGGGATTCTACTAAACTATATGAACAGTATTTACTTATCTTTTCCTAAATGAGGGTTAGTGTGGGTTAACTTTCTGTTTATCTGTATCTTCAGTTTCTTTTTTTAAAGACTCTTAACAACTAATTTATTTATTTATTTATTTATTTATTTATTTTTTTTTTGGGTCCGGTCATGGGGCCTGAACTCTGGGCCTGGGCGCTGTCCCTCAGCTCTTCAGCTCAAGGCTAGCGCTCTACCACTTGAGCCACAGCGCCACTTCCGGCTTTTTTCTTTTTGCTTATGTGGTGCTTGGGAATCGAACCCAGGGCCTCAGGCATGCAAGGCAAGCGCTCTACCACTGAGCCATCTTCCCAGCCCAACAACTAATTTATTTTAAAATAGACAAACTGTTGTAGAATATAGTAACATAGCAATTTTAAATACGCAGTTTTAACCAGTACAAAGAGAAAGCTAAGCCTGAAGAAACTTCAATGCATGATCTCTGAACTTCCTAAAATTCTCTTCAGTTTCTTTTAATTGTGTTTTGTAGTTTTTCAGCGAACACATTAAAATTTTTGGCCTGTCCTGGGGCCTGAGCACTGTCCCTGAGATTTTGCTCAAGACTAGGGCTCTACCACTTGAGCTGCAGCTCCACTTGTCACTCTTTGGTGGATAATTGGAGTAAGAGTCTTACTGACTTTAGTGCCCAGACTAGCTTCAAACATCGTGGTCCTCAGATGACAGCCTCCTGAGTTAGGATTATAGATGTGAGCTACCAGTGCCAGCAAGTTTTGAATTTTAAATACTTACACCTATTTTGTTTTTCTATTAATTAGATTGTTCATTGATGGTGTGCACAAATACAATTGATTTTTGTATATTGATCTATTCTGTAGCCATGAACTCATTTGCTTCAGTATATATATTTTTTAATCTTAAGGAATTTGCTGCAGAAAGGGGTATTTTTACTACTTCTTTACCAACCTAGATGCCTTTTCTAAAAATTTCGTTGTCATGGCTAGAACTTTGAGTAAAAGGTTGAAAAATAGGATGAGAGCAGTTATTCCTGTCCTTTTATCTCCCAGTGTTTCACTATTGAGTAATATTGTTAACAGTGGGTATTTTCTTTTTTTTTTTAAATTTAATTTAATTTTATTTGTGAACATACTGTACAGAGGGGTTACAATTACATGGGCAGGATAATGCGTACATTTCTTACCAAGCATTGCAGCCTCCTCCTTTGTTTACCCTTCACATCCCTTCCCAGCCTCCCCCCTCCCCCCCATCCCAATCCTCTCCCCCCCCCCCACCAACGTTGCAACAATGAGAAGTACAAGTTGTCAAGTCCAAAACGAGCTTTACAACGTCGGGTATTTTCTTTTAAACAAGAAACCTCATGTTTCCATTACCTAAAGTTCATTTTGATAAATATAATTTTTATATGATCAGATGCACGTAGGCATATATTGCACCTTTGACGGTCGGTGTTTTGTAGGTGTTTTTTTAAAAATCAGATTGAAGAAGTTGCTTTTGCTGCCTATTATTAGTTTGCTGTAGGTTTTCCCCTTCATGAGAGTGTATTGGATATTGTCAAGTGCCGTTTTGAGGTTATTAGATGTTGTCAAGTGCTGTTTCTGTGTCCTAGTGATAATGTGATATTTATCCCTTGACGCAACATTAACTGAGGATTTATACCCCTAGCATTTTGATTTATATTACTTGTTGGCAGTATGGTGCTTGTGAAGGTTTTTATATACTAAAAAATATTTTGAGTTAAAGAATGTAAAATTATTTGGTCAAACTAACAAATTGCCTAATAACATCTCATCACTTTGTGTGTGCACATGTGCGTGCATGTATGTGTGTGTGTGTGTGTGTGTGTGTGTGTGTGTGTGTGCGCGCGCACGCACGTGTGCATTTGAACTCAGGGCCCGGGTACTGTCCCCTGCTCAAGGTTAATGCACTACCACTTTGAGCTATTTCCAGCTTTTGGTAGTTAATTGGAGTTGAGTTTCTCAGGCTGTCTTTGAACCACAATCTTTATACCTCAGCCTCCTGAGTAACTAGGATTACAGGCCTGGGCCATCATTGCTTGACACAATCAGTTTTATTACTAGGTAGAGTACTGGGGAAGTCAGAACACTGTAGGCACACAGAAATTGATTTGATTATTTTCCAAATTCTCTATTATATGGTATGTAATTAGCACTATTCTAGATGTATTGACAAGAAGTTAAGTGTATTACTTGGAAACAATTCAGCAGATCCTACTCAGAGCCAAATTTAGCCAATGAATTAAGAATTAGAAATAAAGTAGTAGATTTATATTTTTAAAATGTTGAAAAATAATATTTCTATGAAAATTGTGGAACTTAGATTTTGCTGTCTATAAATAAAATTTTATTGTAACAGAGTTATGTTTCATTTGCTTAATTGTTGATGGCTACTTCTGTGCTCCAGTAGCAGAACTGAGTAGTTGTGACACAGGTTATCCCTCCTCCCCTCCCAAGTCTGAAATATTTACTGAAAATGCTGTCAGATTTTTTAATCTTAGGGTAATAAATAATGTTTTATTCTCTTCTGTGAAATGTCATTTGAGAATGGCAAGATTAAGGGGTTGTTTTAATAGTCTTTGGGTTTAAAAGAAGTATGTATATCATAATAGATTTCACAATTTGATCCTTTGCTTATTGTCACTTGGCTTTGACAGTTGCAGCCTAGATTGGGCAACCAACTTCTATTTCATCCTTACGTGCTGAGCTGACTAGTCCATTGTATTTGTCATTTTAAAAAGCACTTTTTAAAATGGCTTACATTGGGGTTTGCTTTTGAGAAGCTGCTAATGGGCAGATTGAGGCCAAGTAAAGCCTGTAGGTGCCTGTCAGGCGATGGTGAAGTTAACAATCACCTGCTGTCAGTGCCAGGGATTTCATTATCATTTTTATTTTTGAATAAATGAAGAATCATTAGATTCTTGGAGCTGCTGCATTGAATGGAGAAACTGGTTTTTCTACCTACATGGAGTATTCCCTTTGTCTTTTATACTTCATAAATTGTTCTCTACTATTCTAGTTTTTACTTTGCTTTTAATTAGGATATGCAGAAACAGAACTGCTTTTGAGTTATCATAACTTGACTAGTTTCAGAACTTTTAAAGTGGAGAGTGAGTAGGCTAGCTTTTACGGTGACTGGATTTGTCATTGAAGATGGGTTAAACTGAGAAGGGTGTGTTTACTGTCTTAATGCTGGTGGTTTTGTATTAAGTGACACTGAAGACAATTATAGACAAGGAAGAGAGAACCATCAAAAACTGTCAGCTTGTTTAAACTTCTACTTTGTATGAAGCTGTAAAAGCTGTTTTTGCCAAGCGAGGATCATCAATATAATGTTTTTTTTTTTTTTACAGGGGGAGTTTAAATAAAAAAAATTATTAAATTTTGACAGAGGTCTTAAGACCTCTTATTTCCTTAAGTGGTCTTAAGGAAATAAGGTCTTATTTCCTTATTTGAGGAAATAAACTGTCTTGCAGGAACAGCAGATAGCCAGTGAGCCTGAAAAATAATCTGCACTCATTTTTGTTTTTTGCTTTATAAGGCATGACTCTGGATTTCAGAACCTGGGCCAGTAACTCTTGCCATTAAAATCTAATAATACTATGGTTAAGGTTAAATACTATTTTGGGGCCAATCAGGGAACTTACAGCAGTGTGTGTGTGTGTGTGTGTGTGTGTGTGTGTGTGTGTGTGTGTGTGTGTGTGTGTGTGTGTGTGTGTGTGTGTGTGTGTGTGTGTGTGTGTGTGTGTGTGTGTGTGTGTGTGTGTGTGTGTGTGTGTGTGTGTAAGTGCTGGTCCTGGGGCACTGTTCCTGAGACTCTACTACTTGAGCCACAGCTCCACTTCTGGCTGTTTTTGGTGCTTAATTGGAGATGAGAATCTCACAAACTTTCCTGCTTGGTCTAGCTTTGAACTGCAATCCTCAGATCAGCTCCTGAGTAGCCAGGATTTCAGATGTGAGCCACCAGTGCTTTGCAGAGAATTTTTTTTTTTTTTTTTTTGGGTTCGGTCGTGGGGCCTGAACTCTGGGCCTGGGCGCTGTCCCCCAGCTCTTCAGCTCAAGGCTAGCACTCTACCACTTGAGCCACAGCGCCACTTCCGGCTTTTTTCTTTTTGCTTATGTGGTGCTGAGGAATTGAACCCAGGGCCTCAGGCATGCAAGGCAAGCGCTCTACCACTGAGCCACCTTCCCAGCCCCGAATTGTTTGTTTTTAAAAGCAAAATAAATTCTGAATTCCAAACAATTAAATTACAAATAAATTCTTCTCTCTATAAAATACAATGTGGTTTAGTAAGTACATTTTGCTTATGAGTAATATAATACGTATACAAAGTTAGGAGAAAAATATCAAAATCCCTAAGAGTCTAAACTGTTCTGTTAGGCACCTGAATAAATAAGTAAGTTGTGTAAGAATTCTTCACTGCCAAAATAAACTACAGGGGAAAACAGCATAATCTTGTAACATCTGTTGTGTTTTATTTTCTAATTATAATGGTAATGCATACTTAGAACAGAAAACCCAAATACCTAAAAATAAGGCTTTCTCCTCCCTCTTGTTGCATGTCCTGGGACTTGGACTCAGGACTTCATGTTCTTACTTGGCTTTTTCACTCAGGGCTGGTGCCTCTGCTTGGTCTGGGGCTGGCAGAGAAGGGAGTTGCTATGGGGGATGGGGAGTCAGTTGCGTTGTAGTCCATCACAGAGAACATGGTCTGTATGCAGGGCTGGCATGGAGTACTGTGTGAAAGAATTCCTCTTTGCTCTAACTATGGAACTGGGAGTGAAGCTTTCACTTACTTCTCCTTGGTCTGTCTGCTTTACTTAATTGCTGAGGAGTGATAGTTGAATAGGAAGGAAAACCAATAGTAATTGCTGATATTATTGAGAGTTACAAAAGAGGCAATGGAAATGTAGAGAAAGGAGAAACGAAATCCACCTGACAAAATCAGTAAGGGCTTCAGAGGAACTAGGCTAAAATGGAACTTTTGAGTTTATGAGTAGGTAGAAGGGAATACATATGTTGAGCAGAAGGTATGCCCATTATAACAGAAGTATGGGGTGGATAGTGGAGTTTGATAAGTTGAGATGAGACTTGAATGCAGGGGTGGGGTTTTGAAGGAGCCAATTTTGTATGTGGATTTGGGAAGCTTAAAGAAAGTGTTGGGAAAGTGAAGGTGGGATGTAATTAGATTTTTTTTTTTTGATAAAAATATGTCCTCTGCAGTAATAGATGATATAGGTGAGGTGGGGTAATGAGTTGTTTAACACTTTTACATTCTTGGGATAAATTTCACTTATATCTTGTTGGGTTCCTTTTGTTCTTTTGTTAAAGATTTCTTCATCTATCGATCATGATTTCCCTGTCAGATTTTATGTGGTGTCATGCTGGTACAAATTGGTAAATGTTTCTTCCTGTATTTTCTATAAGGGTTGTGTTCAGTTGGCTACGCTTTAAATGAGAGAATTTGACAGTGAAACCAGTGAATTTGCCTATGGGGTTTCCTTGTGAGAATATATTTGATTAGAAATTCAGTTAGGGGCTGGGAAGGTGGCTCAGTGGTAGAGCTCTTGCCTTGCATGCCTGAGGCCCTGGGTTCGATTCCTCAGCACCACATAAGCAAAAAGAAAAAAGCCAGAAGTGGCGCTGTGGCTCAAGTGGTAGAGTGCTAGCCTTGAGCTGAAGAGCTGAGGGATAGCGCCCAGGCCCAGAGTTCAGGCCCCATGACCGGACCCCCCCCCCCCAAAAAAAAAAAAAAAGAAATTCAGTTAATTGTAAATAGGACTTGCTAGGTCTGTGTTATGCCAGTTTTGGTAAGTTGTATTTCTCATGAAATTCGTTCACTTGGTATTTGTCTTTTTTTTTTGGGGGGGGGGGTTGGTCGTAGGGCCTGAACTCTGGACCTGGGTGCTGTCCTTCAGCTCTTTAGCTCAAGGCTAGCCTCTACCACTTGAGCCATACACCACATCCAGCCTTTTCTGCTTATGTGGTGCTGAGGAATCAAACCCAGGGCCTCATGCATGCAAGGCAAGCACTCTACCACTGAGCCACTTTCCCAGCCCCTGTCAGATTAATTTTTACAAACCTTTAGCCCTTGTTTTCTATTAATTTTTTGTACTGATTTTGCTTTTAGTTTTGTTCCTTCTACTTTGGATTTACTCTAGTTTTGTGGGGTAGAATTTCAGAAAATTTTTTTTTTCCAATACTAAGGGCATAACTTTGTTTCTCAGTACTGTTTTAACTGCATCCTGAAAATTTTGGTATGTTTATGCTTATTTTGACTCCTTGCAATGTATTTTCTAATTTTTGTTTTTTTTTTTTGTTGGTCCTGGGGCTTGAACTCTGGGCTTGGGTGTTGTCCCTGTACTCTTCAGCTCAAGACGAGCGCTCTACCGCTTGAGCCACAGTGCCATTTCCGGTTTTCTAGTGGTTTTATTGGAGATAAAGCGTCTCATGGACTTTCCTGCCCTGGCTGGCTTTGAACTGCGATCCTCAGCTCTTAGCCCTCTGAGTAGCTAGGATTACAGGCATGAACCACTGGTGCTGGCTTGTATTTTCTAATTTTATTTATGGTATATTTTTCTGATGCATAGGATATTTAGAATTGTTTTATTAATGGGAATTTTTAGGTAGCTCACGTTAATTATTTCTAGTTTCGTTCCATTGTTGTTAGAGAACATATGGAAAAGTTACTGATCTTATGAAATATAGTGAGAATTGTTTAGGTACAGTCTTAATGACTTTTGCTAGCCTTGGTGAAATGAATATATGTTCTGCATGTATTCATTGAGTTTAGTGTTCTATAGAGAGTTCCAGGTTATTGATAGTTATTGATCTTGTAAATGTAATTTTATCAACTAGTGAGAGAAGAGTATTAAAATCTCCAAAGTTATATGGATTTGTCCCTCTATCACTGCAGTTCTAGAAATTTTTGCTTTATGCACGTGAAGCCTTTCTTTTAAAAATTCTCATTTTTTATGAATTGGTCCTTTTATCATTATTAAATGCTCCTCTTTCTCTTGGGTAATACTATATGAACCCAAGTTACTCTGAAATGAATATAGCCACTCAGCCTTCTCAAGTTTATTTCTTCTTCTGAGACTTGTATTTAAAAATGTTTCTTTCTTTCTTTTTTTTTTTTACATTTTTTTAAATTGTGAAAATACCGTACAGAGGGGTTACAATTACATGGGCAAGGTAATGAGTACATTTCTTATCAAGCATTGTTGCCTCCTCCTTTGTTTCCCCTTCCCATCCCTTCCCATCTCCCACCCCCTCACCCCAAAAGTAAGTTCTTTTAGTCAGACACTGGTAGCTCACATCTGTAATTCTAATGACTCAGGAGCCTGAGATCTGAGGATCCCAGTTCAAAGCCAGCCCAGGCAGAAAAGTCCATGAGACTCTTTTCTCCAGTTCTCCAGTTAACCACCAGAAAACCAGAAGTAGAGCTGTGTTCAAAGTGGTATAGTGCTAGCCTTGAGCAAAAAAATTCAGGGACAGTGCCCAGGCCCTTAATTAAAAAACTGTTTCCTTTAAACATCGTGTATTTGGGCTTTCCTTTTCTGAAGAGTCCTCTTAAAAATCCATTCAAGAAGATTTGCCTTTTAATTGGAGTGTTCAGTCCATTAATATGTAATTATTGAAATACTTGAATTATTTGGTATGGTTGCACATGTTAGGCAAGCACTGTACCACTGAGCTGTAGCTCTAATCCAGGATCTACTGTTAATATTTATTTCATTTGTCCCAATTCTTTTATTTGCTTCTTCATATTTTCCTACGTCTTTTGGCTAAATGAACATTTTTAGGTTTCCATTTTAGCTTATTGACATTTTTGCTGTATCTTTTAACAGCTTTCTGGAAACATTCAAATACTATATAATTCACTCAAAGTATGGAATACACTTTTTTAGTATTGGTTTTTAGCTGCATATGATGATTTTGGGTGGACTACTTATAAGTCCTGTATATCACTTAGAGAAGTAGTCATTTTAGTTTGTATAAATGTTCTCTGTAATGGTTATATAATGATGAAAGTGTGGTCTTCACAATGCATTTATCAGTTATATCCTGACCATAGGTGACTCATGATTGTATATTCAGAGTTGTACAAACATAATTATAGCCCTTTTTTTGTTGATGTTCTTTTTGGATATGATGCTGGAGATTGAACTCAGACTTCACACATGGTTAGCATGCCATTTACCATTGGAGTATACCCTCAGCCATGATTACCATTGTTTTACCTGCACTACCTGCTGTCTTCTGCGTGTGTATTTCAGAAGTCAGCTAGTGACTTTGGCCAGTTGTTTTTGTTTTTGGCCAGTTTTTTTACTTGCAGACTTTGGGTGTCTCCCTTTATGGCTCTCTGCTTTCCGTATGTTTTCCCCATCAATTTTTACCTCATGGTGTTACTTAATGTCATTAAGACTAGTTTTTACCCAAATTCTATCACCTTCATGGCTTATGCCTGTCTTCACTTAGAAAGCCATTAAAAATATGGGAAACTTTTTCAGCTGTTTCCTTTTCTATTGCCAATTTCACCTACAGTTTTTGCCTATTTTGGGCCACTATCCAGTGCTTTCAAATAGTTTTTTTATGTTCTATCAGGTGATTGTAGTTATTAGCTATAGGGCAGTTGGGCCAATTAGAACATATTAAGATAGTTATCTTAGAAGTGGAGCCTGTGTTAACCTTTTTATTGAAGTGTAATATATCATATACATACATGCATACACATAGAAAGTAATGTCAATCACAAGTTGGCTGCTTAGTAGTCCATTACAAGTTGAAAATTCGGACGGATGGAAGAAGAATGTTCTGTACCTATCACTGCTCCCACCTACATCTTCAAAATAGCCACTTGGCTACCTGTCAGTTCCCTAGACTAATTTACTTATTGTGGAAATTTATATAAATTCTTATGCTTTGCTTTTTGTCTGGTTTCTGTCTAAGTTGTATGCAGGAGTAATTCGTTGTCATTGCTGAAAATATTTCACTGTATGAATTTGTTACAAATAATTTATTCCTTCCACTGTTGAAGAGCATTTGGATCATTTCCAGTTTGGAGTGGACTCACAAAAGCACTTAATCTTTTACATATCTTTTGGTATGTGTATGCATTTCTACAATTGTAAGAGATACTGACAAACAGTTGGCCAGAGTTATAGTAAATTTTTTGAAATTAATTAACAATAGAATTTTTAGTTTTTTGAAAATCGGAATGAAATGTACTTGCCTCCAGTGGTTGATCAATAAATTGGCATTTTGATAATGGAAGGTAAGCAGGCTTAATTCATACATAAGCTGTTGTTTGCTTGCTACAACTTGCTAAGTTTTAGTGGAATAATTTTTGTGATCCTGTGCACAATTCTGTCATTGGCAATCATATAAGGCATTTTCTATAGTTTTTTTTTAGTTATATAGTATTATTAGTGGATATATCAGGTTCATGATGCAGGGATAGATACATTGTTTATTGTTCTTAAAGATAGTTACTGCAATTTATATCAGGTTCATGATGCAGGGATAGATACATTGTTTATTGTTCTTAAAGATAGTTACTGCAATTTACTTGATGTGTTGTTGGGTGGGGGGAGGGACAATTATGTAATTGTTGTATGTTGTTTAATGAGGCACTTAACATTTCAGTTGATCTGCATTCAGTAGTCTTGGAAAGTAGGTCTTGGAAATGTAGGTGCACTTGACCTCTTCTTAGAAGAAAGGTGAATACTGAAACACAACTGAAAGACAGATGTTAGGGCGTTGAGCTCCCACAGGTTCATTTGTTGAACTTCTCTGTCCCAAGCTGGTGGTAGTATTCTGGGGGGGGTCCTGGAAACTTCAGGAGGTAGGACCTAGCTGGAGGAAGTAGGTTACTGCCCCTCCCCAACCTGTCACTTCCTGTCTACTATGAAGGTAGACAGTCTGATACTCCAGCCCTTGCTACCATGATGTTGTGCCCCAAGTAATAGGCTAAGCAACCATGGAAATCACAAATAAAATAAATCTTTACTCTTTTTAAGTTTTTTCCTTAGGTTTCTGCCATGATACAGACTGATCTTGGAGTGACTCTCTGAAATTTTATGAAATATGGTACCTAATAACATAAATTTTTTTTTTCAAATTGTCTGTCATGCCAGTCTTAGGGCTTGAACTCAGAGCCCAAGTGGCTGTCCCTGAGCTTTTGTGCTCAAAGTTACACTTGAGCCGCAGCTCTCCTGGCTTTTTAGTGATTAGTTGGATGTAGTTTCATGGACTTTCAAGCCATGGCTGGCTTAGAACTGTGATTCCCAGTTCTTAGCCTCTTTAGTAGCTAGGATTAAAGATGTAAGCCATCTGCTCCTGGCTTGGAAAACTTTTGGTAAAGGGCTAGATAATATAATTTTTATAGGCTATGGGCCTACATGGTCTCAGTTGGGGCTTCTCTGTCTTTATAACATGAAAGCATTAGTCACAGACAATATATAAAGGAATGCATGTGACTGTATACCAAGAAATTTTTGTCTGCATTCAGACTTGAATTTCATCTACTTTTAATGCACCTCAAAATAGTACCTTCCTCCTACCAGCCACCTGAAAATGTAAAGGCTGTTTGTATTTATGTTAGGGCTGTAACAACAAAGTATTAAAAACCGGATGGTTTAAGGGACAGGATTTATTGCCTCATGGTTCTAGGGGCTAGAAGTCCTAACTAAGTCTGTGATTGACTTAAATATATTTATCTGAAACTGTTTTGCCTGTAGTTAAGTAAATATTTAAAAAGACTATTCGAGTAATTGGGATGAGTGAGCATAATTTTTCTCAATATGTAAATATTGTAAAATATAATCTTGCCTGTTATCCTTCAGAATGTGAGTTTGGACATGAGCTTTTAAATCATACTTACAAACAAATATATTTGGTATTAAGTCTTTTGAAGTAAATACTATATTTTTGTCAGATTGCCTTAATGTGCTAGTTGGGATTTTGGAAGAAGGACTGTGCAATAAGGAGGCTTTGTGTAGGGACAAGCCATTAGTACTTATGCCTGGCTGTTTAAAGAGGAAAAGCAAAATCTTTTGTATATTTGGCTTTAAAAGGCTCACAAGCTTTTAGAGGTGGTGAGATATGAGTTGTTTTTTGGTATTAAATGTGAATGGACCAACAGCTATTTAATGACTTAATTAAAAAAAATGTAGCACCAAAACACACACTCCGTGTCGCTTTAGCTTCGTATGTCAGAACTGCGCTCACAGCTTCATAAGTGAACTGAAAAGGCTGCGTGGGCTTGGCTCAGCTTTTCTCCTCAGCATCGTCTTTTGTGTCAACAGGAGTGCTGCAGCAGGTTTTACAATTTTATTTTTTATTTTTTATTTTTTATTTTTAAATTAAAAAAAATAAAACTTCCTTCTGGAACTGCAAAAGAAAAATATCCATATCTTTTCTTAATTTCCAAATGTCAGACAATAGAAAAACTTTCCAAGTTGTTCAATGAGCCACTTGAGCTAGTATAGAGTTGACTAGACTAAGCCTTTTGGAATGTGAAGATCAAGCCATAATTCCATTCCAGAGGACACTCCCTCTGAATTAAAAATTAAAGAAAAGTAGAAAAGTCTAGATCTAATTTGTGCAGTTAATAAATGCTAGTAACAGTGGGAAATGCAATCTGCATTATGATTCTTTGAGATACAGTTGTCTAAAGTAGTCGTGTTAAGTATTTTGTTTCAGGAGTGTTTTATGCTTTACAGATGAGGTTATTTAGTTGTGGAAGGTATTTTTTTAAAGCTATATAATTCTAGATCATACATTTTTGTTCTGTCATACACATTCTGAAAAGATCCATTATTAGATTTCCTACTGTTTACTAGTGCCTCATGGAAGATACCTTGTAAGGGAAGACTGAGATAGAAGATGTCTTTTGAATTAAAGGTATAGATGAATGGCTGGTCAGACTTCCAGTCATTATTAATGCCAAAGATTTAGATTTGATTGTTTGTTCTTTCTGCTTGGACCAGCAAGAAGTGGCATTGCTGTTGGAATTGGTTATTAGCCCTGTATTGGTTATTAATCTTTCCATAGGTTCCCCTTTCATTAATTAGGAAATTAAATAGTGTAGCTGTTGGGCTTTTATTGTTTTTCAATCTCATTATACAGAAAGTACCTGCAAGTAGCAGTACTGAGGCTTAAACCTGGCCTCACCATCATGTTCTCTCCCAGCCCCCCAAATGCTGATGCTTTACCACTGGAGCCATACCTCCTCTTTGGGCTTTTTTTTTTTTTTTTTTTTTGGGTCCAATCGTGGGACCTGAACTCTGGGCCTGGGTGCTGTCCCTCAGCTCTTCAGCTCAAGGCTAGTGCTCTACCACTTGAGCCACAGCGCCACTTCTGACTTTTTTTTTTTTTTTTTTGCTTATGTGGTGCTGAGGAATCGAACCCAGGGCGTCATGCATGCAAGGCAAGGACTCTACCACTGAGCCACCTTACCAACCCCTGGGCTTTTTTTTTTTTTTTTTTTAAATTTTCCTTCCAGTTAATTGGACATCAGAGTTTCTCAAATTTGTCTGCTGGAGCTGCCTTTGACCTCAGCCTCCTGAGCAGCAGGATTATATGTGTGAGCCATTGGCACCTGGCTTTTGAACAAAGTAGTAAGGCCCTGAAACCAAGAGTTTTTGGTGTTGGACCATTGTAGCGATTTTTTTTTTTTTTTTTTTTTGATGGTACTGAGGTTTGAATTGAGAGCTCTTCTCTTGCATAGCAGGCACTTTACTGCTTGAGCCATACCTCCAGCCCTGTTTTTGCTTTGGTTAGTTTTGAGATTAGGACCTCATATTTTTCCAGGCTGACCTGGACCCTCAATCCTTTTATTTATCCTTTGTACCATAGCTGAGATGACAGGCACTTGCCAGTGTGGAAGCTTTTTTTTTTTTTTTTGAGATGGGTATCTTGTGAACTCTTTCATCTAGGTTGACCTGGAGGCGTGACCCTCATGATCTTTTGTTCTGTAATCCTAGCTACTCAGGAGGTTAAGACCTGAAGAACTGTGGTACGAAGCCAGCTAGAGCAGAAAAGTTGAAGAGACTCCATTTTCAATTAACCAGCAAAAAGCCAATCTGGTGGTATACTGCTCAAGCTATGTGATTTAAAGGCTCCTGATTTTAAGCTTATACCAGCAAAAAAAAAAAAAAAAAAAAGAGAGAGAATGTGGGAGAGGAAAAGGAAAGTTTGAAAGAGCAGGGAATGCAAGGATGGCAGTTAGGACACAAAGTTAAAGACTGGTTAAAAAAAATCATTCTTGTAGATAGTAATGTATGGTTAAAAGTGTTCTGAGTTAAAGTCTCCTCTATAATTACACAAAGACCATAAATCATTGGGTGTATAGATTAGCAGGTAGTCTATGATGTCAGGATAGTATTGTCCTTTGCACTTCTAATACCTAACTTGATTTCACTGGTGTTACAACAGCATGCCCAGTGTTGAATGTGTACATAGCTAATGCCAGATAACTGTGGTATGATGGTACTTTTTAGTAATAGGCCAGTGTGTGGCCAGGTCACTGGGTATGAGAGAGGTTGGGATTTTACTGTAGGGCCTGTGTTAATGAAACCATTACTTCTAATGTGTTACTTAAAAACTTCTTATTATATTAACAATGATTGTCTTATCTATGTGGGAGTAGCATTTAAGGATTAAGTCCTTAAACCTCGGCTCTTGAGATTCAGTTTATTAGGGAACAGTAGTCAAATCAGAAGTGTGATATTCCCCTTTTGTTCTCTTCTCCCTTTGCCTCATCAGTGGGTGCTTTTTAAGGTAGAGCTCGTAGATCTAGGATTTCTCATATGCTTGAATGGTAGATTGTATTGGAAGACACTTTTTAAAGGATTAGTCCTGGGAGCCAGCCCCTGTCACTGTATTTTTCCCCAGGATAAGTGGGGAACTTAGAGACCCCAATCTCACAGGTCTGTATTGTTCCTCTACTCCATTTGTGGAGAGTAGGTTCCTTTATCTTCCTTTCTGACAAGACGCTTAATCCTAGTCTAGGCCACATGTAAAGACAAAGAACAGTGAATAGTTGGCTAATTCTTTGTCATTTATTACCAGGTTCTGTGTCCATATTTGTTCAATGTGGGACTGTAATTTTTGTGTTTTTCTCATAGACACATTCTCCTTGAGACAATCCATTATTGCTTAATGTTTTCCCAGCATTAGTATATAGTTATATTTCAAGTGGTTTAAAGTTCTGATGGATAAATTAGTAATATAAATCACAAGTAGTACAGTCAATGTTCAGAGCACATCTGGAGGGCAAGTACATTATAGTATAATTTTATCTCATTGTACCAGCAGTATTATTTATCATTGTAGAGAGACTTACCATTGAATTTTTCTGTTTTGTTTTTCTACTTTGTTTTTTTCTCTCTAAGAAGAGCAAGCTTTATTTATTTTTGTCCATCATGGGGCTTGAACTCTGGGTTTGGGGGCTGTCCCTGAGTTCTTCACTCAAGGCGAGTGCTCTATCACTTGAACCACAGCACCGCTTCTGGTGGTTTATTGGAGATAAGCGTCTTATGGACTTTCCTGCCTGGGCTGGTTTTGAACTGTGATCTTCAGATCTCATCCTCCTGACTAGCTAGGATTATAGGCAGGAGCCACTGGCGCCTGGCTTGTAAATACTTCTAAAGTAACTAAAGCTTTAAAAATCTGTTCAGTATCTCAGTGATGTATCTATCCATTTCATCATCTGTTTATTCTCCCTTTTCCCATCCACCCAAGTAGTTAATGTTGTCCATGAGATATGCTAGTTTCTATGTTATAGTCTCTTTTGTGGTACTTGCATGCCCAAGAGCTATGTGTCCTTTAGAGCTCCTGTGAACACAAAGATGTCTAATGTTCTTGCAAATATGTTATTATTACAATTGAGATTGATTTTGAACTTGGTCGTATAAAAAAGTAGGGGCTTGTTGCTGTTTATGTAATCACTGTTTGAAAATGAAGAACCTCTTGGTTGATAAAAGTAGACTTGTAGTAGACATGGTTGGTTATATGTCCTTTGAGTAGTTGGTAGGATGTAGTTCCCTTATGGCTTTAGGCTTAGACCAAGATCCTTGTGAATGTGTCTCTATTCTGCTATTTTTCTGCTACTCTTAAGTATTAAGTGAGAAGTCAATGCTTGGATTGTAGAATCTTTCCAGGTCTGTAGTGATGCTACTGAAATGCTCTTCTAGTAGGGGTGACTTGAAACAACAACAACAACAGCAACAACAACTCTCAGTGGATTTCTCAAGCTAATGTTGCATAGAGAACATTTTTCCATGTGTCAGTTTCTTCAGCTCTTTCCATAGAGTAGTTTCCAAATCTATGTGTGAGCTTTTTTGGGGAAAGGATTTCACCTCTAATCTTCAAAATCCATTTTGAGATATGAGTAAATCCACATAATTACTTTTGAGAACTCTTGTTCTGAAAACATTGCTATCAATGCTCACAATATCTTGGGGGAACTTTTGCATTTATCTTCAGTGACTGCAGACCAGTCATCTTTTGGGTAGGAAGTGACTAGTATTTATTTAGACACAAGATTAAAAGGAAAAAAATGGGTGATTCTCAAGCTGAAAAATAAAGTCTCTACTATGGTAACTGGAGACAAGGAAAAGAGCCAACAGTGTATCAGGGGATGTGCATCTTAAACCTGTGTGACCTTGGTTTCCTCGTGCCTGAAGGATTGGTGTGTGAAATTAAAGACGTTCAGTGTCTGGTTTATAGTTGGCTTTCACTTAATTTTAATTCCTTCTTTTTTTGTGGGGGGGGGGTCAAGCCACTTCATTGAGGCCCGGAGGCTGGGAGGGGTTGAAAATGCAATGCAGAGCACACACTGGTGTCCTCAATGGGGAGGGCCCTTCCCGGATCCGTAGTCTCGAAAGAAAAAAGCTTAATTCCTTCTTATTGTTATAAATGTCTGTCTGAAGACAATTTTGAAGACTTCCAATTCTTTTTTGAGTAATAATGACTGTTTCTAGGATAACTTCCACGAGATGACTTCTTTAAAACACAGCATATAATTGAGCATATTTTATTAAAAAAGAAGAAAAAAAAGTATAATTCTGAGCAAAACAACTTTGTAGAAAGGCTTTAAGTTCAAAGAATATGCTGGCATTTAGCCTTAGGTACAGCCAAACTAGCTAAAAAGAAAACCAGTGTTAGGTTTAAATTGAGGTGTAATATGATCATGACAAACCACTTAGGAATCTCTGGGTCTCATTTTCCTGTCTGTTCAATTAGAAGGATAGACTTGATCTATTAGAATACAAACCTAGTTGGTTTGAATGACTGAATCCTAAAATAGTACTAATTGTTTGGGCATGGCTGGTGATTTCTATTCAGAGGGGGTCTGCCATAGTGATAGCATGGGTTCCATATTCATCTTTTCATACTTTTATCCAGTAAAGCTATTACTTAAAAAATTTATGTGGCTTAGTAACACATTCATATGAGTACTTGTGCATATACTACAAATGAAAATTCCTTGTTATAGATGTTATGATCAAGAATTATTGGTTATATATCCTGCTTCTGTTCCTTAATTCACTAATTTGTGTGAAAGTTATAAAGCATAAAGAATGCTTTAATGAAATAGAAAATGTGGTGATATGGTGGGAAAAAAGCTCCTTTGGCTTTTCTTTTAAATGTCATTCAAGGTATAAATTTTGTTCTTAGATTTGAAAACAGTGAGATTGAAGAATAATGGAAGTAATTCTCTTGTTAAGACTGCATTGGAACTAGTTCTCAGTTTAAAAGAAATGTGTTTAGTGTTCTTGGCATATGTGAGAATTTGTATTAAATAGATAATCAAGACTTTATAAAAAGTAAATCATTAGTACTTTGTACTAACTGAAGTATTTGCTTAGTTCAGGATTATTGAAAGAAATAGTTTTTAAATTAACATATATACACATACATATATATGTATATGTGTATGTATACCAAAGTCAAATTGGACTTTGTGATTTTGGGAATAATCTTATGATAAGAAGAAAAGCACATTTTCAATTGTATTCCTATTATAAGAATCTTGTCAATGCCAATACCAGAACAAAGATAAAATTTATATGTTTTAGTTTTTTTCTATTGAGATTGGAGAATTCTCTCTCTGTCTCTCTTTGTCTTTCTCTCTCTCTCTGTCTCTTTCTCTTTTGGTTGGTTATAGGGCTTGAACTCAGGGCCTGGATGCTCAAGGTTAGTGCTCTACCACTTTGGGCCATAGCTCCACTTCCAGGTTTTGAGTGGTTGATAGGAGATAAGAGTCTCTCACAGGAACTTTTTCTGCTCCATCTGGTTTTGAACTGCGATCATCAGATATCAGCCTCCCAAGTAGCTAGGATTACAGGCGTGAGTCACCAGTGTCCTGCTAAGAACTCTTTATTTGGTTCTAGATACTGCTCTCATATAAATATTTCATATAGATAGTATACATTTAGATATTTAGATGAATAAGATCTTACTTAGTATTTAGGTGTTCATCAGTGAGAATTAAATCCAGTTAGGCAATGAGGATGTTTGTTGAATATTACTTACATTTTCATGGCAAGTTTGTCTAGCCATTGATGACAGAAGGAGAGGAACATGTTGGATTGCTTTTTGAAAAAATTAAGGCATGAAAAGTCTGTGAGACTCTTATCTCCAATTAACCAACAGAAAAACTGGAAGTGGTGTTGTGGCTCAAGGGGTTAGAGTATTAGCTTTGAGCTGAAGAACTGAGGGACAGTGCCCAGGCTGAGTTCAAGCTCCACGACCGACAAAAAATAAAACAAAACAAAAACAGTAAGTAACAAAGAGAAAAACCTGTTTCCATTTCCTTGAGTTTATTTTGATAAATATTATTTTATATGATCAGATGCACATTGTGCCTTTGTGTTCTTATTCTAAGATTATTCTCCTTTGGTCCCACTGTGTGGTTACATTGTAGGACAGATTTATTTTTCAACTATAACGTCACTTAATTACCAGAAATGTCTTAATATTATCAAATATGTGGTGTTTTTATATAGAAATTCAGTAGAGTATATTTTGCATATTGTGTATTGTCTTTGTATCAAGAATCTTGATTAACTTTTCCTTATCACTATGATCTTTTTTTAATTACACAAAATAATGGGTTTTGTTGTGGTATTTTCATGTATGGATATACACAACTTGCCTTTTAGTACTAATAACTTATAGAGGCTTTTGGGGGTTTCTTTTAGGTCCAAGACTGAGACTTGAACACAATACCTGCCACTTTTGCTCATTGGCTAGTGCTCTACCGACTGAGCCATACCTCCAACCCCTTAAAGTGTTGGTTATTCCTCCTCCTCTTTTCCTCCCTCTCTTCTTCCTTTATTTCCTCCCTCCTACTCCTCCTCCCTCTTCCCTCTTCTTCCGTGTTTTTAACTTTTTTGCTTTTGGGGTTTCTATTTACACAATCATGTATTCTTGATTTTTATCTTTTAGAATTCTTGTTATTTCTTTTTCACAGAACTGATTTGCTTGCCTTGTATAGCACTGAATAGATGTGTAGACATAACAATGGTTATGTTTATCTAGTTTCTGATTTGAGACAAAGCTCTGAGCTTTACACTATTACGTTCGATGTTCACTTTTGGCTTTGCTTACTATTATTATTATTATGAATATTATTTTTGTTAGTTGTGGGGCTAGAACTCTGGGCTTGGGCGCTGTCCCTCAGCTCTTCAGCACAAGGCTAAGACTACCACTTGAGCATTAGCACCACTTCTGGTTTTCTAGTGGTTTATTGGAGATAAGAGTCTCACGGACTTTCTTGCCTGGGCTGGCTTTGAACCACCATCCTGAGATCTCAGCCTCCTGAATAGCTAGGATTAAAGGTGTGAGCCACCAGTGCCTGACTTGCTTATTATTTTTTGTACAGCATTCTTAATTAAGGAGTAATAAATTGAGTGTTAAATCAACTTTCAATTATCAGAATAAACCCAACTTTGTTGAGTTTATTTTAGTTTGCTGAATTTTATTTGTATTCCTGGTATTTATGCTTATGCATGATGCTACTCTGAATTTTTAAAAACTAATGCCCTTGTTGAGTTTTAGCATCAGAACTATGCAGATCTCCTCAGGTGAATTGATGGGTATTGCTTTTCTTCTGTCCTTTGCTGTCATGTTTAGGGTTGATTTATGTTGTTGTGCTTTGTATTGTGGTGTGGTTCAGGTCTGTAATCCCAGCTACTTGAAGGCAAAGATTAGGAGTATCATAGTTTAGGGACATCTCTGGAAAGGCAAGATTTCCCTCTTAAACAAAAATGGGAGAAGGGGAGGAAGGCTGGTGGAGATGGGGTGGTAAGTCCCTGCCATTCCAGCTACAAGAGAAGTTTAAAAAAGATGTGGGCTAAGTTAGCCAGAGCAAATGCTTGAGGCCATATCTCAAAAATAACCAAAGCAGAAAAGGGCTGGGAATGTGGCACAAATGGAAAGCACCTGCCTCCCAGGCTTGAGTGAAACACATACACACACTTAAATGTGATTCATCATAATTCCTTTTAAAAATTGCTTATAACATCACCTGGACTCGAAATTGTCCTCATTTCCAAACAGGCTTTAAATTATGGATTTTTTTTCCCTCATTGTAGGATTGATTTTCTGTTCTTGTAAATTTTGTAATTCTTTTACCCTAGATGTTTTCATTTGAATTTATTGGCATGATATTGCTCATAATAGTGTCTGTGTAAACTTAAATGTCTTACAAATAGAGTATTTGATGTTTAATTTCCAACTTCATAAATGTTGATAAATGATTATTGCTATTGGTGTCTGTGACATTATATCCAAGTAATTAGAAGATGAGGATAAAAAATATTTCTGTTACTTCTGTAGGCTTTTTCTTGCCCTCTCCTACTCAAAGACCCCTATCTAGTGAAACCATTGTTTTGATTTTCGTCAACACAGATTGTTTTGCCTATTTTAAACATCATATGCCTGGAATCATAAGCATTTCTTTATGTTTGTTTTCTTTTGCTCAGCATTTCTCTATATGATTCTTTGTTTTTTTTTTTTTGTAGTAACAGTTTTTAATTTGATTTTGTAAATACAGAGCATTTATGTTTTGAGTCTCTTTCGAGTAGACTTTAAAGGTTGTCTTTGTTAGAAGTAACATGAATAGTGCTGTGAATATTTTGTTTTATATATAAACATATATATGTATATTTATCAGCAGAACAGTCGGTCGCTCCATTTCTTATGGATGTGCACAGAGGAAGGAATTGTTGTATAGTTAGCTTTTGCCATATTAGTCATACTAGCCTACTTTCTCAGTACCAGTGTTTTGGTATTCCAGGATCTTACATCTTTGTGAACAATTGTTTTCAGTCTTTTCTAAATTATATCAGGATGTCATTGTAGTGTTTTGTTTTATTTTTTGGTTCTAGAATTTGAACACAGGGCCTCATACATGCTAGGAAGATGTTGTAGTATCATTGAATTACACCAACATGTGATTTTTAATTTGAGTGGTATAATGTCTGTTGATATAGAGCCCTTTGCCATTTTGAGCACATAACAAATTGGTGTTTTTTAATATGTTTCATCCTATATTTTCACATGTAGAATGTACTTTGGTCATATTCACATCCATTATTACCCTTTCTCTTTTCCCTCCCCCACACTGGTCCCACTCTTCTTCCCAAATAGTCCTCTTCCTACTTTCATGTCCATTTTATTTTATTCTTCTTTGTTTAATCATGAAATGTTCTAGCAAGATTTTAGACTCTAGTGGAAGTTTGCAAAGATTGAATAAAACTATTATTTTATGACCAATGTGCCAGTCTTCTAGATTACCACAGATTTTTTGTGAATTTTATTATTCAGGTGTCAATCATCCATTTTCTGAATTTTCTAAATTACTTTTTAGAGCACTCCTGTTATTAACCTTTCATGTTAGCTCACTTATACTTACAGGCTTTAATCCCTTTAACTAGTAGAGTAATAAATTGAACAAGTAACATTGTATTAAGTCAATAGTAGCTATGATTATTGAGTGGAAAGAATAAAAGGAAGTTTTCTATTTGAAGATAATTTTAAAGTCAAGGGTAGATTTTAATATCAATAGTAGAGTAATAATGTGAATCATTTAATCATAAGCAGGTTGGAGTGATGAAAAGCTTCTTAAATTTGCAGTTCATCAAAAAATAGCTTACTTTAAAAATTGTTTCCCATAAATAAGTTGGACTGTGTGCTTGTACCTTGCTAGCTGCTATTACCAAGCACAAGAGTCCCTTTGTGAGATGTGAGAGTTTTGTTTTGTGGATATTCCCATGAGGCTATATGAGGAAATTCTGAAATAAAGGACCAGATTAACTTAAAAAAAAAAAACAAAAAAACAAAAAAACCCAAACTACTTGGCCTACTTGGAAGAAAATAAACAACTACAGGCTACAGTTTTTGCTTTTCTGGAATGCCAAATTTTAGCTCCGAGCAAATTCTTCAGCAGAGCAATAAACCTTTGAAAATTGCTTTATAATGGAAATGCTGACAGACCATTAACTATAGTGGTGCAAATGCACTGCTCTGACATACATAAGGTTGTCCCAAGTTGCTAAATACTGTGTTGGGCAGTGTACATTCTGTGGAAGCTTATATGTGTGTATATACAGTTCATCATGTTATGCCACCTAATTATTAATGGGGAAGCTCAAACATACCACCTTTGACATGCAGGAGAAGTATCATTTTAGAAGGAAAGAGTAGTTTAAGCTCTGCTGATGCTGATAGCTCATTTTATATTTGCCACATTGGAAAAGGCCCAGGGTAAATTTAACATGATGCATTTAATCACCATTCCAATTACAGTGCCACTGAAGCAGATCAATGTTTTCTTACTACCAATTCATTGGAACTTCTAGGTCATAAAGTATCATTATTAGGCATATTGGAAAGTCTCAGCCCAATGGAAATGTGGATTTTGGGATTTTCCAATTGCTATGAAATAGTAATGGAGGCTGTCTGGATGTACATTTTCTCTATGTAAAATGAAAACTGAAACTTAAAGGGATTTATATGCCCTAGGGAAGGAAGTAGCATAAGGTTCACACTTAAAAGTAAAATAAAGACAATGATGAAAAGGGATGGATACTTCTACAGTACCCCACTTAATGATGGATATCCTTGCTAATAATAAGTGTTGTGAGGGTATATCTTATTCTTAGCTGTACTCATGGAATCTAGCAGAAGACCTGGCACATAATAGGTTAGTATTGGAATTTACTGATTTGCTTTTGCTTATTTGCTAGAAAACTATTTGAGATTGATTGTGTGAGATTCATACTATCTGTGTGTTGTAGTCTGTGTAGCTGATTTTACTCTAGAGATTATTAAAGGCAGTGTAAATATAGTATGCAGAATATACCATGAATTAATGTAAAGACTCAAGTATGTTTTGACTGTAATCATGAAATATAAGTATACAGTAAATGGTTTGACACTAATTGAACTGGACTTACCTGTTCTATTGATTCGGCTCATTTTCTCATGTGGTTGCCACCTACCTCAGCTCTTAAGAAAGCTTATGACTTTGAACATTGAACACAGAGGTTTTGAATCACTAGGTGTGTGGTGGGGCCTTGGAATCTATTTAAAAAAATAGAGTGCTATGTATAGCTAGTTTCTTTCCTTCCCAGCTGTTGTGATTTACTTTGAAATGAGTGGTGACAATTACCTTGGATGCTAGAGTTGCTTAGAAATGATAACAGCACAATAATTAATAAGTAATGTGCTTTCCTTGTGGATGGAAAGTAATGCTACCATACCACGTTTTATCTATTTAGCTGGAAAGGTACTCTTAGGACCATGGGGAAGAATATGCTTTTTCATATGTAGCATTGCTATGGGGTTGTATTGCTGGAAGATACATTAGAAATAATTTTGTTTATTCCCTTCCATTTTGAAAAATGTTAGGATTTGAGTCCCCGCTGTACCTCTTATTAAGTTACCTTGTTTTTCTGAGCTTCCTTTTCTTCTATGAAAATAGGGTTTGTAATACCTACCTACCTTACAGGTTTTCAAGGATTAACTAAAGTATATAAAAAGTGCCTTGCTTCTGTCTTGCTTGTAACAGTGTAGCAAATGTTCAGTAAATATCATGAAACCTATAACATGATCACTGTATATATAAGTGCCAAAATAAATAGGAAAATATTATAATTAGACTCAAGCTTAAAATGCTTCACTCTAACAGGCAGTGTTTTTTTTTTAATTGTTGTGAAGCACATACGTAATATAACCTTCCAACCATTTTAAAGGAAACAACTGAGTGGCATTTAGTACAATCACAATTTTATGCAACCACTACCACTGTCTTTAAGTCGAGAACATTTTTCATTACCTTTGTAAACAAAAACTATCTTACTAGAGCAATTACATTTTTTTTTTTTGCCCCTAGGAACTTCTAATCTGCCTTCCTTCTCTATAGATTTGCCTATTTTGTATCTTTCAGTCTCTAGCATAACAAAAAAAGTGAAAGTAATAATTATGATTCTATGCATTGTGCTTGTTGTGTTAGCATGCTGTGTAGAATATTGATCCATACTCCTCTTGTCCACCTCCCCTCCCCCCTACCACGTGTCTTGGCTATGTGGGGATTCTATGGTCATCATTTGCAGACCTTCGATTGTTGTCTGCAGTGGCTGTTTTATATTACACTAACAAAGCATGTCCTGACCAAAACTTATTTTTTCTTCTTTTATTTAGTTATTTTTTCTTTGCTTGTTTTTGATTATAGCTGTCCTACAAAGTGTGACTTTTCATTGTGATTTTGGTTTCCATCTTCCTTTTCCAGTGTAGGTAGTATCCAAAGCTTATTATGGATTGTATTTTATTGTTAACTTCTCTTACTCTTTTCATGAAGAATATTAGTTCTCTTTTTTTCCCTGTTAATAGGGTTTGGAAAAGCATAGATCAGTTAACCTACATTTTGGATTTACATTGCTTTCTCGTGAATTGTTCAAACATATTTGGCAGGGATACTGAGCATTAAGGTGAGGCAATATAGTTTCACTGTTCTAGTGATTAAGAAGTGAGTTAAAGTGTAGAATCATAAAAACATGTTATGTACTTTATTTTAGTTTAAAATGTACACTAGATTGAATTGTGGTGACCATAATGTTAGGCTGCGTCCTTATTTTTGTAGTAAATTTTGTTACTTTAGAGTAAGTTGTTAATACTGTATTTTAATGATAGACCTTTTGGGTTGTGTTTGGCGAGTAAGTAGGTTAAACAAGATACTATATGGTACCTTGTTCTTCATTAGTCTTTCTCCTAATTGTTTCAATCATCCTTACTTGATATAGAACATTGGGGGCTACCTAAAATACTTTTCAAAAAGAGAATTACTTCTTTTTAAAAACACAAAGAGAATGCGTGTGTGTGTATGTGCATGCACACATGCACACGTATGTGCATCAATGCTATGGCTTAAACTGTACATGTGCAATGGAAATATAGAATGTAGGCTAACTGATCTATGATACAAGGATTCTCCCCCACCCCCATTTTAGCCTTGTAATTGTAGTGAATGACTAAAAATAGGAAATGGAAAATTTGAACTTTGAATTTTACTTGTCCATGACCAATGCTACCACCTTTCAACTCTGTCCAGTCTTCAGTATGGGTATGATATCTTCCTAACTTCCTCATGAACCCCTTGTGAATGGCTTAGAAGACTGTATTATGCAAAAATGTTTGAGATTCAAGCAAATAAAAGGTGCTGTTGAGATATTAACACCATTTTGTATGTCAATGACATCTGAACATTTTAAATTGTCTTTCATTTTTATATTCTGTTTTCTGCTGTGCTCTTCTCTGCTTAGTTGATGTTATGTTCATAATTGTTTCTTAACCTGAGTGCATGAAGCAAAATGTTGCATCATGTAGATGTCTTTTTGCTAGAATATTTCCCAGCTTCTTTTTTTTTTTTTTTTGTCGGTCATGGGGCTTGAACTCTGGGCCTGGGCGCTGTCCCTCAGCTCTTCAGCTCAAGGCAAGCGCTCTACCACTTGAGTTACAGCGCCACTTCTGGTTTTCTAGTGGTTTATTGGAGATAGGAGTCTCACGGTCTTTCCTGCCCGGGCTGGCTTTGAACCGCGATTCTCAGATCTCAGCCTCCTGAATAGCTAGGATTACAGGCGTGAGCCACCGGTGCCCGGCTTATTTCCCAGCTTCTTAAAAGTACATGGTATTTTTTTTTTTCTCAATCATATAGCTGTTCTTACTAGCCTGTTTATGTACCTTTATGGTTTGAACTTAGAACTCTCATTTTCTAGGCTTATGTTTTACTTTTTGACACAGAAAGGTCTGATTGTAAACATGGATAACTGAATGCCTCTGCCTGAAAGCCTGAATTATCTTAATAATGAAAGTAAATAAGTGCACACTTCACAAGATGAAGTGTGAATATTTGCTACTTGGGTAGGGCAAGTGCATATAGTATTCTTGAACAGTTTTGAATGTAACTGTCATTGCAAAGATAACAGGAAACAAAAGGGATTCTTTAAACACATTGTGAGCGCTTCATTTTTCCCCCCACCCTTTGGGTAATGGGGTTTGAACTTGGGGCTTGTGCTAGGCTGGTGCTGTCCCATTTTTGTCACACTTCTCCAGTCGCTCTTTTTGTTGTTTTGGAGATGGAGTCTAGTGAATTTTTCTGCCTGTGTTGCCTTTGAACCTTACTTAGTTCTACTGATCTCAGCCTCTGACTAGCTAGGGTTACAGGTCTTACCCACCAGCACCCAGCTCCATTTAATTATCTTAAACTTGGAGAAAAAACACTTGGACTTTCATAAATACAGTAGCTTCTTATGAGGAAGGCATCTTTTCTATCAAAATAGATTGCTTTCTGTCAATCTTGTGAGATTTGTTTTTCTAAAGAGTTCCTGTTTTGGCCAGGTGGTTTGCTGATTACATTTTAGTTATATGGTTTTAATTAAGTGAGAAGCTCCTTGAATTTTAGTTACATACTGTTAATTAAGCCATATCCTTTTGCAGATTGTGAACCTGAGCTCAGCCAGTTAGAGCAGAGAGGCACGGGGCCTGCTGGGTTAGGGGTTAAAAGAGACCTGCCTGCTTGCTCAGTGTGCTTGTTTGCTGGACTTTGCCTGATGGCCCACCCTTCTCTACAAGTAAATTTTGTCTTGCTGAGTTCCTTTTGAGTTGGGGTCCTTATTCCTGTGTAATACCCCAAGATCCTGAGCCAATTCTAACATTCTCAACTCCATGCAGAAGTAGTATGGCTGGCTAGAAGAAAAATAATGCTAGGAGTACCTTCTTACTACATTTCTTAAGTTGATTCTGTCCTGAGTTAAATTTAGATTTTTTTCTCTCATAAGTATTTGGGAAATATTTTTATTTTTATATTTCAGTGGTACTGAAGTTTGAACCTAGGGCTTTGAATGCATTTGCTAAGCTGCTTGAGCCATGACCCTAGCCCTTGTGCTTTTTGTTTTTTGTTTTTTTGAATAGTGTGTTACATTTATGCTGTGGGTGACCTGACCCTGAATCCTTGCACTGCTTACTGAGTAGTTAGGATTATTGGCCTGAGTCCCCATGCTTGGGTCTTTATTGTTTTTAGCCCTCTGAAGAATATTTTCATAATAAACCAGTAGCATTGCTTATTTAGTATAGATTTTTCTGATTTTTTTTGTGCCAAAATACTTGATTGATCTATAATTTACATAAAATGTTTAATCTTAAAATGTTAATCTGATAGTAACTTTTTTTATGTTATACTGAACAGTTTCATTACTCCAAAATGTGCCCTTCATTGGTACAGAATTCTGAAAACAATACCTTATAAAATAACTTGTATTTGATTTTTTTAAGGTAACTAGACAGCTGTTACTTTGACAACAAGAATAAATTTGAAGCATCAGTTTTACTTTAATATAGAATTTGAATTTTCCAAAGTGTTATATATGAAGAGACTTATGAATATGGCAATCTTTTATTTTCTAATGAAGAAAAAAGTGTTTTAGTGGATACCAGTGGCTTTTCCTGCTAACTCAGCTACATGGGAGATTGGGAGGATTGTGGTTCCAAACCAGCCTAGACAGAGAAGTCCATGGACTTCATTTCAACTGAAGGAGCTGGGTGTGGTGGCATGAGCCTGCCTAAACTAGGCATATGGTGGTGCATGCTGGGGTAGGGAGCAAGACCCTATCTGAAAAAAGTAGTGCAAAAAAACAGCTGGAGGCTTAAAGATGCTAACTTAAAACCTAAGTACTGCCAAAGGGGGGAAAAAGTATTTTGTTCAACATGAGTACAGAAGTCTTAATGGCTGTAATGAAATATCCCAACTTCATAAACATGTACTTCACATGCAGATTCGTGTGTATTTGTAAAAATAAAGTTATACAGAGATATATTTCTTCTTTGCTTTACTCTTCCTTCATTGCATGTGCATATCTAAGATCACAACATATGTAACATGTATGCATATATGTGTTTCTAATGGAAATATAAACTTGGGAATACTAGTTTTTCCATGCTTACTATGAATAAATTTATTCAAATTTATATATATATATCTCCATAGATACCAGTTTTTAATCTTCATTAAAACCATTTTAAAGTTGTTAGCATGGTATTTCAGAAGATAATGCACTTCTGCTTTCAGCTTCCAAGTTCTCTGAGATAAAGCATAGGTTTTAAGTCTGTAAATGGAAAAAATCTGAAGATGTTGCTGTCACTAGGAATTGTATCCATTCTTATACTAGGAGAGTTGCTTTCATTTTGATATTACTAATGCCATCATTTTGATATTATTCTTGGCATCCTAAGGTTTTTATTGTGTTGCTGCTTCTGGATGATATTCGTAGCCTTTCTTCAGTGGCAGTCACATCTTGTCATTAAGAGATTGAATGTGCCCTCATTGGTATAGAATTCTGAAAAAATATTTGAGTATCAAATCTGTGTAAAATTATATGTACTGTTCCCCATACCCAGAGAGATATCTTTGTTGTGGCACTTGACAAAGCATCTAAATACTAGTGTTGCTTGATGTTCTTCCAGACTTCAGTGTCTTGGCCTGATGATGAGAAGAACTTCACTGCTTTAGCCCTTGAAAGATGCTGTCTGGATACATGCTTCTGGGACCATGCCCTACAGACCTACTCTGTCTTCTTCTTTTATATCTCCAAATGTCATTTCCCAGGCCTGAGTACATGCCTGAATTTTTTGCTTCCAGTTTTTTTTTGAAGCCTTCCCCCTCCCCATCCTGTTCATATTCAGTATAAAATGATTAGTACTTAGCTCAAAAGTAGGATTTAATTGTAAAGCAACTCCTTTCAAAAAGATTTTAGGGAAGAAACTCTTAGGTTTGAGTATAAATGGTAATTTGGTTTCATGTACTGAGTATGTACATGGTGTGGTAGAGTTGATAAATTTCTTTATGTGGAAAATGACTTGGCATTTTTATTCAGTTCATTGTATGGTTCCCCTCCCCCCCTTCTACAAAGACTTTCACAATTGTTCTACTTTTGGCTAGGCTATGATGATTGTACCTCATTTTATTTATGATTGTTAAGATGATGCTAAAGTAGGATTTTAGAAATGTGTACAGGGTCAGAGGTGATATGATTGGCTTTATGGATCTTTGTATCTTTTAGTGCAAGGACTTAACCCATACAAGACCAGAGGCATGTACCATACTCTGCTTTCCTTGAAGTTTGGTATAAAATGTCAATACAATGCTAATCTCAATTCTAAGTTTTCACATTGAAATTAGTTTGAAATGTGAGCAGGATCCATAGTTCTACATTCTAGACACCAACTCCTTTATTTATAGATCTCTATTCCTTTGTAATATTTCCTTACAAAGAAAATTTGGCCGAATCATTTCAGTGATTAAGAGTGATGTGTAGCCATTCTGACAAGCTGGTTGCACTGCTGAAAAACCTCCTTTGTCATTGCCAGCTAGGATGTTGTCTGTTTGAACTGGCCTTTTCCTTGTTTGCCTGGGGTGAGCTGAAAGTGATGGTTTAGTAGAACTGTTTGCTGCTCCCTAGCTGTTGTAGAAATTTAGTATGCTTGGTAGTGGGCGAATTACTGGCTTTTAATTATCTAATCTTACCCTAAAGCAATTGGAATGATTTCTTAGTATGAAGGAGGTACTGTGGTTTTTCTTTCCCTTCATTTACTCTTTCTCCGGCCCCTTTGGCCTATCTTTTGTTTGCTTCCTCTTCTCTTTCCTCCATTTGCTGGGTTAAGGAGATTGAGTCAAGTGTGACTGGTTTCCTTTGATGGAAGAAGACAATTGGTTTATATTCTAGAATTTTTTTTTGACCCATCACTGACCTACAGAACTTAAGAAACCAGAAGATTACAAGAGGTTGGCATAATTACGTGCTGATACTGATTTTTCTTTTCTTTTTATTATTCTTAAATTTTACTTGGATCTTAGGTTCTTCCTTTACTGTTGGAGATGTAAGGAAGACTGCTTTGTAAGGAACATTGATAGTTGACAGAATTATTTCTTTAACTTTCTATCTTTGTATTAAAGCTTTTTGTTTTTGTAGTCGTGCTGTGTATGTATTTCTTTGGGCAGAGATTGAGAGAAATCTTGAGTATGGGTTGGGAAAAAATTATAAAAGATCTTTCTAGACTTATGAGAAGTTAAACTTACTGCTACCTGAGCTGTTGCTCACAATAAATAATAAATTCACTCACTGTGAATTACTTTGAAGGATAATTCTACTTATTTATTTATTTATTTATTTATTTATTTATTTATTTATTTATTTATTTATTTATTTATTTATGCCAGTCCTGGGGCTCAAACTCAGGGACTGGGCACTGTCGCTGAACTTCTTTTGCTCAAGGTTAGCACTCTACCACATGAGCTGCAGTACCGCTTCCGACTTTTTCTGTTTATGTGGTACTGAGGAACCCAGGCTTTTGTGCATGCTAGGCAGGCACTCTACCACGGAGCCACATTCCAGCTCTGTTAATGTATCTTCTTAAGTTAAAAATTCCTTTTTAAAATTACTGGTACCAATAAACCACAATTTTCCAGGTGATACCAGATCTAATCAAAGGAAAAGATCATGAATTTAGAGAGTGGGGGCTGGAGGGTATGGCTCAAGTGATAGAGTACCTTCCTTGCACCTGAGACCCTGAGTTTAATCTCAGTACTGGTCTCTGTTTAAAAAAAGACATAGAGAAAGATATAATGAAGATTGAGACTTTGGTCCTCCAGATAAAGGTAGTCTTGACAGTGGTGGAAGGGCCAGTGAAAGTGACTGAAAGGGAATAGTGAGACTGAAGGAAAACCAGGAGAGTAGAGGATAAATATGAGCTAGGAACCTGAGTGACAAGTAAAAGAAAATGTTTCAGAAATGTTGGGACTCCTCCCTCCCTCCCTCCTTCTCTCCCTCTCACCTTCCCAACTCATAAGGTCCTGCTTCACTCTCCCAAGTGCTGGGATTTAGACGCTTATACTGCTATACTATGCGCTGAGGCTTTCTCTAATGGTAAAATTTAAGAAAGAGGGCAGAGAAAAGTTGGTTTATTGTCTTTGTAGGGGCAACTCTTGATCAAAGGCTTAGGTATTGGAAAGGGAAGTTTTTGATAAATAGGCGCTTGCTCAGCATGGTTTATTCTAGTAAGTTTTTAGAAAAACATTTAAGAATGAGTCTATCTTATAGAGGATCAGTAAAGGAAATAGCAGGGAGATAAACTTACCAGACAGGTCATTATTGATTGCCTATCGTAGACTCTGGATTAATGAGTGGTGCCAGGTGTTGGTCTGTGACTGACTGAAGGATTAGCTTTAGAGCTAACTCAGACCCAGGGTCAGCTTTATAATTTTTGAGCTGTTCAGGGGTCAGATGGGAATGAGACTGGATGTCTTTGATCGCCACCCCTGATTTAGGAATACCTTAGAGGAAATGGGGGAGTATTCATTACTGTTGCCAGTTACAGGGTGGTTCCTGGTTACAGAAATGCTCATTTTTAAAATTCATTTTAGAAGCAAAGCAGTACAGTAATACCAAGAGATCCTGGGAAGATTAATAAAATACATTAAATGCTTATTCAAGTTAGTGTTCAGTGACTTCTCACTATTCACAGATGAAAGGACTTGGAAACTAATTTGGGAACATCTGAAGAAAGAATTTTAAACAACAAGGCCATAATGTGATTAGGATCTGAAATAGGACTAGAGTGATGGGAAAGAAGAGGCAGTGAAAGTTGGAATGATGTTAGGAAAATTATGAATATGAGAAGGAACTTTTATACTTATAGGAATGAAGTTTTTGTTTACAGTGATATATTTGTTGTATATGATCCAGTGTAAATGGGAAGAATGTGCTAATCATTTGAGATAAATTGGCTCCTGTTCTATTTCCTGGATATATTTCGGTATTCCTAAACCTACTGCTTCTTGAACTGTTGATCACAGTAAAGCATTTGCTTATTCAAAATAATAATAACACACAAACTACTTTTTTTTTTTTTTGAGGGGATGGGCAGTTGATTCAGGATTTGTTATTAGTTTACCAGTTTAGTTGTCTGGCCATGTAATTCTTTGTCTGTGTTTCAGATATATTACTTTTTTTGAGTGATACAGATTTTTTTTTTTTTTTGGTTGGTTGTGGAACTTGACCTCTGGGCTTGGGCGCTGTCCTTGCACTCTTCAGCTCAAGGCCAGCACTCTACCGCTTAAGCCACAGTGCCACTTCCGGTTTTCTAGTGGTTTATTGGAGATAAGAGCCTCATGGACTAACTGTCGGGGCTGGCTTTGAACCGCAATCCTTAGATCTCAGCCTCCTGAGTAGCCAGGATTACAGGCGTGAGCCACTGGTATCCGGCCAGAATTTTTTTGTATTCATTCTTTTTTTTTTTTTTAATTGTCAAGGTGATGTACAGAGAGGGGTTACAGTTACATAAGTAAGGTAGTGAGTACATTTCTTGAACTTGTTTTCCCCTCCCTCATTTTTCTCCCACTTCCCCCCCCCCAAGATATAGAGATCATTTCCAACATATTGTCTTGTATCGCTGTTGCATTGGTTCCACCTTTGACCTTTGTCTCACCATTTTGTTGTTCCCCTTCCCTAATTCAGATAAATGTGATACAGAATTTTTAGCTCTTTCTTTCTTTCTTCCACTCTAGGTCCAGCAAGACTATGAATCTCTGTTCCAAATGCTTTGCTGGTAAGTGCAGAAAATGATTTTTTTTAAAAAGGACTTATTTTTCTTCTTTCTATTGTTTTTAACACTAAATTATTTGACCCTCTTTATATTTATGCATGGAATTCTTATTTTCTTGGCATGTAAAAGCAGTTTGTCTTCAAGGTTCTTCATGTATTTTCCTAGGACTGTTGAAACAGTCTTCCCTGAGTGGAAGTTAAATTTCATGTGTATGTACTTGCACGAAATGCTTTCTTCAGTTTTTTTGTTGGTATACAGAGGGATTATTAAAATGAGGCATTTCTAATTGGGTGATACATATTCATCTCTTATCTGAGTTGAATGGTTAATGGTGAGTGTTGGCTTACCCATGAGAATACAACTGGAAGGATATATTCATGTTGGAGTCAGGAGTAGCATCAACCCCTTCTTATCACATCTCTCATTAAAATCACTGAGTAAGTCACTTAATCTCTTTGGGCCTTAGATTCATCACATGTAAAATGAATGGCTGATTGGTGCTTGATATTTGCCAAAGGTCTTTACTAGCCCCCCAGATGCTGATTGACCCCTTGAATTAAGACTGCTTTGTTAGGGGCTGGGAAGTTGGCTCAGTGGTAGAGCGTTTGCCTCACATGCATGAGGCCCTGGGTTTGATTCCTTAGCACCACATAAGCAGAAAAATAAAGCCAGAAGTGGCACTGTGGCTCTAATGGTAGGGTGCTAGCCTTGAGCTGAAAAGCTGAGGGACAGCGCCCAGGACCAGAGTACAGTACCACAACCGACCAAAAAAAAAAAAAAAAAGACTGCTTTGTGAAAGTGAAGCCTTCATTTTCAAAAAGCACTTTATTGTATGTACATATTTCATATAATAATCTAAATCTTTACTAATTAGGATATGTTTAATTTCCTTTTATTCATCTTGTCAAAGGCAAAAGTTATTAAAGTGATTAATTAAATTTTAATTCCTAATGTATTGGTATTATAGAGATGATTTTAATTAGTAATATATTGGCATAGTAGAGAAAAAAGTCTAACTTTTAACTGAACTCAACTTTGATTTGTACAGAGGTGACTGGGTCTTTTTTTTTTTTTTTTTTTTGTCGTTGGGGCTTGAACTTGGGGCCTGGGTGCTGTCCCTCAGCTCTTCAGCTCTTCAGCTCAAGGCGAGTGCTTGACCACTTGAGCCACAGCACCACTTCCAGTTTTCTGAGTGGTTTATAGTCTCTTGGACTTTCCTGCCCAGGCTGGCTTTGAACCCTGATCCTTAGATCTCAGCCTCCTGAGTAGCTAGGGTTACAGGTGTGAGCCACGCCCGGCAGGTGACTGGGTCTTTTAAAGGAAGAATAAGGAAATAGAGAGGGGACTGAAAAGAGTCAGATGAGTGAAATAGTTACAAAAGGAAAAAAATTAGAAAGTGAGAGCTACAGAGATAAGGCAATGATCAGAGTTAAGATATAGATCCTGGGATAAAGGGTTAAAATAGGACAAAATTCCCCTCTTTCTTAGTTACAATTTAAAGGAATGGCTTTCAGGTACTTGAGAAAGATACTTCCAAGTTGTGGGGAAGACATGTATGTTTTGAAGGGAACAGAGGATGAATTAGAAATTGTTAGGGTTTTCAACAAGTGTTATAAGAGAAGGATTAGACCTAAGTGTTCTCTAGAACAAATATTAAGTTATTTTGACAGCCTTGAGTTTGAAGAGTAAGACATGTTGGAGTCATATTGTGGATTCAGTCTAGCTGTTAAAAAATAGGGTATTGCTTTTATTCTTTTTCTTTTCATGGATCAGAGGTTTTGAACTCAGGGCCTTGTGCTTGATTTGTTAGTTTGGCTGGTACTCTGCCAGGTGAGCCAGCTCTGCAAATGAATGCTGATTATTTCAGAGACTTTTCTGCCTGGTCTAGCTTCTAATCACAATCTCTGGATATCAGCCTCCTAAGTAGGATTACAGGCATCAGCTACTGGCACCCAGCTTAAAGTAAACCTTGATTCTTGTTTTTTTCTGTTTCCTTGTGAAAATTTCTGATACTTTTCCTGGTGGTAACCCCCTTGAACTTAATTTATTGTCTACATTGAGGTGGTAAGTAAAAATATGTTATTTTCTGGCTACTATGTATAACTAATAAGTGTTCTTTACTGCTACAATTTTTTTAAATCACTTAAAAGCCTCCATGCTTGGTTGATCCTAACAATGGGAAATAGACCTAACTGTATGTTAACAATCTAGACTATTTTTAAACATTTCTTGATTTACTCTTAGACTGAATATTCGGTAGACAAAATATCCTTTTTTCTTCTCAAGGCTGGTGCTCTGCCACTTGAGCCACATTAAACTTCTAGTTTTTTGCTTGTTAACTGGAGATTAGAGTCTTTTGGATTTGTCTGTTAGGGCTGACTTCAAACCTCAGTCCTCAGATCTCAGCCTCCTGAGTAGATTGGATTACAGGCATGAGCCATCAGTGCCTGACTTGAGAAGGAAAAAAAAGATCTTTCATATACAACTTTGAATTCCTTCCTTCCTTCCTTCCTTCCTTCCTTCCTTCCTTCCTTCCTTCCTTTCTTTCTTTCTTTCTTTCTTTCTTTCTTTCTTTCTTTCTTTCTTTCTTTCAGCTCAAAGCTAGCCCTTTACCACTTCCTGTTTAATTTGGGATAAGAGTCTCACGGCCTTTTCTGCCTCTGCTGGTTTAGAATCCATATCCTCTCAGCCTCCTGAGTAGCTAAGATTACAGGCGTAAGATTACAGGCTTACAACTTTGCATTTGAGACACATAAAAAACTTCTGGTTTGGAGAAAAATAGGAACATAAGCAAGAAATGCCAAAAAGTGGGATACTTAGAAGTGCAAAAGTTAATATTTGTGAGAAGAGATGAAAAGCATGCATATTTATGGCTCTAAAAATATAATTAGGTCCTCAAGTGAAGGTAATAGCTTTGGTAGCTGAGGTTTCTGCAGCTCTTTTTCCAAGTTCTTTTGTACAGTATCATCTCATTTGATCCTTGTATCAGTGATTTTCTATCTCCATTTTACAGATAAGGAAATGGCACAACAGACCATTGTCATGATCCCAAGCTTTTAAGTCACTTTTAAAGTCAAGAACTGAGATTGATTTTAGGTGTTTAGATTTCCATCCTAACCTTCTCTATTATTTGATGTTAGTAGTAATGAAAGTGGTAGATTTAGATGGGATTGTAGTGAATTCAGATGAAGTATATTTAGATTGGATTGGGTGCAAGGATCGGGCAGTATCACTGCTTTGGTTGTAGTGTAGGAGTATTTGCTTTTTCTGTCTGATTCAGTTGCCATTTGTCTCTAGATCTCCAGGGAACATCAGAGAAACAGTATAGAAAGTGGCACAGATTAGCTAATTTGGGATGAGGTATGCATGTGTGATGGGAGTATTTTTGTCTAACGAATATTCTATTTTGGTGGTGAGATTTTCATTTCTTAACATCTTTCTTGTTCTTGTTCATATAACTTTTAGCTCATTAACCTTGCTCTCTGCACTGCATAGTGAAGCACAATTTCTAGTTTAGTCTCCTGTGTTTTGCTTTTCAGATTAAAAAAAAAATGCTTGAAAGTGTGATTTAACTGCAGGTCTGTGCATTGTCAGTGGGAAGGCAAAGATGAGCTTGATATTTAGTGAGTGCAACCCATAGGTTTAATTTGTTAAGCCTCTTGTTGGCATTCCTATGCTTTCATACCTATGTGCATAATAGTGTTGAAAAAACTCTGTCCGTATTTAGCAATTGTGTTGAGTTATGGAAAAGTCTGTCCTCTGCTTTGTGTATTTGCTCATTTGGAAATCTTGTATAGTTTATAGAGACAGTAGTGATTTGTTCCCCAGCTTCCCTGTGGATTTTGTTCCATATTACAATCTAATTCCACTACCCTGTCCCATACTCCTGAACTGTTAATTTGTACATTTTGATGCAGTTTGTTTCATCTTGTGTTTTTGTAATCCAAACTGAATGTAACGAGCTATGTGCTTTAGGGACCTGGCTTTGCCTTGCCAATTAGAACAAAGTGTTACTGAGAAAGAATATGTTTTAAATAAAACATGGCACCTTTGAATGGGACTGACATTCATTTGGGAATAAAAAGATGTAGTTTTAACTCTTTGACTCACAAAGATAGCCAATATTTTGGGGAGAGAAGAAGGTTAAGGGTTTACTTCCATAAATTGGTATTCTACATTTTAAAAGTCAAATATTTTTTTCCTCCTTTATGACCATTTGAGACATGCGTTAGCAAAAATTCTCTAAATCCTGGCTCTCCCCCCCCCCCCCCTTTCATGTGTGTGTTTGTGTTGGTACTAGGGCTTGGGCACTATGCCTGAGCTGTTTTGCTTAAGTCCAGTGTGCTACCACTTGAACCACAGTTCCACTTTCAACATTTTGGTGGTTAATTGGTGATAAGAGTGTCATGGACTTTCCTGCCTTGGGCTGGCTTTGAACTGCAGTCCACAAACCTCAGCCTCCTGAGTAACTAGGATTACAAGTGTAAGCCACTAACATTTGGATATTCTGAGTGTTTTAACCAGTGTCTGCTGTGATTTTTGAACTGTGTCATTAAGGAAGGTAAGGATATTATGAAATCAGTATTTACACTTTTATTTTTCCAGTATAAAGCCATATTCCCAGTGTAATGGCTATACTCTCTCCCAAAGTATAATTGAAAAGTAGGAAGACTAATGTAATGTTTTGTGATTTTATATGGGTGCCATTTTGTTTGTAGGCTCTGATAACATTTTGAGCCATGGGTGGCCAAAAACTAAAAGCATATGTGTTTTGTTTGTTTTGTGCCAGTCCTGGGGCTTGAACCTAAGGCATGGGAGCTGTCCCTGTGCTTTTTTGCTCAAGGTTAGCACTGTACCATAGCTACTCTTCTGTCTTTTTGATGATTAATTGGAGATAAGAGTCTCATGGACTTTCCTGCTTGGGCTGGCTTTGAATCTGATCCTCAGATCTCAACCTCCTGAAAAGTAATTTGGATCTATATATAGGCATTAACCACTGACTGACACTGGCTAGCCCAGGTATTTTTGAATAAGCTGATAGTTTACCAATTACCTAGCCCAGGTATTATTGAATAGGCTGATAGTTTACCAATTTGCTACTCTAACAATAGTGGAATTTTGTTTTTAGCAGAGATACCCTAGAATTAAGTATTAGTATAATGGATGTGTGGTGTTGTACATGTTTCTCTGTTTTCTGTAGGCGTTATTTTGACAACAACATAGATTGTGTCAAATGGGGGAAATTCAGGCTTGATGAGTTTTGGCATTTTAGTGTTATTAACCTGTATAATGAGAGAGAATAAGAATGCATTTTATGCAACAATAAAATTTAAAAGTACTTAAGAATGTACCTTTATTGAAAACAATATGCAAATCAGTAAATGTGGTATATTACATCAGAATGGACAGAAACAAATGCTCATTTTAATGACACAGAAGAGACATTCAATAATTCAGCATATAAAATTCAGCATTGCTTCATAATAAAAAATTTGAACGAATTAGGAACAGAAACAGAAAGTACCAACTCAACATATTTATTAAAAGCTATATATGACAGATGCACAGGTACTGGAGGAAGCTGAAAGCATAAGAATTTTCTGTAAGATTTGGAGCAAGACAAAAGATAATCCTTTTCTTTTTTTTTTGGTGGGTCATGGAGCCTGGGTGCTGTCCCTGAGCTTCCTTTTTGCTCAAGGCTGGTGTTGTACCATTTTGAGCCACAGCTCCACTTCTGTTATTCTGGTGGTTAATTGGAGATAAGAGTCTCACAGACTTTCTTGTTGGAGCTGGTTTCTAACATTGATCCTCAGAACCCAGCTTCCTGAGTAGCTAGGATTAGAGGCATGAACCACCAGTGCCCAGCTTGATAATCCATTTTTATCACTTTTGTATAACATAATTTTGGAAGTCTTAGAACAGTTAGGAAAGGGATGGCAGTAATGGGTGTCCAAATAGGAATAAAAGTACTCTTGTTTTGTATAGGACATGATTTAATATTGAGAGACAGAAAACAGAACTCATAAGTGAATTCAGTAAAGTTTCAGGATATGAATCAACATAAAACAATCTGGAATTTTTATGAATTGCTAGTGAACATATTAAAAAAGAAACCAAGGAAAGAAACTCAATTCATGGTAACTACGATACATTTCCTGAAGGAACTGAATCATTTCTACAATGAAAATCACAAAATACTGATAAAAGGAATTGAGGACATAAAAGTTTGTGGATGGAAAAATCTGAATTGTCAACCTATTCCTACTATATACAGAAGTCCACAGATTAAGTGCAGTCTCTTTGGGAATACAAGTGGCGTTTTTCACAGAAATAGAAAAACAACCCTAAAATTAGTATGGAACCACAAAAGACTCCAAATAGCCAAAATAAGAAAAAAACAAAATTGTAAGCATTGCAACATCTGGCTTGAAAACATACTACAAAGCTGTAGTTTCAAAACAGTCTGGTAGGGGCTGGGAAGGTGGCTCAGTGGTAGAGCACTTGCCTTGCGTGCTCGAGGCCCTGGGTTCGATTCCTCAGCACCACATAAGAAAAAAGCTGGAAGTGGCGCTGTGGCTCAAGTGATAGAGTGCTAGCATTGAGCTGAAGAGCTCAGGGACAGCGCCCAGGCCCAGAGTTCAGGCCCCACGACCGGACCACCCCCCCCCAAAAAAAAATCAAAACAGTCTGGTACTGGCACAAAAACAGACACATAGGTCAATGGAATCAATCTGAGACCCTAGTAATACATTTGCATGGCAACTGCTCTTTTCAAGTTTTATGAAAACATACATTGGAGACTAAATAGTCTGTTCAATAAATAGTGCAGGGAACTGAATATGTAAAGGAACAGAAGTGACTCCAGTATCTTACCATGTATAAAGTTACCTGAAAATGGATCAGGGTTAAAACCTGACTATGAAACCACTAGAAGAAAATGTTGGAGAAACAAGGATAGGGAATTATTTTTTGACTAAGACTCCAAAAGCATAAACAGTGAAAGCGAAAGCAGACAAATAAGACTCTAAGAAGCATTTGCAGAGCAGAGCAAAGAATTGAGTGAAGAGCCAACTGTAGTTTTGAGGATTATATTTATAGACTGTCCTTCCAATAGGGAATTAATACCTGAATTTGTAAAGAAATACAACTTAATAGAAGCCCTTATTCCCCAAATTCAGCTAAGAATGGGTATTCTGAACAGACATTTTTAAAAAAGAGGATATGCAAATAGTCAATAAATATATAAAAATGCTCAACATCACTAATCATCAGAATGCAAATCAAAACCGGAATGAATATTATAAAAGACAAAAATGCTGGTGAAGACAAGAAGGGAATTTATACTCTATTGATGATGGGATGTAAATTATTATTAGTTATTATGGAAAATAGGATAGAGATTCCTCAAAAAACTACAAATAGAATTACCATATGGTTGATATCCTGCATATATATTCAAAGAAAATGAACTCAGTATGTCAAAGAGATCCCTGCACTGTCATGTTTACTGTAGTGTTATCCAGAGTAGTGAAGCCAAAGAAGGTGTCTACCATAATAAGTAGATAAAGAAAACATGGTGCCGATGTACAGTGGAGTCACATCCTGTCCTTTGGCAACATGACTGGAATTGCAGGATTTTATAGTAAATGAAATAAGCTAGGTAGACAAGACAAATACCACACATTCTCACTCAAATGTGAAAGGTTAAAAAACGTAAATTTTATAGAAGAACAGAACAGAATAGAATGGGAAAGGTGGAATGGGAGATAAAGCTAGCTTGGAAAATGGTTATCAAAGTACCGGTAGGATAAATAGGCTGTGTATTCTCTGGCACATTGGTCTAATTGCACTTCACAACAATGTATTACATACTTATAAATAACTACATGAGTTTGAAGATTTCCAGTCTAAATAAATGAATTTTAAGAGACTTGAAATGCTAATTATATAGATTTAGATATAGTATACAACTGTTATACTGTGCCCAATAAAGGTATATAATTAAAAATAAATGGATTTTTTGTAGGAAGTATGTATTAGGGCCCCCTGCCTGGTTTGAATTCAGGGTGTTGAACTTGCTGGGCAGGTACAACTTGAGACACATCTCCAGCACTACTTTTTGGTAATTATTTTGGAGATGAACTTTTCTGAACAAACTGGCCCCAAATTATGATCCTCCAGATCTCAACTTCCTGAGTAGAAGTACTCATGTGCACTATAAATAGGTAGGATTACAGGTGTTTGAGCCACCAGCACCTGATTCTGGCTCTTTTTAATCTTAACAGCCTCTATCTTTTGATTGACTTATTTAGATTCTTTATACTCAAATGTGATGATTGATATGATTAGGCTTAAATATGTCATTTGATACTTGTTTTCCTATTTGTCCCATCTTTTCTTCCTCTTTTGGGTTAATTGAACTTTTTTTTAAATGGCTCCAGTTTATCTCTTTTGTTGAGTTCTTTTTATTAGTGCTTACTTTAGGATGTGTTATCTACATCTGTCTCACAGTCTGTCTTCAAGTGATATTACTTGACTTACTATATAAAAACTTTGTAATAGTATAACTTTACATACTTTTCCCTCCTGACCTTTTTGTACTACTGTCATGCATTTTGCTTTGCATATACTATAAAACTTCTACATTGTGTTTTTTTCATAGTTCTTGGTTTAAAGACATTTAAGAAAAAAATCTTTTCATTTACTGATATAATAACTGTTTCTATTGCTTTTGACATTCCTTCTTATATATTTAGAGCTGTGTCTGATTCCATTTTTATTCTTCCTAAAAGACAGGATAGGATACTAATGATAAAGTTTTTGGTTTTGTAGCTTTGAAAAAGTGTTTCTTTGAGGATATTTTCAATAGTACAGAACTTGTAAGTTTGCTTTCCCCTTTTATTACTTTAAAGATGTTATACTACTGTCTTGTTTGAATTGTTTGTAATGAGGCATCTGTTGTTCCTATTTTTGATCTTTCACATTTAACCTTTTTCCCTCCCTTACTTGTAAGATTTTTCTCTTTGTACATGGTCTTGAGGACCTTGATTATGATGTGCCCTGGTGTAATTTTCTACATGTTTCTTTTTTATGTATACTAGGGTTTGAACTCAGGGTCTTCCAGACTTGGCACTAAGCAAGTGTCTACCATGTGAGCTATGCCCCCAGCTCTTTTTTTTTTTTTTTTTTTTACTTTTATATTTTGAATAAGGTCTCAACACTATGCCTTCAGACCTGATCCTCCTGATCTTTGTCTTTGGTATAGCTGGGATTATAAGCATGAATTAGCACTATGAATCATTACTATGATCTGCATTTTTGGTGTGATATATTGTGTTTTATCTTGTTGAATATTGGATATTTTTGTATTTCTATACTTTATTCTGTGGTAACATTACTTGAAAATAGTTTTGACTTTTATGGTCTTAGGATTTGTTAGGTGTAATTCTTTGTCTTTCACCATCCATCGTGTTTACTTGTAGATTTATAGACACAATCTAATTACTACAAATGAGGGAAAACATGCAATCTATGTTTCTTTGGGTCTGACTTACTTCACTTAATATAACTTTAATATAACTTTTTCCATTTCCTTATGAATGGTGAAAAATCATTCTTTCTGATGGAAACATAGAGTTCCACTGTATATATATACCACATTTTCCTGATCCATTCAGCCTCTTAAGGGGCATCTAGGTTGATTCTATATTTTGGCTATGGAAAACAATGCTGCAAAAAGAATACTTGGACATGATGAATTAAACAGGACTCTAAACATTCACATGAGACCAGAAGAGGATATTCTTAGGAGTGGATCACAGAGGCTCAATAGCTATGTGCATATGATCATATAAAATGATATTTGTTTAAATGCACTCCAAGAAATGGAAACAAGAGTCTCTTTCTCTTTTTCTTTTTCTCTTTCTTTTTCATTCTCTTTTTCCTTTTCTTGTTGGTCGTGGAGCTTGAACCGGGCCTGAGCACTGTCCCTGAGCTCTTCAGCTCAAGGCAAGCACTGTATCACTTGAGCCATAGCACCACTTCTGGTGTTCTGGTGGTTATTTAAAGATAAAGAGTCTCACAGACTTTCCTGCTCAGGCTTTTGAACCACAATCCTCAGAACTCAGCCTCCTGAGAGCTAAGATTACAGGCATGAGCCACCAGTGTCCAGCCAAGTTTTTTTTTTGTTGTTGTTGTTTGTTTTTGCTTTTTATCCCCCTTTGTCACTTTTTTCCCCCTGCCTTTTGTCTGGTATGTAAATTTGTCTGTTTTGGAGGAGGGTAAGGGGAGCACAGAAATGGTGGGACAAAGGGTGAACAAATGTAGCAGTGATACTCACTTGACACTATGTTGAAAATAAACCATAGAACTAGTCAGGGAGAAGGAGCCTGGAGGAAAAAACAGGGACAAGGGAAGAGGTAACACTGTTAAAAAAGAAATGTATTCATTACCTGACTTATGTAAGTGTAACCCCTCTGTACATCACCTTTACAATAAAAATAAATTAAAAAATAAAGATTTCTTAGGCAACACTTGAGTAGTTCTCATTCTGGGGCTAATTATTCAGCCATTAAGGCAAAACTGCAAGGCTCTCCAGTGTACTAAACTTAGTGTCCCATGCATTATGAGGTTTTCTTGTATCTTGTGGAGACAGGTACATTTCTTGCCCAGGTGAGCACATAGCATTATGTCCCCCCCTTCTCCCCCCCCCCCCGTTCCTTCCCTTCCCTTTCCCTTTCTCCTCTTTCTCTTCTCTTTCTCTCCTCTCCTCTCCTCTCCTGTCATTCATGGGGCTTGAACTCTGGGCCTATACACTGTCTCTGAGCTCTTCTGCTCAAGGTTGGCCCTCTACCATTTTGAGCCGCACCACCACTTCCTTTATTTATTTATTTGTTTTTTATTTTGAGTAGCTAAATGGAGATAAGAGTTTCACTGGGACTTAGAAAACTCCAGACTGGCTTTGAACCACAGTCCTCATATCTCAGCCTCCTGAGTAGCTAGGATTATAGGTATGAGCCAGTGGTGTCTGACTGGCCTTGTTCCTTTAAAGTAGTGGCAAGCCACCTGACACATGAGTTGATCATGTGTGATCAGCTAAATACTAAATGACTGTGTGTTAAGAATTTTGGTTTCTCTGTTCTCCAGGACTTTGTTCTGCAAATTCTAGCTGCTTTGGTCTTTCTGGAGCTGCTTCCCGGTTTTATCTGTACTTTGAAAGTTTTTCCATTAAATTGGTATGACTTTGAACTTCCAGATCCAAAATCAAGTTGAGACTAAATAGAGGCAAATTCACAGGCTTCTAATTTATACTTAAAACTTTATATTTTCCTGAGAGGACACTTAAATGTGAACCTCTGAAACTTGAAAATGAATGTCATATGAAAATAAATTACATTTGTCCAAAAGTAATTTTCTTAAATATCTATCATGTTTATTGTTTTGCATTAAACATTTTTCAAGGAAAAGTAAATATGTAGTCCCTACTCAAAAAACCTGTAAGTCTACTTGGGGAAATAGGCATTAACATATAGTAGCAATACAGGGGAGCCTTGAAATTAGCAGGAAATATATAGCATCTTATTTTTCTTAGGTTAAAATGGGCTAAATAATACCCTGCCTTTCTCAGTTGTTAAGAGAATTAATTGGGGCTGGGGAGGTGGCTCAGAGGTAGAGTGCTTGCCTTGCATGCATGAGGCCCTGGGTTTGATTCCTCAGCACCACATAAGCAGAAAAAAAAAAGCTGGAAGTGGCGCTGTGGCTCAAGTGGTAGAGCGCTAGCCTTGAGCAGAAGAGCTGAGGGACAGTGCCCAGGCCTAGAGTTCAGGCCCCACGACCGAACCCCCCCCCCCAAAAAAAAGGAGAGAGAATTAATTAAGATTCTGTGTTAAATAAAAATCACAAAGCCATATGAAACTGGTTTTGCTTAGACTCACTAACCAGCCAAACAACTCTTAACCTGCACAGCTCTCCTAATAACACAGGGAATTCGAACTCAAATAATAGCAAAATCACTTAATGTATGCCATGAATTTTGAAATCCCAAATGTCAAATCAGATACTCAAGTTTCTGTTGGAAATACACTTTGACACAGTACTCTGGAGTTCCAGATCATCATCTCAGACCTAATAGATAACTTGTTTAGATACCTAATAGATACCATGTTTATGCTTTCCCTATTTAGAAGTTTACAAAATGTTCTATATTTACTTACTCATTTGGTATAGAAACTTATCAAAGTTTTTACGGATTTCTAATTTAAATGATAGCCATTTGTACTAAGATTCCTTACCTTCATTCTTAAAAACTAAGGCTAGTTGATTTCTAGTTCTTAGGCTTCTGTCCTGCCTCACTGATAATTCTGAAAGCTTCATTTTACATAAGAATGAATGTTATTTGATGTTGGTATAATTTGTGTAGGGGAAGGGCAAAAACAAACCATTTAAATAGAGATACAGGTGGACGCATTGCAACAGTGAGATAGATGTACAAGTCTTTAAGTTGAAAAACGAACTTTACAACTTTGGGGGGGATTGGAGGGGAGGCGCGAGGGGAAGGGATGGGAAGGGGAAACAAAGGAGGAGGCAGCAATGCTTGATAAGAAATGTACTCATTATCTTGCCCATGTAATTGTAACCCCTCTGTATAGTATTTTCACAATAAAAAATTAAAAAAAGAATGAATGTTAGATTTTGCTGTATATATTGATTATTGTATGTGTTTCATTTAGTTTGTTAGTATAGGAATTAGTTATACTGCTGGTAGTTGTTTTTTTTGGAGGGTATTAGTTGTGGGGCTTGAACTAAGGGCTTAGGTGCTGTCCTTGAGCTCTTTTGCTCAAGGCTAGTGCTCTACCACTTGAGCCACAGCACTACTTCCTGTTTTTGAGTAGTTAATTGGAGATAAGAGTCTCACAAAGATTTTTCTGCCTGGGCTGTTTTTGAACCATGATCCTCAAATGTCAGCCTCTGGAGTAGCTAGAATTATAAGCATGAGCCACTGGTGCCTGGCAATACTGATTGTTTTTAATATTTTAATACCATGTGATTGTGTTTCATTATTCCTTTAATGTATTGTTGGATATACCTTGATAAAATTTTGCTTAGAATTTTTGGATTCGTATTTATCATAGATATTAGTGTATAGTTATGGTCTTTATCTGGATTTATTATAATTTATTTTGACCTCATGAAATGGGTTAAACGTTTTTTTTCTCTGTAGCTTTTATAAGAGTTTTTTAGAATTGGTAATATTTCTTCCTTAAAATGTTTAATTCACTAGTAAAGTTACCTCATTTGTCTTTTTTTCATTGTAAGAGGGTTTTTAAACTACAAATACAATTATTTTAATTATTTATCTTAATAAACAAGTTTGTTTTAGTGAATTTGTTTGTTTCATGAAACTTATATGACATGAAGTTGCTCATAATACTCCATATGCTCTTAATATCGATAAAAGTATCTCTCTCTACTAGTGTTGGTAATTTGTATCTTCTCCTTTATCAGTTTATTGATCATCTAAAAAAACCAGCTTTTGGTCCCATCAATCTTTTCCGTGTTATATATTTCATGGATTTTCACTTTGATCTTTATTTTTATCTACTTATTTGAGTTCTCCATTTTTTAATTTCCTATGGTGGAAGCTTAGTTTATTGATAATTTACTATATAATTTTCCAATAAAGAACTTCAATACTATGAATTTCTACCTCTAAATATTGCTTTAAGGCTAACCTACAAATTTGATGTTTTAGAACTCTGCCATCTGTGTCAGTTCTGGGTTGATTGCCATTGATTGTCTGATGAAGGGCCATCTTTTTCTACTTGTTTGGGTATTTGGTTATCTTTGGACCAGATATTATGAATTTTGTCATCTTAGGTACTGGATATTACCCTACAAATTTTGAGCATTATTCTGGGATGCAAGTACATAGTGGTTCCCCAGTGTCCCAGGGAATAGGTCCTAAGACCCCCAGTGAATGTCTGAAAAAAAATCCTGTACATACATACCTATAATAAGGTTCAATTTACAAATTAGGCACAGTAAGACTAATAATAAAACAGATATATATTATGATTAAAATTATATGAACATGAAATTATTTCTAGAATTTTCGATTTAAAACTAGGATAGTTGCTCACCATTGGGTACTTAAAACTGTGTAAAGTAAAATTACTGACAAGAGAAGACTACATACTATGTTTGGAAACAGTTTAATCTTTGGGACTTTATGATAATGTACTTGGTCAAAGTTAATTTATTGGTTAACTTACCTTACTTCTGATGTAGTACCTACCTTCTTGAGTATTTACCCTGAATCACAAGGATTCCTGGCCTGGAAACTGCTCAAGGCAGTAAGCGGAGTCTGTTGTAGGGCTGGTCTCCTTTGTCTCAGGATCACTGTCCTTTATTTGCTAGATGTCCTGACTCTTGAAAACCCTCATGTCATAAAAGATGCTCTCTTGGTTATTTGGTTGTTTCAAATAGGAGGTGGTCTAGTCCCTGTTAATCCTTCTTGCATAGATGGAGAGGTTCTTTGTGTTTGTGTGTTTAAGGACCTTTTGGCTTCTCATGTCAAATCATCTAGGATTTCCCTGTTTGGTTTCTTGGCACCTTATTTAGATCTGTTTGGTCTAGAATCTCATGTATCATTTGCTGTTTTCCAGTTTTAGACGGTTTTGAAATGGACACAGATTTCTTGGTAACTACTATCTCATTTTCTGAATTGGACTACTTGATTTCAAGTGAGTGTTAGCCTCCTGCTTCAAATCATTCTGGGCTTGGTCTTCTCCATGTTGCACTTAAAAACTGCAGATGGGTGAGGACAAGTTCCTCCCCCCCACCCCCCCACTCCTGCAAAACATATCCCCTTGCAATGCAATTTGATCGGCATTTGTGCAATAAAGTATTAACAGCCTTTCAGATATGCCCTGCCCTATTAACAAGAATATACAGTGATACAAAAATGAATTTGTCAAGAGTTTTATGGCTCCATGATCTATTGTCCAATATTAATCCTGCCGCAGCATTATTAAGTCATTTTTCATCTCCACTCAAATTAATGTTGACATTCTATTACTGGATTTGTTCTTGTCCTCAGATTAAAACATAAAGGAAAAAAATATTCCTTGCTACATATTAAAATTAATTGTAAAGTAAGCAGTACCTTGGTTGGTAAAGTAGAATCCTTCTGGAAAAACTAAAATGGGAATTTGTTTTTTAGCTTCTCCTTATTCTTGTGCATCTGCGCAGGAGTGCACGTGCATGCGTGTGCGCACGCACACACACACGCACACATACTATAGGAGACAGGTCTAAGGGCACCAGGAGAACAGTAAGGGCCAGAAGGTAAATCAAAAGTACAAAATTGTCTAAGGGTAGCAATAAAATCAGTAGCTTGTGGAGGAACTATACCTAATTGGTGTTTCTGTCCTAATTGATGGTAGAAGTGCTAGTGGAGAAGGATTTGAGTTGACTTAGAATCAATCCTGTGTTTTCTCCCTTCTCCCCATAGGCATAACTTGAATTCTGAGAAATTTAGGGACAAGTAAACAAAAACTACATCGTGGTAAAATCAGCACTTAAAAATGAGGGGCATGTCATAATCAGAATTCTAATAATAATTACCATTGTTTCAAAATTAAGACTAAGTGACGCTTAACTAAGTGATGCTTTTCTGAGGTTTGTGCTCATATTCTTTCTGTCTTTTGTTCTCCTGTCCTTTCTCCCTACTTTTTTTGGTGTATATTGGTTAAACAGAACTGTTTTGTTACGTTAGGCACTGGTGCTTTATGCCTGTACTCCTAGCTACTGGGGAAGTTGGCATTGGGAGGACATCATTCCAGCTAAGCCCGGTCAGTGTAATGGGGCTGGTGAAGTAGCTCAAGTGGGTCTATTAAGCACAAGGCCAGCCCTTGGTATGTGCCTTCCCAGCACACATTCACACTTAAGTGTGAAATGTGTTCTTAAATGAAAGAAGCATACACAAACACACTCTTGTAGTAACTCACTTCTATAGAATCTTTATATGATAAATTGTACATATATGTCTTATGTGAAACCAAATGTATAGTGTTTGTCTCTGGGTGGTAGTATTGAAGGGAAATATTATACTTTAAATTTTTCTTGGTAGAAATTTGACATAGCATATATACCAAATTTCGCCAATTTTGAACATTTTTGTATCTTTGAACTAAGTAGTACAGCACCCTTGAAAGAGAGTGAATGTAGGAAGGAAAATGCATGTTGAATCTTACGATCTATCATCCTGGTTCTGATTTACTTGTCCCTCAGCTGAATTTGAACCCAGGGCTTGCTAGACAAATACTCTGCTGCTTAAATATGCATTCCGACTTTTGCCTTAGGTTTTTTTTTGTTGTTGTTTGTTTTTTGGTTGGTTGTGGGGCTTGAACTCCGGGCCTAGGCACTGTCCCTTAGCTTTTCAGCTCAAGGCTCGTGCTCTACCACTTGAGCTACAGCGCCACTTACAGTTTTCTGGTGGTTAATTGGAGATAAGAGTCTCCTGGACTTCCCTGACTGGGCTGTCTTTGAATTGTAGTCCTGAGATCTCAGCCTCCTGAGTAGCTAGGATTATAGGCATGAGCCACTAGCGCCGGGCTTGCCTTAGTTATTTTTGTAATAGGATTTCTTGCTTTTTGTTTCTCCAGAGGCTAGCCTTGGACTTCAGTCCTATTTCTGCCTCCTATGTAGCTAGGATTGCAAGTGTGAACTACTACCAAGCCTGGCTTATTTGTTGAAATAGGGGTTTTGCTGACTTTTTGTCCAATCTGGCTTCTGATCTCCCTTTCCTGAGTCTTTGTTATTTGCAGGTATGAGCTCTCTTTCTTGAAAAGGACTGTTAACTACTGTTGGGCAGGTCTTTAAAGTTAAACATTCTTTAAAAAATGTTCTTTATGATCAGTGTCTCCCAGACTTTCCTGCCCCGGCTGGTTTCGAACCAGGATCCTCCGGTCTCAGTCTCCTGAGTGGCTAGGATTACAAGTGTGAGACACTGGCACCTGGCTTTATCCGACATTTTAACTTTCTGTGTAACAGTTGTCTACCTTTAAAAAAGGTAGTACCTGCTGCCCACCCAGATGAGGTGAGAGAAAAGAAAAAACATTTTTAAAAAGTCTTTTGAGTAGACATTCTTGTTACTTAGGTAAGAGAACTGTCCTCATTACCTGGATATTCTTAGTTTCATAGAACATGCTTTGAAAACTAGTTGTTAAGATTCCTGTAGTCAGAAGAAAATACTTTGTAAGTTAAAATTTTTGTAGTTGTTTTAAAATACCATATCGAAGAAAAATACCAATTTTGCCAATGAATAGAAAAAAATTAGAGAGGCAAGCAGAGTAACCGTTATCTTTGCCCTTACACAACTGCCTTATTACCCCATTGGACTGTATGATTAATGCTGATAACCATGGAGCACATAGGATTCTTTCTGTATCACTGGGTATGAACTTTAGTGTTGCTTTCCCAGTAAGCTGGGTAAACATGTGGTCTCAATATGTATCTCTAGTTTGACCTTTATGCTTTCCATTCCTGCCAGACTTTGTCCTTGCTGTGCTCTCTTGCTACATCTGTTGCAAACTCTTTCCCATCTTCTCCCTGCCAGAAATGTCACTGCTCTGAAATATATTTATTTTGTCATTTTTGTCTCTCCATTCCTGACATTCTACAATATTTTCTCCCATATAAGTCAAGCTGTTCATTTTCTTTCATTGTAGTTATTACTAAGCTTACTGGTTTTTGTTGTTGTTTAGTAAAATTATACTTCGTAAGTGCTTTTCTCAGCCTGACTTCTCCATCGAATCCAGTCTTCATTCTGGATTAAGCAAATATTTGTTTTATTTTAATAGTTATTTTAACTCTTGTTCATTCCTCTTGCTCATCAAGGGTGTGGCTATTCCTTAGATTGTTAGTGCTCCTCTATTCTTTTTGCATTTATTAAGTATTCTGGGTCAGGGATTCATTTGGCTCTACATTTAGAGCACTTTGCAGCCTCTTGAGTAGTGGACTTATTTGTAAGTTTTTGAAATGCTTACTTTTTATTCCACAGATACCTTGTTGAACATGTAACATATGCCAGGGACTGTCCTGGAAATGGAACAGAATATGAAACTTACTTCTCTCCCAGAAGGAGAGAACAGTATATAGATTATGTATAAATAATTATCTCGTGCATCCAGTAGTGATGACAACTATGCTGTATGTATTCGCACAGAGTTGAGAGAGAGAGAGATTCTCCTATGTCCTTTTTTTTTTTTTTTTTTTTTGCCGGTCATGGGGCCTGAACTCTGGGGCTGTCCCTCAGCTCTTCAGCTCAAGGCTAGCACTCTACCACTGGAGCCACAGCGCCACTTCCGGCTTTTTCTGTTTATGTGGTGCTGAGGAATCGAACCCAGGGCCTCATGCTTGCAAGGCATGCACTCTACCGCTGAGCTACCTTCCCAGCCCTCCTATGT